>NW_006262022.1:2077234-2277234 GCF_000493195.1 Citrus x clementina
GGCTGCCATTTGTGGAACATGGTGAAGATTGAAGAAGAAGAATTTTTTTTTTCTTTTTTTTCTAATTGATGAAGATGATTTTAGTTAACTTTTGTCACTACGAAGCAGAAGATTTCTGTTGACGGTGAAGATAAGATGATTTTTGAAACATGAGTCTTGCCATTTTTATTAAAACTTTCAAACTGTACCCAAATTTCAATGTCAAAGGTTCCAACTACTATTTCACTTTTCACTGTTGAAATTTCATTATCTTGTAGTATGAAGATTCGATTTGGAAACACGAATCCTATGCCTCCCATTCCAAATTGGCTGCTTCGCCTATCTATTCTATTCTATTTTACTATGGTCGGCTTGGAGACATCAAAGGAGTCTATTCGGGTATGATCATAGCTTCATTCTTTCATTAAACCTTAGGTTAGAACCGAATGGCAAGCGGAAAATACCATTTAGAGTTCCAGCAGCCCCGTTTTGAAGCCAAATCAACAGCAAGGACAATGGCCAAAAAGTTATATTACTTACCTTAATTTCATTCCTTAGGCAAACTAAAATGGGTATTAAATGAACTAAAGATTCACCAAACCAAAAAAAAAAAAGTTAAATTCACCCACCACCAACAGCCATTATTTGAGCTTACTCTTCTGTTAGCTTCAGAGGAAACCATTAAAACTCTTCCTGTAATTATGAACTATTGATTCTGGACCTATATTGTTAAAATTATTTACATATAACACATAAATTAGTCAAAGTGTTGATCTCTCTCTTTTTTTTCTTTTTTCTTTTTTATGGGAGTGTTGATCTCTCTTCAAAAAAGATGATAGATGGAGACTTGAAACAGAGAGAGAAAATAAGATTGAATTAATTAAGTGAGAGAGAAAAATTTAATGTTTTATCTTTTACTTTTGAAAATCTTGGAGGAATAATGAAAAGAGGGAAATATGTAATGCTTATTTCAAGATTTTTTAAACTTCCATTGTCACATGTCTTAATATTATTAGTTGGTGATTTCATGTTTGATTGTGATGTGAAATCTCTAATCTGCTTTAGAACTTATGATTGAGATGATGGTATCAATTGCCTGCGGATTAAAGAAAAGTATTCTATTAAGGGCCAATTTGAGAATGTTGTAATTTCTAAAATAATTTTTGTTAGTTATGTTGTTGGAATAATTAGTTGCGAAGAGAATCAATTAAGTGTTTGGTAAATTTTATTTTCAAAAAATATTGTGAGTTTTGAAAGCAGTTACGAACGTTTAGTAAATTTTATTGTTAAACTATTGAAAGAAAATAAATGACTAAAATATATATAATGTACAATAAAATTTACTTATACATATAAAACATGTACATATAATACTTTCAATTAAGTATGATAATAATTTTTACTAAAAATAATATTTATAATATATTGATTTTATTTTTTTATCTTAAAACAATTGATAATTAAACTTATAATATAATGAACCAAATTTAATAATAATTCAACCACCAAATTGATATTAATAAATTTATATTGAGGAATTATAATAAAAAATATTAAATTATTGATTTTGTTTCCTTCGAATAAGGATAATTTTGGGTTTAGGTAATAATTTTAAGGATATTTTTGAAATTATATTAAAAGATAAAATTAATTTTTAAAATCAAAATTTAAAAGTTACTCCTTCTTCTTTTTTCAAAATCAGTTGCAAGAAGACTGATTTAATAAAAATAATTTTGATTTTTTATTTATCAAACACTTAAAGTTACTTTTTTAAAGTAATCTCAAATGGGCTCTAAGATAGACACAAAACGATGGAGAAACTGTTGGGTCCACCTCATTTGGGTGGCCCAAGCCCAAGTTTCATTAGTTTAGGTGTTTATGTAATTAAAGAAATATTGTGGGGTTAAGTGAAATTAGCGAATAGAAAATGTATATATAAAGAACAAAAGCATGCGGCGGCCCCAGTCACAAAATCCGAAAAAGAACGGAAGACAGAAAAAAAAAAAAACACTGAACTAAATAAAAAAAAGAACGAGAGAGGGAGAGAGAGAGAGACAGCGGCCTGAACTTGGTTTGGAAAGGGTTTTAATCTTTGTTTGAGCTTGATTCTAATTCCATTTTTTTTTTAAATTTAAAGAGTAAACTCCTGGCATCGTCTTCTATAATTCTACTGGCCTTAATTTTTATTTTATTTTCTTATTAGTTGTTATTTGAGATATTTACTTATTGGACTGACAAATATTAAACTGTTACGGCAAATTAAAATTTTTGATATTCTTAATGTTATTAGCCTCTAGAGTTATTTATAAAAAAATTTGTATTGTAATTCTATTGATATAGTAAAAGATTATATCATATTATGGTCTCGTAATTTTTTTCGTTTTGGGTTTTTCACGTAAAATATTGATCTCTTATAATTGATTTTTTAATTTGAATTGTGTTGATTTATTTTTGCCTTATTAATAAATGATACACATCTCATTTTAATCATTTAATCAGATAAAGGAGTAAAAAATTTAATTTCCGCTTAATTTGCAACCGCTTGTGTGAGTTCTTTTCCCAATAGTAACATAAACCGATCGACTTGTCTTTTCAAACTCAAAGATGCATCTATGACCCTCTGCAGCAGCTGGAACCAATTTGCTGAAGTTAACTTCTTGAGCGAAAGAATGTTTCCTGCATGATTGAAGATCCTTGTGAGCCAGTAATTTAAACAACAGCTCTCCCTCCTCCGTGGAGGATGATGTGTGAAAATGCGTGAATCCTTTTCAGGTAAAAAATTAGAACTATATCATTATGATAATCCTGAAATAAGAAAGGTGCACAAACACCTATAGAAAAACGAATTTCAATATTCTCCAAGGATTCATGCTTTGTTATTCTCTTGCCCACTCATTCTTGTCATAATCTTTTCAGCAGAAACATCATTGGATGAAAATTTGATAATAGCCAGGGATCCTCTCAGATTAACCAACTTAACCCTTTTCATTGTTTTCAAATCCAATGTTCGGACGAGAAGTCACCTTGAATTCCTCTTTCTTGAATTCCGATGTTCGGTAGAATCAAAAGGTTTTCAATTCATGGCAAATATCTTCAATTCATAAGAAACCGTAAGCAACCTGAGAGAGAGAATAGACTTCTTCCCACAGCTAGACCAGAGCTTTAAGATTGGATTCGGATACTGGTCACTCTCCTTGACACCGTTATCATCATCGTATATAAGTGAACGCAAGGGAGTATAAGCACCTAATTTAGGACAGGGAGAAACCAGGATTTGCGGTTGTTCTTCAGCTGAACAAGTAACATGCTTGATAGCAAAAGAAACGCTGTCAATTGGGTCAACCCAGAACTTGGAGACATTGCGGAACCGCTAGAGCGAATAACGGGGAGTCTCAGAAAGATTTCGTAGACGATCTCTCAAGGAATGCACGGACTTTGACATTTTGTGACTTCTATTATTCTTTGATCTGTAAAAACTATTCGAGTATCGTATATATTTGTGGGCAATTCCGAAGGTATTTGTATCAGACCTAGGAGACATATATGTGATCTCATAATTCTATTATGGTATACAACAATTATATTATTTTAATTATTTTCAGCAAGTATTTTAATTTTTGTCAATTATCTAAGTCCTTTCTATTATTATCGACGTACAAGTTTTTTTAGTCTAGTGGATTTATTCAATTATAGATAGTGTTAGATAGTCTTTCAATATTAAAAAAACCCTCTTTTATAGTTTCTTTTGAAATTATCTATCAAAATTTCTCTAATTATATCATAATAATCAATGTATTAAGTAGATGAAAGATATCCCCTCTGTCCAAGAGTCACAAATAAAAATCGGAAGGGCAAATTTAATAGAAAGAATGAATGCTGGGTTTATAAGGTGATAGTGAATACAGCGTCTTGGAAGATTCCGTATTGGAAAAATAAATAATCACAAGCGGTTTGCAGGAGGTTGAAGTGCATATGATCCTGCTGAGATCGTCTACTAACAAATCTTCCTGAGACTGCCTGTCAAAACACTTTTGATTTTCCATCGTGCCTCCAAGATCTGGCACATTGCTTCAGCAGCTCAACGACCAAATATTGTATTCTTCCAGTACTCTTGCCTGATTAAAGGTGGTAATCATCTGCATAAGACTGCATTCCCTTATATATGCCGGTAATTCATCAAAGAAAGTGCGTATTTGAATACAATATTAAGTGTTTTATATTAGTGAAACAGAACGCCATGTTCCCTGACAAAGTACAAGGGTGAAAATTTATTTATTTGGCTAATTTGGGATCAAGAACAATACACTGTAATTCTTGTAGGTAAAAACCATTTAAATAAAACCCTTACAGATGGGAAGTGAAATTTATGATTACACTGACTACAAACTTGTTCTCAGCTCTAGCGTTTTTTTCCAAAAGAAAAAGAGAAGAAGCTGCAGAACCAACACAATCAATGAGTACTCCTACTAATCTACGGCCTAAGATAAACCAAATCAGCTGTCTTGAGGAATTGGCACCTACGATCCTCCTCTGCTCCAATTATGTTGCCAAAGTGTCTGAGGGAAAGAATGTTCGCAGCGTAACTGTAGTTTCTTCTGTTATAATCCACTCTCTGTGGAACCTGCAGATTTAACACCTCTCTAGTTTTAAGGTCAAAAACAACTACAGGCAATTTCTGGCTACAATAAGCATCAAGAACAACCCCGGGACCCCAAGCTCCTACATACAAGCAGAATTCCTTGATAATGAGCTCACAGTTATGCGTTATTTTGTACTCTTTAACCCACTCTTTCCGATCATAATCTTTCATCATCCATATCTCAATGTCTTCGGGAGTCAGAATCACAATAGCCAAGCATCCCTTCAAATTAATCATCACGAACCTTTCGTGTTCATATGACAAAGAACCAAAGTCTGGAGTAGGGGTCCGCTTGAACTCCTCCTTTTTGAAGTCAAAAGATATTATCACACAGTTATCAACGCCTTTTCTTTGTCCAAAACTGAAGTGATCATCATCCGCCCAGTGCATGTCTCCATAAGCAGATACTCCGTTACTCATGTTGTCTAGATCCTCAGGGGGAACAGAGGAGATTTCACGCCATGAACTCGTGCCCAAAGTGTAAATTTCGCTTCTCTTTCCAAAAACTCGAACAATCTTATATGTACTGGTCGTACCATCAAATCCCATTGCATAAAAATCTAACCAACTGCCACCAGTTGTTGCTTGCGGTAGCTCTAAAACCTCCTTTCTAAGTGGATTGCATAGATAAGCTTTCCCAACTCCCCCACGAGTGTGAAAGCAAAATAAACCATAAGCAGAGTGACTAATGAAATTGCTTTCTTGAATATTGTTTGGAAGCTCTAAAATTGGATGCGCGCTTCTCTTAATGATATTGCCATCTTCTAGTGTTAGCAAGTGAAAGGGGAAAGGAGGCTTACTTGCAAAGGTTAATTGCAGAATTTGATTATCTTCATCTGCAGAGGCAGAAGCAGAAGCAGCAGCACTGCGCTTAATAGCAAAAGCAAGACTGTCGATTTTGTGGAGCCAAATCTTGGAGACACACCGGAACCGCATTAGAGATTTAGCGGGTAATTTTATAATAATTTCATCCACAATCTCATCAGGAATAGAGGGTCTTTCCCTGACCTTCATTCTCTTCTCTTCTTTTCTCCGGGGCCCCAATAACCAAAGAAGAAGAAATCAGAAAAATATTAAAGCCTTAATTATGAATATACGAGGAAAGCCGAAACAAATACGAAAACTTTTTAAAGAAGAAATCCTCAATTGACTTAAAGGAATAAAAGTATGACCTAATCCTAAATAAGAAAATTAATGTTGACCCAATTAAAGAATTACTAAAATCATTTGGACCCTAATTCAAAAAAGGCCACGGCTAGGCTACGTTGGACCAACTCTAACATAGAGCCAACAAATATAAAAGTGCGATGATAGCAACTCAATTAAAGAATGACAGCTCCTCTAAATTTTGATCGCACACCTACATTTGCTGGATCTACGTTGGAGTTGCTCAAATAGCCGAATTCAATAAATAATCCAACTAGAGAGAATCTATCTATGTTTCTAATTTAATGGCAATTGCGTGTATCTGGGTTGGATTTACCATGTCCATCATGAATCCATATTTTCGGCCCCCATAAACGTAAGGGGCCCAATTGGCAGTTTCTGTCAAGTCTTAATTCAAGGAACTTAATCAAGAAGTTTCCTTGTTACCTACTCTTGCTCGATTTTATACTCTTTTTGTATAAACTATCGGGTTGTAAATTCATATAATAGCGCCCTCGTGTATTATTTTATTATTATTCATTGATCAAAATTTGATGCTAATATTCTTAATTTTTTAATTTCCTTATGTGTTTTTCTGTATTTTGAATTGTTGTTCTATTTATAAAATTTTCTGTTTTATTTCTAAAAGTTTAATTATTTAGGTAATTTATGTCATAATTTTATTGTGCGACTCAGTTTTTTAATAGATATGTAAATAAACTGAGGATTGAGGTTTTTAAGAAGTCTAATTTAAAGAGAATGTACAACATTTAATCATGATGTAAAAGTAGATCTTGTAAACAACCATGAAGAATAAGCATCATAATTTCTTATGATGTTAGAAGTCAAATCCAACTGACCAATTCTTAACAACTTGTGTTCTAGTTTCATCATCTTATTTTAAAATTTTTAAAAATATATTCTTCAAAAGTCTGGAAGAGGACGAAAGACTTCAGCAACTCAACAATAATCATTGTCCTATTATTATCCGAATACAAGTTTCCACATGCACAAAATATATTTATGATCAGCTGAATTTTGACTTATTAGTCAACAAGTTACAACAATTTATTACTAATTGTTTCAACCCTTTTTTGCTCATCCTAGTGGTTGAAATATTAGCTAAGCAGCCCAAAAGTGGGCGAATTGGGTTTCTAAAAATTATAGAGTAATTAAAACAAAATTCAATACAAATATCTATATTAAGCAAATAAAAAATAAATAAATATCAACAATTTAAATGTAAAGAGAGAAGGAAAAGAGAATCGAACACGGGATTTTTATATGGTTCTGCAAACTTCGCCTACGTCCACGCCTCCAAGCTCACTGGGCTTAAGGATTCCACTAATCAAGCCTTATACCTTAAAGCTTCAAAATCTTTAGAATTGACTTCACGGGTGTTAATCAAACTTAACAACTAGAGGTTATCCCAAACCTCTTAATCCAAGTGTTTTCCACACTCTCAAACACTCAATTTGAAAATTACACAAAATTTTCTTCACACAATGTATGTGTTTACAAGTGAAAGCCCAAAGTGTGATTAGATGAAAGACTAATCAAGTTTTAAGTACAAAAGAGATTGAGTATGCAATGACAAGCTCAATGATAATTGTAGAATCACTGTAATTTGAATTTGATTGAGTCTTTTTATAGTTGGAGAAGAAAACTAGTTGTTGTTAACTTTCTGAGCATAATTGAATCGCCATTAATTGCTGTCAGATCATTATTTTGACCTTGTGCAAATTATTGTTACATTGAATTTTGAATAGTCAATTTACCATTAAATTTAAGTAACTAATCTGCTTGGAGTTGGCTTACATTTTAGGATTATTAGTTTGCCGTTTAATTCCAGAAACTTGCAAGAAATAATCGGCTACCTATTTGCGCTAAACGGTTCATCATTTTCAATTAAATTGCTCTTTGGAATTTATCAGTTAGCCATTTTCTAATAAATGATTCACTATTATCTTCCAGAATCAAAATTAAGTATTATCTTTATAAAATTGGTTTGCCGTATCAAGATTAACGGTTATTCAATTTTGTCATGATTCTTAAACATGCCAAAAAACATCATATGACTTTAAGAACTTAAAACAATTTTAATAACTCCAACATTTTTAACCTAGTTTGTTATCATCAAATGTGGGCTAGAGAGCATTAAACATTTACTTGATTAGGAGATGGTGACATAGTGCTCAGATCAGTTAGGAAGCTGTGTGTTTAAGGGAACTCGAAGGGACGTTGTGGGGCCCAAGGACATCAGGAAGCCATGGTACGCTTACAAGTTCCTCAAGGAGCTCTAGGGAGTAATTAGGACCACCTGAGGAGCTTCGGCAACTTTAAGGATGCTCTTGAAGGAGTATAAAATGTACACAAATGTAAATATAAAGGGCACAAGATTTATGTGGTTCAGCTTATGACCTTCGTCTATAAGGAGCGTCTCAATAATTCATCCATTATGTAAAATATGATATTATAAAAAGGTTCTTTATATGAAATGGCTTTCCTAATGCTTCTTCTCAGGTTCCTAAAAGGGAGATCTATATTGGCCTATGGAGATACTTCTTACGAGTGTCCTTATGTATGGAGGGTAAAGGGGACTGGCTACATTGTGTTGGCCATGGAGAAGCTCATAAGTAGCAATTGCCTCTTAGAAAGATGAGGATCGAGATAAAGAATGAGGAAGACGATCTCTTATGGAAATATGATAATAAAAGTGGGAACCCCCTATGGTGTATGATGTATGGTCCTGAGAGCTCTAAGAATGGAAGACATAAAATGATTTTGAGGAAATGTGATAGGTCAAAAACTTCCATTTCTTAAAGAGAAAGAAGAAAGAGAATAAGATAAAGAGTGGGCTCCAAAGTGAAGAATCTCTTTTAGCGGTTCAAGCTTGGTTTATATAGTAGTGCTGCTGAGGGCACCCTTAAGTCCCTTGGAATACATGGCATAACTTATTTGGCTATGACCCGCCTCATGTAGAGGCATTTCAATATATTCTTAATTTATTCAAATATTTGGAGTGTGTCTCTAAAAGACCTTTGACGTTCTTTTATTTTAGGATACCTAGGGGACTTATGAACCTTTTCAACATGGCAAGCTCCTGTTGGTCCCTCAAATTGTGTAGGGATAATGTATGGTTCATTCCCATGTGGTAGGCTCATATTAGTTCTTTATGCTAGGTAAGAATATCAGTTGCACAGGGATGCTCTGACAAGAGTTCACACATTTGTTCAGGAGATGCATACCATATATTTAAGAATTTTTCAGTGGAAGAATTTAGATCGCGCTGAAGTATACACTTTAGACACAAAATCACGGTGTCTAATCTCATCAATTTACTTATATTTCCTAAAAGAGCAAGGAGTATTGGCATATGAGGACATGGACTGGATGACTTATCGTTAATGAATGTTGTATAATGAATTTTGACTTCAAAGATGAGAAATTTAGGAGAACTATCTCCTTCGGATTTTGGACATAAGGAATATATCACATTGACTTATCTAAGGGAAAATTAGATTATATGGAAAATCTAGCTCTATGGGGCAATTATTGGCAAAATTCTTTTGTTCAACTGAGTGATTTATATTTCTTTTTAACCTGAAGACAAATTGCATGGAGCTAGAATTTTTTTATTGTATGGCAAAATTTTCTGACATGAAAAGATTCAGAAATGCAAATGGCAGGTTCGGAAAATTTAGGTCCAACTTTCTTAAGACAGCTCACTTGTGTTATGCCTCCCTTTAGAATAAAGACTAGAATTTATGTTATGATGCTAGACTGGAGTCATTCCATTTTTCAGTTTCTCAAAAAAAAGCGTTTTCTCCTTAACTATATGTTTTATAACATTTCTTATCAGTAGCTTGTCTCTTAATTATTTAATTACACATTCTTTGGTATGTTTGAATTCATTTCCAATTTTGTTTTCTTTCATATGAATTTTCTTCAAATAATAGGAGTTTGATGAATATCAGAAGAGGTTGATGGTCATCTTATAAGATGAAGAAAATATTATTCTTTTTTTTTGGAAAATTATTTAAAGAGAAAAATAGAAGCATAAAATTAAGAACAAGAGTCTTGAGAAACAACAATCACTAATAGAAAAATGGCCTTCAATGATACTAAAATAACATAAGTGGTATGTGTTTGGGTATTAAAGATGCACTAGTTGGACATGTCCCCATTCCTAGTCGGGGATGAATCTCCTCGGCTAGATGATGTAAGCAGATTCCTGGTGGTGTATTCTCCATGGAGCACGTGATGACCAACCAGAAACGCGTACCGACCAGAAACTTGTCATCCAAAGAGAGGGCACGATCTCACGACAGTGCGACAGTTTCGCCACACCTTAAACTGCTGGGGAGAACATGATGCCCCATGTTTACCCACGTTGATTGTTGAGACCCATAATGACCCTTGATCGCTCGAGTATGACTGGGCGTAAGAAATTTTCTAGGGACACGAAGTGATCGCCTATAAAATCTGGGAAAATCGATTGAAAAGAAGAGACACAAAAAAACAAAGAGGGAGAAATTCTGCCAAATTGGCATCAACATTTAACTTCATAAAAGCCTCTAAGGCACCTTTCTTTGATTAAATTGCTGTTAGTTTGCACAACCCTAAATTATATAATTTTTCCGAAAACCCCGTATACTGACTTAAGTATCGGAGGGTTTTTGGCGAAAAAACCACCGGCGCCTCTGATTTATTTCTGTAAGTGCAGGTCAGGAAGGACGAAGAAAATCACCGGCGCCTCTGATTTATTTCTGTAAGTGCAGGTCATGAAGGACGAAGAAAATCACCGGCGCCTCTGATTTATTTCTGTGAGCGCAGGTCAAGAAGGAGGAAGAATGGTGATTTGAGTTTCAGGAGTTTGTGTAATTGCAGAAGCTTGTGGAGTGCAGTGTTTTCATCGTAGTCAGTACAATCGTTGGTGAGCCAATCTGGTCGGGCAAAGGTTGACCAGATTTCAGCATCAACATTTTGGCGCCATCTGTGGGGATTCGAATAAAAAGCTATCATTGAGAGAATAACCATTAATGGAACAGTAAAAGAGCAGTTATGGATGTGATAAGGGGTGGCGCCCTAGGGGGCGATAATGAAACCAATGAGGCAATCACCCTCCAGGAAATAGCAAATGAGGCCAGAGAGAAACTAATGCAAGAGCGAATGGAGAGAATAAAAAACCAAATGGAAACCCTTACTGCAATACTGCACGAGATGAGGAATGAGTGGAAAAGAGACTATGACACTGTCGTAACAGGAGGTGAAGCAGCTGCGGAACCCAGTCATCGAAGGCATAGGAACGAGGAAATTCATTTACTGGGGGGACTATCTAAAAGGGTATATATATATAGAGATGCGGTTCGGATTCTGGGAGAGCATGGAAATAAAGAGATGGACCAATCCTGTAGCGGGCGAGTCTTGGGAAGCGATAGCCTAGAAGCGAACGCTCAGGAGAACGATTTTAGACAGCGGTTGCATACTATTGAACATGAGCGCGACTAGGTTGCTGCGCGCGATCCTAGTCAAGCTTTGGAATTTGAGGGAGAAGTGCGGCGGCTGGCATAGATAATAGATTAAATGCAGGATAGGAGAATATCCCCTAGTTGGAGGATAATGTTAGACGACGAATCTCTTCTCTCGGTGGAAATCATGGGAACAATAATACCGAGGGATTTTCGTTTTTCAGACCTCAAATATTCTAGGAGAAGTGACCCGTTGGTGCATATTAAACGTTTCAATGATATGATGGAGGGGTTAACACCAGCACAAAGGTGTAGGGTATTTCCATTGACGTTGGAGGGACGAACCCGAGAATGGTATCGCAAGTTGCCGCGTGGAAGCATAAAGGGCTATGAGCAAATGTGCCAAGAGTTGGCCGAACAGTTCCTCCTAGCGGTAGCCCCAGAAGACGATTTAATAGGGATGAAATAAGAGGAACACAAATCTCTTCGAGATTTTGTGAAGAGATATCATCGGGTCATACTTGACTTGAGGGTCTTCAATCATCGCCAGGCATTGAAAGGATTAAAAGAAGGGGTGAGAATAGGTTGATTGTGGTACAACCTAAGGAACCCCATTATTCAGAGTTATTTAACGGGGTATGAGCAGACGAATAGGGATATAGAAATCGAGGAGGAGAAAGTGGCGAAAATAAAGAGTGAACAGTTGGAAGAGCTGAGGCGAAAGGAGAAGAAAGTACCAGGTATGAGCGTGTCAAGGAAGCGAACCAGAGAATCATCAGCAGGTGGGGGAGCATTAGCTCGGACTCGTCCCTACCAGATGGCTTAAAGACCGCAACCGTTCCAGCACGGTCGAGCTCAGCATCAAAGCTCCCCATCCTTATCACAACACTCTGAGGACATTGAATGTAGTTAACCCTAGGGTTGGCCGACCAAACCAGCCACCCCTAATGCCAACCCATGGCGATTTTTATGACAGCTGAGCAGTCCAACTGATTGACCAGAACCCAGCGTACAAGTAGTACACCCCATTGAAGGTTTATATGGAAGAGCTATATGAAAGGATTGAAAGGTGAGGCCTACTGTACCCCCTATCTCAGTAACCAAACCTGTTCATAAACGAGATGAAGGCCGATTTTGCAAGTTTCACGACACTCATGGGCTGATGGGCATACTATCAGCCAGTTCCACGATCTGAAAAACCAAGTTGAAGATCTGGTAAGTATGTCGACGATGTGTTTCCTGTTATGGATTCACAATACACATTGGGAGCTGAAACTAAGAGAGACCTGGAGCGTGAATAGCCAACTATCAGGGTAATAGCAGAAGGGCCAACACTGGCTAGTGATTCGAATAAAGCAAGAAAGAATTATGGAAGATATGCTCTAACCAGCAAATAGGTGTTTTTCAATTTTTCGATAGCCAAGATGGCGAAGGTGAGACAAGTTCCCATCATGTGGACAGATGATGATGAAGAGGGCGTCTTATACCCCCACGAGGACACACTAGTAATCAAGGCGAGTGTGGTGGATAAAGAGTTCCAACGGATACTGGTGGACACAAGCGGCTTAGTCGACATACTCTTTAAATCAACCTTGAATGAAATGGGAATTGCAGACCTGAAATTGGAACGCACGAACACATCCCTAAAAGGATTTGGAGGATGACAGTTTACTCCCATGGGGATTATTGAGCTGCCGATTACTATAAGCTCAAGGCCGTCTAAAAAGACGGTGATGTTGGATTTTATTGTTGTAGAAGAAAAAAGCCTCTACCAGATAATACTTAGGCGACCATTCATGAGGGTAAGCCAATGCGTCATATCCACATATTACCTAGCGTTGAAGTATAGAGTGAACGGGGTGGTAGGCATGGTGAAAAGTGACTAAAGAATGGCAAGGAGTTGTTATGCTACAGCTGCCAAGGAGACCTTACAAGTTACCGCTCTCGATAGCCGATGGGATTCCAGGAATGGTCGCCAGGAGCCAGCTGAGACTTTGGAGGAGGTGGTGGTGAACCAAGATGATCTGAGCAGAACAATAAAGATCGGATTCAGCTTGAGCCAGGCAATAAGGGACGGGCTGGTAAAGTGCTTACAGTCTCATGCAGATATATTTGTCTGGTCACATGAAGACATGCCAGGAATTGATCCCGGGATCACTTGCCATAAGTTAGCAATAAAAAAAGGAGCTAGGCCGGTGAGACTGAAAAGGAGGTGTTTTAACCAAGAGATGTACGAGACCATAAATGTCGAGGTGGAAAAATTGTTACGAGCAGGTTTCATTAGGGAAGCCATATATCCGGAGTGGATTTCTAATGTGGTACTGGTAAAGAAGACAAACAGAAAGTGGAGGATGTACTTGAATTTTACGGACCTCAATAAGGCATGCCTAAAAGATGGTTTCCCTTTGCCAAAGATAGATCAACTGGTTGACTCAACGGCTGGCCACAGCCTGCTCAGTTTTATGGATGTATTTTTTGGATACAACCAAATACCCATAGAGAAGCAGGATGAGGAGAGCACGATATTTATCACCAACATAGGTTTATTTTGTTACAGGGTGATGCCATTCAGTTTAAAGATGTAGGAGCCACTTACCAGAGATTGGTAAATAAAATCTTTAAACTATTGATCAGACGCACAATGAAGGTGTACATGGATGACATGATTACAAAGTCCAAGAACTTAGCAGATCATGTGCAGCATTTAAAAGAAACCTTTGAGATGTTGAGGAAGTATAGAATGAAACTTAATCCCGAGAAGTGTGCATTTGGGGTTTGCTCGGGTAAGTTCTTAGGATTCCTGGTGAGCCACCAAGGAATTGAGGCCAACCCAGAGAAAATACGGGCAGTAGTAAAGATGAAGTCTCCTCGAACAATCAAGGAGGTGTAGAGCCTCACGGGGAAGCTGGCAGCCTTAAACCGATTCATTTCAAGGGCCACGGATAACTGCCACCATTTCTTCCAAATTATGAGGAATGGAAGAAAAATGGAGTGGAAAATAGAATGTGAGGAGACGTTCAGGCAGCTGAAGGAATATCGCGCTCGTGCCCCATTATTATTAACTCCAAGGGAGGGCAATGAGTTATACTTGTATTTGGCTGTCTCTAAGTGGATTACCAGTTCGGCGTTGGTCAGAGAGGATGAAGGAAATCAACATCCACTTTACTACACCAGCAAAGCCTTGGTGGACGCGGAGACTAGATATCCCGCGATGGAAAAATGGGCACTGGCCTTAATAACAGCAATGCGTAAACTCATACCATACTTCTAAGCGCACCTAGTAATAGTAATAACGGATCAACCTCTTTGAAAAACACTCTTGAAACTGGATGCATTCGATGGCTTAGTTAAATGGTTAGTGGAACTGAGCGAGTTTGACATAACCTATCGACCTCGAAGAGCCATCAAATCACAAGCCTTGGCCGACTTTGTGGCAAAGTGCACAGAGCTTGATGAAGGGGTTTATGAGGGACGACCAGCCGAAAAAGAAAGGCCAGAAGGAGTGTGGTTGATAATGGTTTGATGGGTCACACGGTGAGCAAGAATCTGGAGCAGGGGTGGTGATACAGAGTCCAGAGGGTGCCGAGATCTCCTACGTAGTGAAGTTTGAGTTTTAACTCATGAATAACCAGGCGGAGTACGAAGCCTTCATTACTGGGCTTAGGCTGGCGCATGCATTACGAGCAGAAAGGGTCGAGATTCGAGCAGACTCTCAGCTCGTCTGTAATCAACTTAATGAGAATTTTCAGGCAAGAGGTGAAAAGATTGAGCTTTATTTGAAGAAGGCAAAACAGATGATTGGGCTATTCCGAGAGGTTGAAGTAAAGCAGATAGCCAGGATAGAAAACTATCGAGCAGATATGCTAGTCAGGATGGCTGCAGCTGCAGATCCAAAGTTGCCCAAGTCAATCCCACTGGAAGTGAGAACTTCGTCAAGCATTGAGGCAAAAGCAGAAGTAATGGGGGTGGACACTGAAAGATCCTGCATAAATCTGATTCTCTAATATATCTGTGATGGCACCTTACCAGTGGACAGAAAGCAAGCAAGGAGGTTGAAATGTTGAGCAGCTAGAGATACGTTGCTCGATGGGGTACTTTACTACTGGGGGTTCACCTTACCCTCCTGAAATGCTTAGATGACAAGGAAGCAAATTATGTGCTACGGAAACTACATGAGGGAATATATGGCAATCATTCGGGAGCAAGGATTTTGGCGTTCAAGGCACTGCGATAGGGATATTTTGGCCAACCATGCACCAAAATGCAAATGAGATGCCATAAATTACAAAGTCTGCCAAAGTTTCTAAGATGTCTTTGCTCAGCTTCTAGAAAAGCTGACTGTTATGTCATCTCCTTGGCCTTTTACACAATGGGGGATCGACCTAATTGGTCTCTTGCCCAAAGGACAATGAGCCGCCACGTATGCAATCGTGGCTATAGACTACTTCACGAAGTGGGTAGAAGTTGACGCTCTAAGCTAGATCACGGAGAAGAAGACGACCGATTTCATTTGGAAGAACATCATTTGAAAATACAGAATCCACTGCGCAATCATAACAGATAATGGAAGACAATTTGACAACCATAATTTCATAGAGTTTTGCCAAAATTTGAGTGTTGAATTGAAGTTGTGCTCTCCAGTATATCCCCAGGCAAAAGGACAGGTAAAGGCAGCCAACAAATTCATAGAGAGAAAGGCCTACCGGACAACACACAAAACCGCAACTGGAGAAACCCCATTCGCCTTAGCCTTTGGTCATGAGGCCGTGGTCCTAACAGATATCGAAGTGGGAACACATCGAACATAATATTTCAGTGAGGAGCAGAATGACGAGCAAATATGTATAAACCTAGATCTGCTGGAGGAGAAAAGAGAAAAAGCCTTGCAGAAGGTAGCTCGGTGTCAGTAGAGGATAATGGGCTACTATAACCAAAATGTGCGCATAAGGCAATTCTGAGCCGGGGATTGGGTGCTCAGAAAGGAGAATCAGAACACGCGATATCCAAACCAGGGCGTTTTTGGCCCGAACTGGGAAGGCCCGTACAGGGTAATACTAACAACTGGCCCGGGAGCCTATAAGCTGGCCTACCCATATGGATGGGAGGTGAAGAGATCATGGAACGCCGAACACTTGAAGAAATATTTCCAGTAAGCAAAGTACTTTGTGAAAATTTTCTCGTTAAGTTATCCTTGCTAGATGTAGTAAGGAGTTGTTGCATGTGTATGTGTTCTATTCATTTTAACCCGCCAAATGTTCAATAGAGATGAATTATGTTAACAGATGTCTTGTTAAAACGATTTTAAGGTAAAAGAGTTGCCTAAACCTGCTCAGTCACTTGAGGACGAGCAGGCAAATTTTCAAATTCCATTAAGGCTAAAGAGTTGCCTAATCCTGCTGAGTCGCTTGAGGACGAGCAGACAAAATCAACAAATTTTGTTAAGGCAAAGATGTGTCTATTCCTGCTCAGTCGCTTGAGGACGAGAGGCAAAATCAACAAATTTCGTTAAGGCAAAGATGTGCCCATTCCTGCTCATTCGCTTGAGGACGAGTAGGCAAAATCAACAAATTTAGTTAAAGCCAAGATGTGCATATTCCTAGTCAGTCACTTGAGGACGAGCAGACAAAATCTATAAATTTTGTTAAGGCAAAGAGGTGTCTATTCCTGCTCAATCACTTGAGGACAAGTAGGCAAAATTTATAAATTTCATTAAGGCAAAAAGGTGTCTAATCATGCTCAGTCGCTTGAAGACGAGCAAGCAAAATTTACAAATTACTTTAAGGCAAAAATTTGCCCAAACCCACTCAGTCGTCTGAGGACGGGTAAATAAAATCCTAAAACCTACTTTATGGTTATACCACGAGCTGACAGAAGCTCAGGGAAAATTTCTAAGGCAATCCATAAGGAAAAGACTAGCAGGGAAACAATTAGAAAGCATCAAAAGTTTATAAAGTTCCAACGTTTGTAACCAAGCAGAAAGTTTATGATTTACATAGAGATTAAAGTTTATAGGTCCTGAGTAGAAGGTTCAATAACTTCAACGGAATGGGGATATACAATCTCAGGCAAAGAAAGACCAACGACTTTTAAGGGAGCAACCTCCTGACCTGCGCCTAAAGCTTAGTCCCTCTGCCTCCTTCTCCTGCTCCCCACTCGAATGAGCCTCTTCTTGGCCCTTGTCCCTCTGACCCTGCTCAGCCATATACTCCTGCACGCCTGCCTCCAGCTTGTTCATGTTCAGCTCTGGATATTCTTTCTTGAGCACGAACATGATGTATTTATAGCAAAAAGCAAGCCATAATCATACTTCGCGTCCAGTCGGTCGACCACATCAGCGGACTTACCCTTTAACTCAGCTACCAACATGTCCAAGGACTTGATTTGTTCTTTGTATGTCATCTTCTGAGTGTCTTGTTCGCTTTGAGTAGCCTCGAGATTAGACTTTAGGTCAGCCAACTCATTCTCAAGCTGAGAAGACTTGGACTCAGCAGAGCAACTTTCTCTTCTAGGTCCATGACCTGCCTGTGCAGCTTGAGCATCTTCTCCTTAGAGCGGTCAGCAGATTCAACATTTTTCCTTAAGTCCTGAATCTCCGCCTATTGCTTCCTCTCATGAGGCACGGTCCTGAGCTTGTAGCAAACGTAAAAGCAACCCTTTGGAGGAAGCCTCCCAGCTCGCCAAGATTCATGCTCTCAACATCTTTTACCAGTTTGGGCCCCACTGATTTGGTGTGTTCCCTCTAGTATGAGGCCAAATGATCACCTCGGTCACGAGGCAGGGGCGATGAAGTTTGATATCTGGATTGAGCGCTGCCCCCAGGACTCTTTTCGCAAAGTTTCTCTCTGCTATTCTTTCGGGTCGAATGAGGGGGCAAAGCAGGAGCAGGGGTTTTGGAATGACCAGTATTGCTTTTCTTCTGTGGAGAGGGAGCGTTGTTAGATTCGCCCGACGCCCGAGTACGTTTCCTTGACATGGCGCTGAGGATCTTATTATCCATCCCAGCAGTTACGTCAACTAGACGGGATTCGACGAAACTTGTTGGCGATAAGAGATCCTGGCAGTTGGAGGCATTAACTAGAGTAGTTTCGATTTCGACCTTGAGCAGCGGCTCGTTGTCGAGTTTGCTGACCAGGCCCCACGAGTCTAAAAACATAGACAAGGTTAAAGGAACAGATAAGTGACGACTAGAGACGTGAAGCATAAAGAAAAATAAACGACCTGGGGTGACAAAACGCGTGGGAAAGTGAATATCACCACTAAGCGACTGAATTGCTGGGCACCAGTTTCCCCCAACAAAGAAGAATTTGTTCTTCTAATTTTTACATGAGGAGGCAAATACCAGTCCGCCTCTTTTGGATTGCTCCTCAGTTGATACAACTTTTTTATTTCTAAAAGGGAGGGTTCCCCGAGCTGACACATTTCCCACAACACGAACAAGCTCGAGAATACCCTTCACCCATTCGGATGAAGCTGACCAGGAGCCAAATGCATGCCACCCAAAATCTGGACAAAATAAGGTTGAAGGGGCAATCTAGCTCCTAATTTGAAGCTCTCCAAATGCAAAGTTACATAGCCTCTAGGAGGTCGACTGGGAACATCACATTTCTCGGGGATGGTAAGGAGAACGTCGTTAGGGATTTTATAAAGGGTTCTCAGTTTAAGTAGGTCAGTATGGGTGGTGGCACACTTGAGGTAATCAATGGGGTAGGAATCGGCTTCCATCCTATGACCGATATTTCTTTTCTTGGCTAGTTGGCTTGGCTCGGACCTACTCTCTTCATTGCCACCCTCTTCTCCAGGGATTTCAGCCCCGTCAGAACAACGATTCTCACCAGAACCCGATGCTTGCCCACCGCGGTTCCCACTGGGTTCGCAGCTGGAAGGTGGCGAGATAACTTCTGGTCGTGGGTATCTAAGAGTGTCCTTGCTAGAGGAATGACCTATGATACTGGAAGGGATTTAGAGATCAGTGGCTCTCAACAAATTGGGGTATGAATTTATTTCCTCATCACTCTCAACTGCGATTATTTTTCCCTTTCGTCTCGACATAGTGGAGTTTAAAGAGAAAAGTACAATAAATCCAAGCACCAGAGCACGAAAGAACAGTATAAAACCCATGCAACAACAACCAAAGAAGAGGTTAAGGGCGATACCTGGGATAAATCAGCGTTGGTGGTGTCGCTGTGACAGTAAGAGGGCCAAGCAAAAGGAAATCTCTGGCGTAGGAAATGCGTTTGAGTTTAGAAAAAGAGTTAGTTCACGATAGAATGACGGAAAGTTGAACGCAGTAAAATCGTCGAATTAGGGATTTAACGCAGGAGAGAGTAAATAAGCGTTTAAGTTACGCAGGTGTCAGTTCAATCGCCGCATATCGAGGGCATATAAACCGCCATTTCAAATTTCAAAAGCAGAGTGTAGAAAGTGCCATGTCATCGACATTTAAGGCGACTGATAAGAAGCCAGGCCGGGCGTCTATGTGGAGATACTAACGTATATCTAAGCCCTGACTAGAAATCGTCTAAATGGGGTGTGTCATCTCAACTCCGTCGTAACAAAGCCATACCTGGGTAGTTGAACCCAAATGCGGCCAGATTCGAATTCTAATTTCCAGTCTTAACTCGTTTCACTCGCACTACTAGAAACCGAGGGACTGGTGTTTGGGTAGTAAAAAGGCACGTGTTTGGGTATTAAAAAGGCACCAGTTGGACATGTCCCTATTCCTAGTCGGGGACGAATCTCCTTGGTTAGATGATGTGAGCAGATTCATGGTGGTGTATTCTCCATGGGGCACGTGACGACCGACCAGAAACTTGTCATTCAAAGAGAGGGCACGATCTTACGACAGCGTGACAGTTTCGCCACGCCCTAAACCGCTGGGGAGAACACGACGCCTCACATTTGCCAACGTTGATTGTTGAGACCCATGATGACCCTTGATCGCCTGAGTATTACGGGGCGTAAGAAATGTTATAGGGACACGAAGTGATCGCCTATAAAATCTGGGAAAATCGATTGAGAATAGGAGACATACAAAAAAAAAATAAGAGGGGGGGAAATTCTGCCAAATTGGCATCAGCATTTAACTTCATAAAAACCTCTAAGGCACCTTTCTTTGATTAAATTGTTGTTAGTTTGCACAACCCTAAATTATACAATTTTTCCGAAAACCCTGCATTTTGACTTAAGCATCAGAGGGTTTTCGCCGAAAAAATCATCGGCGCCTCTTATTTATTTCTGTGAGCACAGGTCAGGAAGGAGGAAGAAGGGTGATTTGAGTTTCAGGAGTTTGTGTAATTGCAGAAGCTGGTGGAGTGCAGTGTTTTCATTATAATCAGCACAATCGTTGGTGAGCCAATCTGGTCGAGCAAAGGTTGACCAGATTTCAGCATCAACAGTATGTTTTACTGACACTAAATTTTAGTGTCAAGAACCTGGGGGCCAATAACGAATTGTCACTAAATTTTTGGAGTCAATAATTCCATGTTACTATAGTATCAAATGATTGTTGATACAAAAAAAAAATCCAAACAATGATCCTAGCTATAGTATCAAACAAATGTTAATACAAAGGCATCATAAAAATAACTATACTATGGTATCACCATTTATTTGAGAAAAATTTTTAAAAAAATTGAAAATTTGCAATCGCGTTTGAGTTGAAATCTCCATTGAATAATATGAAAAGTTATTACATTATTTAGAACTACACTAACATTGAAGCATAAAGCCGAGACATTAATGTATCAAACTCAAAAAAAAGAGGCGAAAATCTACCACATGAAAACTAGTAAACTGCCCATATCAATCATCAAAATTAGAAGTCTTTATTTCTATAATCTTGCTTAATCTTGAAAACCTATTCAAAAAAAAGTCATTTCCTTGGTACATTATAGCCTCCAATAAAAAGAAGCTCCTAAAACAAAGTAGAGCACCAAAGGTATGAAAGTATGAATTAACAATAAGAAAGCATGCATCATGGATAAGTTTACGAGCATATTAGGACACCCATTTTGCATGAACAGCATCAGTGAGTTTGCCCTGCAAAATATGAAATCAATATTAATATTCAAGTAAAACTGATAAAAATGGATGATTGCAAAAATTCAACTAGCAATATAGGCTTAAGGTCTCTAGTTGTTGCAAGCATTATATTGCTTATGATGCTGACAATTAGAAAGGTGTTGATCGATTTCGTTTGGTGCAAAGGTATTATTATTTGTTACATTTATCATAATTTGTAAATCTAATTAGTGTGACGCATCATGTTATATGTCTGATACGTTATGTTATCATAATTAAGTTTTGGGTTATTGCAGGTAACAAAGCAAGACTTAGAAGATATGTATCAGCCACCATTTAAGAGCTGTGTAAAGGAGGCACATGTCAGTAGTGTGATATGCTCGTACAACAGAGTAATTGGAATTCCAACATGTGCTGATCCAGATCTGCTCAAAGGAGTTATCAAAAGCCAATGGGGTCTTGATTGGTATATACTTAACATATGATCCAAATTCAAGCTCATATGCATACCACTTGTGCCTAATTGTGCTTTTATTGTTTGCATTTGGCAGATACATAATGTCAGATTGCGACTCTATTCATGTCTATTACAATGCCATATATTATTGCATCCAAATAAATGCTAACATTGAGTTTAATTTATAGTCATGATTTCATTTATACATAATATCTTCATATGATTTTGTCACACAGGTTTAAACATGAATTGTGAGGATTTTTTGGGAAAGTATACAGAGAATACAGTTTAATTGAGCAAGGTTGAAGAATATGAGGTTAGGCTTCTTTGACGGGGATCCCAAATCACAGCCATTGGGGAATTTAGGACCGTCCGATGTACATACAGATGATCATAAGTCCTTGGCTCTTGATGCAGCGAAGCAAGGAATAGATTCGCTAGATAACAAGGGAGCTCTTCCTTTATCTTCAAATAACACTAAGAACTTAGCTGTTATAGGATCGAATGCTAATGCCACGAATGTGATGATAAGCAACTATGCCAGCAAAACTTGTGGCTATACTAATCCCTTACAGGGCCTACAAAAGTATGTGCCTGCACTGACATATGAACCAGGTCGTAGCAACGTGAAATGCAGAGACGACTTCTTATAGAACAGGCAGCTAAGGCTGCAGGCACGGCTGATGTTGTTGTCATGGTTGTGGGCCTTGATCAGTCTATAGAAGCAGAAGGGCTTGATAAAGAGAACTTGACTTTACATGGATATCAAGAAAAGCTGGTGATGGAAGTAGCTAATGCTACAAAAGGAACAATGATTCTTGTTGTTATGGCTGCTGGCAATGTTGATGTCTCCTTTTGCAAAGACCAATAGCAAAATTGAAGGGATATTGTGGGTAGGATATCCAGGACAAGCTGGTGGAGATGCTATAGCTCAAATCATCTTTGGAGACTATAATCCAGGTAATTTTTTAACCTATGATCAGCTTAAGCTTTTGTACAAGAAGTTGAGGTTAATTGCTTAAATAACATTTAACTGTCAATTGGAAGGTTTCCATTTACATGATATCCGCAACAATATGTAGAGCAATTGCCAACGACAGAGATGAACATGAGAGCCAATGCCACAGCTGATCTCCCTGGAAGAACCTACAGGTTTTACTCGGGCAAAATCATCTAACCATTTTGCCCACGGACTCAAGTACTCATCGTTTTCCAAGATCATTATCTCGGCTCCTTCCACAGTACTCATCAAACCAAATGCAAACAACATTTACTCTTCTAATGATCAAGCAATTGATGTCACCATAGTAAAATGCAAAGATTTGCAATTTGATGTTGTCATTAGTGTCAAGAACAGCAGGCCAAGGGGCCGTTCTCATGTTGTGCTAATGTTTTCGAAGCCACCAAGTGCATCAGTAGCCGGTGCCCCAAATGTGCAGCTAGTTGGGTTCGAAAGAGTGGATGTGAAGAGGGGCAAAATCAAGAATGTGACAGTAAGGTTTGATGTGTGCAAAGGGCTTATATCTTTATGGATACTGATGGAAAAGGAAGCCGGTCATAGGGCAGCATATTCTTATTGTTGTATCTCCTAATAAGCGCCAAGTGAGGCACCGTCTCACTGTTAGGCTGCTAAAGGTACAAGTGAAAGAGAGTTAGCATTCGTGTAGTTTCAGCTCCACCATTACAAACAATACTAATATTAGCCACCCATATATTTGAGGCGTAGTATTATGTAATAGAAGTTACAGTTTCATATTTTCTTAATTTTTTAGGAAATAGAAAATATCCATTCTAAACTAGAGACCTGTTTAATAAAAGTAAAAACTTATATTTTTATACAATAAACATTTTAGAAATAATTATGGAACGAGACAAAAGTACCTCAATTTTCAACAATAGGTCGATTCATGCATCACCACCATCAATTCAACAGACAACACCATAGGATCTGTAGTAACGGTTTTCAACTGCCTATTTGATGTCCAGCATCGCAGTTTTCGTGAAGCTTATTGGTTTCTTGTAATTGATATTGCTGTAATTCAAGAGAACAAACCGGAGATGATCAAGAATCAAGAACCACGTATCCTTACGAAAAAAAAAATTGTTGTGCGAACAATTCTAACTGTAATTAATTCATAGCCCATAAACAACCCATTTTCCTTTCTGCAAAAACTATTTCTTGCGCTTTCTTGATCTGAAACACTCAATTCTCCTTGTTTTTTTTTTTACTATTAAACAAGAAAATGATGGGCTAAGTTTCTTTTCTTTTTAAAGAGTATGGGAGAATTGAGTTTTGGTGTTCTCTTGAAGCTTCTTAAAGAAATGGAAGGCAAGGAAAATGAATCTGATGATTGTAGAAAGCCTGTTTTATTACAAGTTAGAAGCATAATTCCTGTTTTGGTAGAGGGTGATAACCTTTGGCCTAATCAAGGATTTTTCTTGAAAGTTTCTGATTCTTCACGTGCGGCATATGTGTCATTGCCTGAAGAACAAGGCGACATGGTTTTATGCAACAGATTACAGCTAGGACAATTCATTTATGTTGAGAAATTAGAGGCGGCATATCCCGTTCCAATGCTTAAAGGCATGAAGCCTGTTCCTGGAAGGCACCCTTGTACAGGGGACCCTAAGGATCTTTTTTCCATAGAGAATTTGGAAAGATTTTGTGGGGTTTCTGAATTGAAGATGATCCTAGAAGAGTGTGATGATGATAAGAAGAAGCATACGGTAGGCTTCCGCACTTCAAATGTTTCAAAAGCTCGCATGGAAGAGCACGTAGGGATGGCAAGGAAGGCCTTGAGTTGCACCAGAAAAGTTGATCCTGAGAGGAAGACTTCTCGGAGAAATGGAATGTGTGATGTTGATCAAGATTGGATTATCGATTCTGAAACTAACTTGTCATCGGGATCTGCAACTAGGAGAAGAAGCTGGAATGGTCCAAGAATTGCAGAAGTTTCAGACTCAGTTATTATAAAGCATGAGATCAAACCCATTAGCCGTAGTGTTAGTACCAGTGTTTGTGTAAGTGCTTCAATCTTTGCATTATTATTCAATTATGAATTCAAATTAGCACCAAGATTTGAAGCGATGGCATAAGATTGTTGACCTTCTATGCAGTGAATAGTAATCAAGCATCTGACAGGAACTTTTAATTCACAAGTAGAATTTAAATGGAATTGTTATTATTTTATAGCTTAAGAATTTACTGTAATTACAGGTGGCCCCAGTGTGTCCCCCTAGATATGATAGCTCTGATGAGCACTCCAGCTCTAAACAAAGAAGAAAAGACATTGGCATTCCCAGAAAATCAGTAAAGGGTCCCAACCAGAGGGCCTCAGTATGGAAGAAGAGTGATGTAGAGTCCACTGACAAAAGATGGGCAGAAGCTGACATATCCTGGGACTCCCTCCCCTCAAACTTAGTGAAGCTTGGCCGGGTATTACTAGAATACGTTGCTTCATTAATTCTTTTTTTAATATTTGCATAAACACGTATCAAATGCTTGGCAGGAAGTGTTGAGGCAGAGAGATGTGGCTGTTCTTGCTGCTATTGACTGTTTACAGGAGGCTTCAGCCACTGAGAGGTTGCTCAAGTGCCTAAGGTATGCATGTTGTAGGCTTCTGCGCTGGTTGATTTGATCAATCAATTTAAGATTTATGCATAGTTTCACCAACCTGACCAACACATTTTTTTTGCATTTTCAGCATATACTCGGACCTTCATAAGCACCAATCAGTCGGTAAATTTTTCAATCTTCAAAAGGATTTGGCACAGACAAAACTAATTCTTCATTCATTAACAAAAATGAGTTCACTAAGATCGAATGATACTCAGTCAAATGACATTAGTTCCCTCAAAGAATTGCTTAAACTCGGATTGGATAGAAAAAAGAATGCTACTTCTTGGATCAAAGCAGCTCTAGCATCCGATCTCACCCCACCTTCCCCCGAGAACAATACCAAGAGATCTTCTTTAGACGCAACAAGTGCCAGCAAAAAATCAAGTAGAGCAAGTTATAGCAGTAGCAGTAGAACAAAGGGTACATACATTATTAGAATGCAGAGTAGCAATGTTGGATTCCAGGTAGGATTGGCAGGTGAAAATGAAAATCAGGCTGATGGTTGGGTGAAGGGAACCGCTTTGTACACAGCTTCGGAACTGGCTAACTCCTTGAATGATGAATGTAGAGCATTTTTTTTAGCTTATGTTGAGAGTTACTTAGATGAGTTTGATTGTGAATTAATTTTCAAGCAGTCTGATAGCCACGTAGCTGAAAAGATGAGCCAGATTAAGAAAGTGAGTGACTTGTTAGGTGTGATTGTCAGTAGGGAAGGTGACAAAGACAGTTTTGTATTGAAAGATTCAGAATTGGAAGCTTATTGGAGAGTGAAGAACAAGATATATGGTATCTTGATAAAGCACGTTGAGAGAACTGCCATGGCTTTTTAGCATATGGGTGCAGTTGCTCTAGTTTGAAGATCAATAGAAATGTTGGTACGTAGGTAAAGAGACACCTGTAGCAGAGATATAAAAGTTTTCCATTTTTAAATTATATCAAAATAGAATCACAGTCATATTGTTTAAGTTGGATTCTCAACCTAATTACCTAACCAGGAGAAATGTGGCAATGAAGACGTTGAAATAGACCAGTAGTTTGGTAGATATTTTCCAGAAAGTGTACATTTCTACAATTCTACGTTCTACTACCTACGTTGCCACTGTGCCCAACTGTCCTCACCATAATATTTATTATTATTTAATGCATTCAAAAAGCAAAAAGGGAAATATACAAAAACTTGTAATATTTAATGGATAATTTTGGCACTCCAACAATATTTTACTCTTCCAAGATTTATTTAAGGGTTAATATCATGGAGATCCATAATATTTTACATTTTGTTCTAAAAACGTAGGTTACCCCCATATATATTATCATATAGGTCCTTCACTAATAACTATCAACTACCACAACCGCTAAAGTATTTTAGTGTTGACTTAGATACTAAAAAATTGTACGGGCCAGCATTTGTAGCATTATTAAGTTTGAATTGAAATAAGATTATAATAGAGTTATCCGATTTGTATTACTTGTTTATTAATCGTATCAAGTTGAGATTGAAGATTTCAATACACTTATCAATTTATGAACATTGATTTGTTATATTAAATCATTCATGTTAGCTTGTTTGTTACCCAATATTACAGTGCTATATTTAATATAATTCAAAAGTATTTAATTATATTTTTTATCTCAATTAATTACAATTGAGTAGTATAGTATTATAAATATTTTAGAAAATTTATTAAAAGTACATCAGAACCTCTTAAAATTAATACTCGATAAATTGGTAATCTCGATTAAATAATAGTTTTTGTCGGTCACGACTTAGGGCTAATGTGGTAAATTAATAATTCAGTTAATTTATTAGATAATAAGTTCTTTAAAAAAATATTGTCATTCTATATGACCTAGTCAATATATAAATTGATAATTGACTAATTTAAAATTAAATACATATGATATGTCTATAATTTTCTTTGTTGTACTGCGTAATACCTTACATATTTCATCGATAATTATTACTTTCCTTACACCTTTCAAATGAGAGCCAATGTTGTATTTTATGTGTTATGTTAAGAGAAATAAGAGTGATATCGACTTAATATATTATCTCTAAAAGTCTTTTTTAACGCGTTACTATGTAATCATGATCTACCTATACAATCCAACCAAAAGATTATCAAATAACTAAGACGCTCAATCAATATCAAATTCAAATCATACCATATAGCTTTATGAAATCGCTACATTATCTAATTATACCACCTCTATACTTTATAAAAATTTGTATTATGTACGTGATATTATCTTTATAAATTAATAATCAATGAACTTATCGATAAAATAATAATGATTAATTTATCAATGTACTAATATTCATTAAATTAATATATTTTATATGATCATAAAACTATTAGTTTATTGAGAATTTACTATATGTTAAATAGGTGACATGATTACGATACAATTAGCAATTGTGTTGAATTAATTTTTTGATATTAATAAATCATAGTATGACATGAAATGTCTAGCCGCATTGTCGCCTTTACAAGATTGTTGATTAAAATCAAGTGGAGTCGGGGAAATTTGGTCATGTCATTTCATAAGATCCTTATGCGAGAAAACATACAAATGTAGGGACCAAGATGTTAAAACTCTAAATCATTTAATAACACATGAATTAACAATTCAGTAATAAATGCTGTAATAAAATATCATACAGTGACGGATTGACCATTAGATTAAGTTATCTCACTGCTGACAGGGGATTATGGACGTTGATTCTTCTCACGCCACGCACGTTTCACGCCCCTTGATCGTTAATATTAACTGAGAAAATTAGAAAAGCAAACAGCTTCATCGGACTTTTTATTTTGTTCTAACAAAAACCCCACTTGATTAGATTTAGGTTCTACTTCCCTCATTTTCCCCAACTGAAGCTGAAACTGAAACTTACCCACTTACATGTTCTAATCATTTGATCCAAAAATCCCAAATCCCCACCAAATCTTTGTCATTGTTTTTTTGACAAAAATGGAGTCACACGGCTCAATAACTTTGAAGCTCTTTCTGGGGTTTCTGATTTTGTCCTTAAATGTTCATACTTCGGTGTCGAGATTTGTCGTCGAGAAAAACAGCTTGATGGTGACGTCACCGGAGAAGATTAAAGGGTCTCACGACAGTGCGATTGGCAACTTTGGGATTCCGCAATATGGGGGAAGCATGGCGGGAGCTGTGACGTATCCTAAGGAGAATCGAAAGGGCTGCAGAGAATTTGGTGACTTCGGGATTTCGTTTAAGGCCAAGCCTGGAGCTTTGCCCAATTTCGTTTTGGTCGATCGTGGAGGTGCGACCCACTTGAATTTTTTTTTTTTTGTTTAATTTGATTGTTAGTTTGATTTGAGAGGCATCCTTTTCATCATTTGGATTAAACTGATTGTTTAGCTTGCTTTTTGGTTGATTGAGAAGATACCCTTTGGATATTTTAGTGTAGTTTGATGATTTTTTGGTGTCGGTTGTTCTGGGAGGTACTTTGTTGATTATTTGGATTAAATTGATTTGTTTTATCTTGATTTTGGTACTTTTCTTAGGTTTGAGAAGGTACTTTCATTAATCATAGGTCAGTTTGGTTGCTTTTTGCTGGTTTAGGCATTTGGTGAGGTATTCGTATAATTAATTTTGGTTATTTGGGAGATTCAAGGTTTACTTTGGTGATAGCATTGTTATTGTTCAAGTAATATTTGACACATTTGATTGTTGTGTGAGGTTTGAGGTTTAGTTGGTTTGTTTTTGGTATATTGATTTAGATCTTAAAGGGGAAAGTACCACGGTGGTACTATTTTATTACATATCTTGTGATGCTTTGAGGTCAAATTGGTTATTTTTGGTATTAATTTGAACCCAACTGCTTGTTTGTCTTGTTAGTCTCGAAACTGTCTGTTCAATACTGCGAAATTAGCTGCTTGTTTGTCTTGTAATCAATTTTCATTTATGGTTTGCAATTAAAAGACAAAAAAAGGGAAATGAAGGATTGCTTGCATTAAAACTGACTTGTGGTATTAAGTTTTTCTATTATCTTGGGACATAGTTCCTTTACTAGATCACTATTTTATGTGTTGCTTTCCAGATTGCTTCTTTGCCTTGAAGGTCTGGAATGCCCAAAAGGCTGGTGCTTCTGCAGTGCTTGTTGCAGATGACATTGAGGAAGCATTAATAACAATGGACACACCTGAAGAGGATATTTCGTCAGCAAAATACATTGAAAATATAACTATACCATCTGCACTTATTGATAAAAGTTTTGGTGAAACATTAAAGAAAGCACTCAGTGGTGGGGAAATGGTCAATGTGAATCTTGATTGGAGAGAAGCTGTTCCACACCCTGATGATCGCGTGGAGTATGAGTTATGGACCAACAGCAATGACGAATGTGGGGTTAAATGTGACATGTTGATGGCATTTGTGAAGGAATTTAGGGGTCCAGCACAGATACTTGAGAAAGGTGGCTACACTCAGTTCACCCCCCATTATATAACTTGGTACTGTCCTATGACGTTCACCTTAAGCAGGCAGTGCAAGTCTCAGTGCATCAACCATGGAAGATACTGCGCTCCTGATCCGGAGCAAGACTTTAGCTCAGGCTATGAAGGAAAAGATGTTGTACTCGAAAACTTAAGGCAGCTGTGTGTGTTTAAAGTTGCAAAGGAATCCAAAAAGCCTTGGGTTTGGTGGGACTATGTAACAGATTTTCAGATCAGATGTCCCATGAAAGATAAAAAATACAACAAGGAATGTGCTGCTGCTGTCATCAAATCGCTTGGTAAATAAGTTTCCATTTTGTCTTATGATTCTTAGTTCAGCGGCCATTGAGAGGATGCTTTTCATTTATGATGAATGATCATTAGATGTTCATATGATGTCTGTACAGGGCTTGATGCTAAAAAGATTGAGAAGTGCATGGGAGACCCCGATGCGGATGCTGACAATCCTGTTCTCAAAGAAGAGCAAGATGCCCAAGTAATTGTCTCTCGTGGTGCACTTAAGTTTAATAAATTTTATCACATTTTGATAGTTTATGACATACTTTCATTTGACACTTTTCATAGGTTGGGAAAGGATCAAGGGGAGATGTTACTATATTGCCAACCCTTGTTGTCAACAATCATCAATATCGAGGTCTGTAAGTGATTTTATGTTTCTTAGATAAAGATTTGGATGTCTTTTCCTTCCTAAAATACGTGCTTGCAGGAAAGTTGGAGAAAGGTGCTGTCTTGAAGGCCATATGTTCTGGTTTTGAGGAAACAACTGAGCCTGCTGTTTGTTTGAGTGGTGGTAAGTTTTTCCTTTTAGTTTGGTACTATTTAACAGAAATATTAACTAGTTGGGTTGAGGAGAGGTGTTTGGTAAACCAGTAGAAGTATAAAAAGCTGCTAAACTCAGGTATGATATCTTGAATCTTAGAATGAAAAGGTTAGATCATGTTGAGGACTCTCTTTGGTGGGAGTTGGAACTTCTTTGGGTAGGGTTTGACTCTTGGAAACATATTTATTTCAATGAGTTCTTCAATGGGTATCTCTTGTGTGGCAGATGTAGAGACAAATGAGTGCTTGGATAATAACGGGGGTTGCTGGCAAGATAAAACAGCCAACGTCACAGCCTGCAAGGTATGAACTAAAATATATTGGTTTATGAGGTTCTAGTAATGTTTCATTCTACTTAGATTTATTCTTTCCATTTGGCTGGGGGCTCAAGTTGTTTATGTTCTTTACAGGATACATTCCGTGGGAGGGTATGTGAATGCCCCCTAGTTGATGGCGTGCAGTTCAAAGGAGATGGCTATAGCCATTGTGAAGGTGAGATTTATTGAGTTGCAGCTACATTCGTACATAATCTATTGACAAGATAGATGTTAATCAGATGGTGTTTAGCCTGAGAATGATTCTTTTACTTACATTTTCTGAAATTATGATTTTTGGCTTAGTAAATTTAGGGAATTGGTGTTAAATGACATATGCCCGTTATGTAATTTTTTCTGTTTATTTACATTTTGCCATGTTTAGAATTTTAGTTGATAGCTATTACGAAATAAATAAATGAATCTTAGAAAGAAAACTTATTTTGTCATCCCTATTGAAAATGGACTTGGGAAGATGTTCATTCCTTGTTCGGGAGAGAGAGAGAAAAGGAGGAGGGGGGGGGGGGGGAAGGGGTTTAAACTCCATGAATTGTTCCACAATCATTTACTGTGGATAATCATTTAGGACAAGTACTGGAGCCATAAGGGGATTCTCTTGGGCAGTGTGTGATAGGGACAGGGCTGGAACTTGTTGAATCTAATCCTGATCCCTGACATTGATCAGGACAGGGCTAGGATGAAGCAAGGGTTTTTTCAGTTAAAATAATGAAAATCCTGAAGCAAATAGGTTATCTTGCATAACAGTAAGAATGATAAGTTTTAGCATTTAAGTTGCTTTATTCTGGCCGGTGGTTGTGAACCATTGGCATGTATGTAGCGTTTAGCTATTTTTCTTGAGAATTAATGCCTATGGTCATTTGTATTTGCACACCGAAAAGCAGCTCTGGTGCATTATCTTCAATTGAGTTTCTGGAATTGTAATTTTGGACACTTTATGGTTGTGTATTATGCTTAAAAATTTCCCTTTTTCTTTCAGTGAGTGGACCTGGGAAATGCAAGATCAATAATGGAGGTTGTTGGCATGAATCCAAGGATGGGCACACCTACTCTGCCTGTTTGGTTAGTGACCTCTCTTACAAATTATTTTGTTCTCCTAAACCTCCCATGCACATATGCACACTCTCCACAAGAAGTTGGGTTAATCCTCTGTGTGCTTTGAACAGGATTCTGAGAATGGAAAATGCCAATGCCCTCCAGGGTTTAAAGGCGATGGTGTCAAAAGCTGTGTAGGTGAGAAATACTCACATTATTATCATATTTTATGACAACTTTGACAATATACAGACAATGGAACTTCAGTGTCCCTTTACAATTTATTTGATTAAGTAGCAACATGAAGGTCTGCCATGAAAGATTCTTAGGTCTAGCTATTTGCATGCGAGTCGGAGGGGGTGATTCTCTGTCATTATGACATTGAAACTAACATGTAGTCCCGAAATGTTAGGAGCCTTAACATTTGGAAATTCTGGGCCATATTTTCAAAATGACTATGTACAAGCCTACATAGTCAACTTTGAGGCAAAACAGAAATTTCTGCTTTTAGGATCTTAGATTTATCATCATCTTGAAATATTTATTGGGAATTGATTTAATGTGAATAGTTTTTCATATCAGTTAGGCGTGTTGAAAAAATAACTACTGCTGAATTGATATTTAAACTCATTCGTTCACGCACGCGTGTGTGTGTGAATACAGATATTGATGAATGCAAAGAGAGGAAAGCCTGTCAATGCTCTGAGTGTAGCTGCAAAAACACCTGGGGAAGCTATGAATGCACTTGTAGTGGAGATCTTTTGTATATCAGGGACCATGATACCTGCATAAGTGAGTTCAGAAACCCGTGCTCTGTTGTCATTCAAATTATGTATGCTTTTGAAAATGCCTTCTCTGGTTCTTGTGTTGAGCTCAGCCACTTGTTAAATGGCAGGTAAGACTGCTACAGAAGTTAGATCTGCATGGGCTGCTGTTTGGGTCATCTTGATCGGCTTGGCCATGGCTGGTGGCGGTGCATATCTTGTTTATAAATATAGATTAAGGGTAAGAATCACTACTTGCTTGTTTTTCTTTTCCCTAGAGCAACATTTTTCTATTTTGCCCACCTCGGTTTTCAAAGCCATCGAAATCTTGGCTCTGCTGTTATATTTTATCCCTATCTTGGACTTGGGGACGTATGTGTTTTGGTTTTAAGCTGTGGTTAAGAATACCCAACTGCCCAAAATCGGAAGCCAACTATGTTGTATATCATGTGGTTCCTCTAATGAAAATTATATCAGCTATGTTGATTATCATAAGAAAATTATGATGTCTACTTCATTACTCTAATCAGGTTGCTGATTTTCCTTTCTTCTGCTGTGTCGCTTTTGCAGTCTTACATGGATTCTGAGATCAGAGCCATTATGGCACAATATATGCCTCTGGACAGTCAATCTGAAGTTCCAAATCACGTCAACGATGAACGTGCATGATCAAGGAAAATCATCAATCTTTGTAACGATTTCGATTGATACAGACTGGAGCCCTTCTTTTTTCCAGTCTAAGATTTCAAGCATGGATCTTACGTCCCTGTAATATATACGTTGGACAATAAAAGCTTTGATTAGAAATTGTCCTGTTGTTTATTAGGATTGTAACATGCTGAAGAGTTGAAATAGGAATTATTGCATTTGGGGCAAGCAATGAGAGGGATTAGGCTGTAACGTTATAAGAGTTTTTCGTTCCCATCCCTTCTCATATCACCCGTAATTTTTATAACCTATATATTCATTTATTCCTGTTTGGACCGGCTGAACATTTTGTCTCGACTGTACTTAGTTTTTAAGTTGAAGATATTTCACATTTTTATCCCAGAGTTATTTGAGCTGGAATGTTATAATTAGCTAATTAATTATTATTGATATTTTTTCATGGATTTTAAGGGTATGTTAATGACCATTCAATCTGCTATCTATGTGTTATTATTAGTATTATTTCAGGGAAAAAAAATGCTGTATTCCCTATTTCAGTTGTATTGGATTTCATATGAATAGCGTTTATTCGAAATTGAAGCTTGCGGGTACAAACACAGCTGCCAAACAACAGAAACTTCCAAGTAATTGCTGAGACTGGGTAGCTATTGTGCTGACAGTTAAACGCACAGAAGTTCCGACTTCCTGGTGCTCGCTTGATAGATGTTCACTTCTAGTTAAAAGGTTCTTATTTATTACTCATCAAATGAGAATCCTTTTCCAAATGATTTTGGTTTTCATGTTTTCGTGGGTTTTCGAGATGGATCGGGATCTTTTTCTGATCTGATATTTATCTAAGTAAATGTTATTAATATGAATAGTGGTTAATAAATGAAAGAAAAAGTAGTTAAATTTTATTCATTCATTAATATTAAAACACAAGTGGCACAATATTTATAAAAGATCAGGAGTGATCAGATTAGAAAAGGATCTCAATCCCTTCGGGATACTCTCAACGACTTATGTTATTATGATAATAGAATCTTAATGATCCGATCGATAGCTTAAAGCTTGCAAGAAGAATAACGAAATCGAAAGAAGTAAACATAAGTATACAATAAAAGACAATTTGTTCGATTAGTAATAAATAGTGATTGCAACTTAATTACATCTTTCTTTTGCAATTAGTTGTAGCAGTCAGCACCAATCATACATTTTCTCTAGTAAAATGCTAAACGGTTAAAAGAAGGAAAGAAGGACGACAAAAACGTAACATGAGCTACCGCTTCATGCGTCCTTCGCTTTCTTCCTTGTGGCTGGCAAGAATTATTAAAATAATATTTAAAAAAGAATGCAAAAAATAAAATTAAATTAAAAAGGCAGCCATTATCCACAAGCACCAGCACTCACATCAACATTGAAACATGCTAAGTGGCCATAAGGAAGAGAGAGAATGACGCATGAAACGGTAGCACAAACTGTCATTTCTGTCGTCCTTTTCATTATTCATTAATGGGCAGAAATTTTCATCTTAATCCAAAGGATTTCAGATACTTGATTGATACTAAGAATTTATCGGTTTCATAACTTTAAGCAATTTCTTGATCTCAGACAAATATTATATTGATAAAACTGTTTATGGCTCTACCATTGGTGATTTAAGACTTGGTTTTAGAGCAATGATATATGGCTGAACATTGGTGAAACGGCACCAGTTTATTGCGTTTTGTATTTGTTGAGTCAAGCACCAAAACGACACAAAAGTGAGAGTGTAAACTGGCCATTTTCGGGGTTGACGTTGGGTTTACGTGGGGATATATCATTTTTCTTTTGTTATTATATTAATTTCCAAAGTATAGTTTCAGTTTTTTATCAAAACCAAAGCAAGGCTAATTAGTTAATTACTTATCCGAATTGTCCCTTTCAAATTTTTGGGAACTAAAAAAATTTTTTAGATGCTATGTATGTATCGAATGAACACGTAAGACGAGAAATGAACATGTAACAGTATATTTTTCATAAAATGCTCTTCTTAAATTTTTTTGAAAAGAGGAGTTTCATAAATTACTTGTACAAAATAATTAAACCCAATGCCGTTTTCTTAATGATCTTCTAAGATAATTTTGATGCAGCAGCAAGCTTCAAATGATCAAGTCCAATGTTCATTCCATTATAAGCAATGGGAGCATACATCCATAAATCATCAGAGCTCAGGAGCTGCAAAATAACAAAATCAACAGAATTAGATCACTAATTAATACATTTTCTTTAAATTTCAAAAAAAATAAAAAATTTGTTGAAAGGATTGGTAATTGATTCTCTCTTTAATTACCTTAATTTGGAGCTGTAGGAACTTCACATATTGGACTGCTTCTTCAAGCATTGTGCTAATATCAACTTTTGTTCCATTTGGTACCAGGTTCTGTAAAATCCTCAGCCTCTCGTTGATCCTCTCTCTTCTTTTCTGCAACATAGATGTGAATCAGGAAACATAAGTTCATCAGCATTCTATTCAATAAGCTGCAAAAATGCGAATTCGGATTATTTTTTTCGTCATAGATAATTACCCTTGCATAGAGGCTTTGAGGATCAGTTGCTGAGCCCCTGCTGGCTCTAGTTTTGCCACTGAGATTGAGAGCTACCTTCCCTTTTGATGAATCCTCTCCTCCAATTTGATCCTGAGATGCATTCGACTCATCTTCCGAGCAGCAGCTGCTTGATAGCTGCGGCCTATTAGCACCAATAATACTCTTATTGTTTTCATTTTCATTATTATTGGCATCATTATCCTCCTCAGTATTGCTGATTGCTGAGACAGCACGCTTTTGATTCTTCTTTGACTTCAGATTCCTCTTGTTGTTCTTTTGAACCTGCATATTGTTGAAACAAAATCAGAACAAGCCATACAAAGTAACCAAGCAAAAATATAAGAATGGATCTTGAATAATGGACTTACGTCAGTTGCATTTCTTGATCTTTTCTTAGAACATTCTGATGGGTTGTTGAGTTTCTCTTCAACCGCCGGTTCTGTAGCTTGCATCTCAGATTCATTTTTCGTGTCCAAAGCCTTAATAGGAAAGCCAAGTTCGGGTTTGTTTCCATCACTAATGTTATTATTCTCTTGATTATTCAAACACTCATCCTCACCTTGATTATCAATAAGGTATGAGCTAGTGTTACAATTTGCATCCCCCATGCAAAAATCCATGGAAATGGAGCTATTGATATTGTTATCATTAATGTTGTTATTGCCCAAGATTTGATGTGAGTCACTCAAATAAATGCTTTCTTGGCTTGATGAATAGGGGTAAAAAATGCTACTGCCACCACCTCCACTATAAGCACCTATATCTAAAGAATAGTATGAACCATAATCATTAGCACCATGGCTAGGCCAAAATGTTGGTGATGATGAATTTCCAAAGCTTGAGCTGCCCTCAAGCTCGGCGGAGACTGGGCAGTTTCCAAGCAATTGAGCCATGAAATCAGCTTCTTGATCGGTGGTGCACATTCCACTTAAAGAGCTCCACTCTCCCTCTGCAATTGCTCCCTCCATTAATTTCTAGTTTGTATTTTTTTTTTCTTTTTTAAACGTTCAAGGAAGCTAATAAGAAGCTCAATTGTAATTCAATTAATGCTTGAATGGGAAACAAGATTAAGGGACATATTTATACCCAACAGCTTAGAAGAATGTCGCAAAAAGCATTGACTTAATATTGTGAAACAATATCTCATATGATATTAATCAATTATTCGTATGCAAAAGGTTTTCAAATTCCGTAATGGGGCCAAGTACAACTCATCAGGAATAGACCAAGCTCACACAATCATGCACTAAAATAAAATTAAATGACATGCATCATTTTACGTGGCCTTAAACATTACCAAGTGACAAAAACAAAAGAATGGTTTTAGTTTTTTTTTAAAATTTAAGTTTCATTTCACAACTGAAAATCTGACTTAACCTGAGATTAGTTAGGATCAAAATCAAATGAAGTCAATTATTTGGTACTGGGAAATAGAGAATGACACCTGGCAATCAAGAGAACGTGGGGGGGTTTTATTTTAATTAATTAATATGATGAACACGAAATAAAATGATTAATTATGTAAAAACAGCATGGAAAATGAAAGTGATGTTAATAAAAGGACTGCCAGATCGTGGAGATGAGTATGAGAAATTCTCAAAACTCATATAGAATCAGACAGTGCCATCTGTTTTCTGGATATTTGTCTCCTCTTCTCATTGACACCTAACAAGTGTTCTTCCAACTTTTTAGCTAGAAACTGAATCTGATCAAAATTTGAACATTTTGATTCATATATTTTGTTTAATGATCAAACAAGATAGATTCATTGGACTGTGTTCCAATTGTAAAACCTCCAATACATACTTTGAACTTCTATTAGGGTGCATATTCTGGTTAATTAGAATACATTAATTCTATGTTAAATGTGTCTTAAGGATATATGTTAAGATACTTATTTTATAAAGGGTGTCGAAAAGATAAAACTTTGATCACTCTATAGACGTACGAAAGTGGCATACAATTATCTTTTGGATTTATGTAAAATGGTTAGAGAATCATAGATGTATGAGCAAATGAGTTGCATTAATGGCAATAGTTAGAAGTCCATTGAAGCAATAAATTTGTGTGAAAATTATATATTTGAGGGACTCATTTTTAATTCCATATATATATATATATATATATGATCATTTTTCATCAAATTTTGCTTAAAGAATATGTTTTAACTTCAAGCGTAGTAATTAAGTGAATGTTAAATACTTAAACTGGTAAAACATTTGACACAGATCTAATAATATTAATTTATAAAAGAAAAATCAAGATGCATTTGGTTATAGTTGATTTATTAAGATTTAAAAGCCACTTGATGGTTAATGGTTTTTTTAAACATGATAATGGTTGGGTGCTTGTTATAAAATAATTAGATAGAAATTATTGAAGTTGCTCAAAATAAACAAAATCCAATTTTTTAAGGTTGCTTACAAAAGAAGAGGAAGAGAGATCAGAGCTTGCTTCCCTTTCGATTTCAAATCCCCAAATCATTGTAAATTCATTAAGACAACTCCAATCATTTACTAAATTTAGTTAACATAAACAAAAATAATAATAATATCTACCACTTTACATATATTCCATATCAATCTATCAACCCATATATTAACTATATCTACCTATCTACCATATCTATCTCTAAATTCATATCTATACTCTATATTTTCTTATTATACTTCTTATTAACTAATATAAAACCACATTCAACATCCTATTATCTCCCACACATGTTGGAATAATTTACAATGTTATAAATAAGATACAAACTCATCTCTAATAACTAGCTAGGTCCAATTATTTTTCATAAGATTTTAACTTTAATTTAACAAAATCCAACAGTATCAAATTACTTTTACCACTAAAATAAAATATGGATAACCTTTTTAATTAATTTTAAAATTGTTTTGACGTATAAAAATAGACTTCTTACTTAATACGATAACTATTTGAACGTAAATTTTTAACTCCATTCAAGACATCGGTTATGTATATATATATACACTCACACTTTATCTAAAACTTCGATTGATTCAAATTTTAATATTAGATTTAATTAAAATAAAATAAAATCAAATATAATTAATGTAATGATTATTGATTTTAGTGCATCTCGATTAGTTTAAATGATAAAATCTCTTATAATTATATAGTTTTTAGATTGGGTTTACTTCCCATTTCGCACTAAAGTTGGGATTGTTAATTCTGGGGAAATGAGTATGAAAAATGAAAACAAAACACCCATTACAGTATAATAAGATTGTTTTAAAACTGAATTCATATGAACTCATTAATTTTTCTTGGCTTTCTTTTTCAAATGAAACCTAGCAAAGCAGTGTGAATCAAAATTTTGCTTGGCTTCCATTACTCTTTTCACTTACATTTCAACCATAATATATTACTATAATTAATGTTAGGGAGTCAAAACCATGAAAGTAAAGAAAGTCTATTTCACTCTTATTACCACCCATTGCTTATACCCAAGTAATTAATTCTTAATTTAGTGATAAAGCCTCATCACGAGCTGTGTAACATGTAATTAAACTAAAAAAACTATTTGGGAGGGGTAAAGAGCCTTAACTGTGACTACACCCCGAATCCGAATTAGTCGGGGTCCAATGCGGTCATCGGAAATCGGGTGATTTAAACAAAAAAAAAAACTAAAAAAACAAGTGCTAATTACAAAACCCAAAAAGGTTATCCTGTAATTTAGCCTAAACTTAAAGTCTCTCACACAAAATCAATCCAATTAAATGAAATAGTTCTCCAAAAATGAAAAATTTAAGAACCATCTATCCTCCAATGGCCACATCCCCAAAAACCCACCAAAGATTCTGGCGACCTTCACGCTCCAACTACGCGTAATATTATTAATTAAACAAATTATTTTTGCTAAACGAAGCTTCCAAATTAAACATTTTATAAATATTCAAACACACACACTTTCATGTATATATTTTTTGGAAAATTAACAGGAAGCCGGCCACTTGCACGATCTCTTGTTGGCTGGTACATACAAAAGCTTTATAAGTTGATAAAATTAACAAGGTAGCTAGGGTTTTGGCATAATGGAATAAGATCTTGGCTCTGCAGCAATATTGGAAACTCATCATAAAATCTGATTTTATTCTTCACACATGAGATTAATTACATTTCTCGATTCACGCCGGCCGCCAGCGCGACCCATAAATTTTTATTTGAAGAAAAGGCAAAAAAAAAAAAAAAATCTGTTATGGATAGAGCTGGCAGCTTGGTTCACAGCCCCTGGCTATTAAAGAATGGCGAGAGAGGACATTAATACAAATTGTATCATCGTGAATTTAATATATCAACCTCATTTGTTTAAGATATGAAATTCTTTTTTTATATTTTATTTTATAAAATGTTTAATTTGGGGAATAGCTATGGTGTAGATGCGATATTCATCATTTTGGTACATTAGACATATAGCCTGATACGTTAAACATGTAACATGAAGCATTACACTTAATTCCAAAATCCTAAATTTATAAGATTTGATGTTTATTTTAGGGTTATAACTTTTCATATTTCTATGAATTTATAACATGAATCATTAAACTTATAACATAACATATATATTAGGCTCATAATATGTGTTAACGCTCACATTGTATAACGGGTAACCCTATAAATTAGAGGCTAATGTGATCGAGTTGCTGATTATGCATCATAAAGCACGATTTTAGAGTAATATAGAGCCACATGGTTTGGATATGGTTCATAATTATCATGGGGATTAATCCAATTTTATTTGCTAAGAGTTATGTGTGCTTTGTTGTTTAATCACGAATTTAGAGGATTTGATGCAATATACAATTAATGAGCTCTCACTATCCCTGGGAATCAAATCAATCTCTGAAAGATAAGAACTAAAAAATAATGAGTAGTGATTCTAACTTCCAAAGAGAAAAATAAAATAAGAAGAATGCTATGCATTAAAAACTTATTGAAACTTCTTGCATTCGGGCACATGTGAATCTTGTGGCTAGGTAGATGGAATGTGGTGGTGCTTGCATGGGAGGTTTAATCGGTGGGATTTGATGTCTTAATTTGATCACATGAGACTGTTTATGATATGTGAAGATTGACAATTGACGGAGAGTAAGTCACGATTTTAATATGAATAATGATGTTAAAGACTTGTTTAAATATTAATGTTGGGTTCTTGTCAATTAGGTTAAGTTTTTGGATCAAGTAGTTTTTTTAACATAATAGTAAAGCCAATGCCTCAAGTTTTGATTTTCTCTAAGTATGTAAAAATTCTTTCAATTTTTTTCTTCAATTTTCTAGTTCATTGTTGAAGTACTATTGTATTTTAATCTGTTTACTAACTTTTATCGTTAAAGTTATAGTCCATTTTTCACGTGATAAGTTTTAAATATTATTGTTAGAGTAACACAAGACGTTCATTAATTGATAATATTTCATTTGAGATATAAATTTTATATCCCAACTTTATAAATATATTATTACTCAACAACATCTTATTATCCATCCATGAGTGGAAGAATAAAACAGCTACATAGGTCAAGGGCACAAATAAATATTATAACATATGAGAAACCTACATGGAATAACAAGAAAACTAGTTAAACTAGCTACTTCATTAAAATAGAAAATTATTTATCAAAGATAAACATAATAAAAAGGTTGACAGTGCTTAAATTAATTAAGAACTTCCTTCAGCATGTCTCTTTACGATAATTGGCTTAAGCTTTCAATAAGTCTATCGAATTTCAGTTCTTGGTTTTATTTTATTTTATTTTTTTGAAGTCTTAAAACGAATTTCTTTGACTCTTTGAATTGGAACTTTTGCTAGTTACATAATTAGAACACATGCCCTCCTCGTGAAAACAATAAACTACTCTTAATTAATCGAAAGTAAAAGTTCTCACACCCACCAAGAGAGAAAGACCTCTCCTTTGTATATATATATTTATAGCCCTCAATAACCAATAAACTCCGTGTATGTGTGTGTATATATATATATATACATTCGCTGCATGCGTTGACATGACACAATTTTAGTTGATGAACTGAAGATGCAACTTAGAGTCTTAGACTCAATAATAAGGGATAATGACACGAGTCCCTGTTAGAAATTATTTTTATCATAAAAAGTTCTGATAAATTTTTAATATCTCCGTTTATTTTATATGTATGAATTATGGGCTGAATCTTGGAGTTAGGGTTCTCGATAGATTGAGAAAGAAGCATGGTATTGGTCGTTAATCATTATTGAAACTTTAAAGTCTAGAAGATTGTATTAATCTCAAGGATTTTCCCAACAATTATACTTTTTTTCTTTTCTAAGATGTTAAAGACATGTTCTAGCTTTGTGTAATTACTCGATGAAAGTATATGTCAAAAATGAAAATTTGGAAGGAAAATCTGATTGAAGTGGCTAATAATTAATATTTGGAGAAAGTTAAACGAGGGCATGCACAACTTAAACCCCGTTTAGTTTTGAAAATAGACAATGGTACCTTAAATCCCAGAGTATTTAAATTGTTTGATAAATAGTAATTGATTTAATTTGTAAGCTAAGCTAATTTAATTTACCACTTGTATGATAAAAAAAATTATAATATCTTTATTGGTTTTATCAAAATTATTGCTTAAAATTCATATTTATTATACAATGTTAACTTCTATTTTATAATTACAGTATCTTAATATCAAATAAGATCAGGGGCGGATGTAGTATGTGACCAGTGGGAACTGCAGCCCTCACTAGCTAAAAAAAAAAACAATTTTTAAAAATAAGGAAAATTATTTAAGATTTCTAATTAGCACCCATTAAATCTATTAAAATTGACCCTATAAATTTTATAAACTTACAAAATTTAAACTTTAACTTTTAAAATTATAAAAGCCTACGCTATAATTAAAAATAATTATACGTCATCACCACAAACATTTTTCTATTCTTAAAAATACATCAAGAACAATTATAAATGTATTAACAAATATTTTATACATTCAAGGTTTTAATTTTAAAATTTTACTATCATGTAATCTAACCCCCAGTAAATTATTTTTCTAAATCCGCCACTTAATAGGATCTCAATAACAGAATAAAAATTATTTCAATTCTTACTTATATGTTGTTTTAGTTTTTTGCCAACTAAAATAACCAAGGATTTATTAAACTCACACCCCATTCCCATTATATTGTTTCCTTTTAAAGTTTTATTTTTTTTATTTAATTATTATTATTATTATTAGATAATTTTTTTTAGATATATAAGTGAAGGCAACAGTATACATTTGTATATTGATCAAGTGCTCACTGGATCACATATGTTGACAAGTTCAAATCTCGACGGGGACCTCTAGTAAATGACCACGAAAACAACAAAAACTATAATGCTATATAGCCGTGAACACATTAATATAGCTAGTTCTATGTATTCTCTTTTTTTTTTTTTCAATTATTTTTGGCTTCAATCCAATTTTACGACCCATCAAATCAAATGAGTTGCATTTCTTTTTCACGAAAATAAATTCAGTTAATATAAAAAAGAACAGCTAAACGCGCAAAACAGTCTAGCATATAAACACTCGGTGATCACTTAATAGGAAAAATATTGATTAATATTTTGATCAAAGCGGAAGCACTAAATGCCCTTAAAATCTTTTGAATAGTTAGAGAAGAAGAATTCAAATGCAAAATTAACTTCCGTGTCGCCGCATAATCCCAAAATATATAGCTTGATAATATACATACATATATGTATATATATATATATATATATATATATAAACAAATTATAAATTGAGAAACAATTTTATAGATTCAGTTTTATTCTCTCTGGATGATAAGCCTAAGCTATGCTGCATTCAACACTAGATTTTTAAAATAAACAGAAATTAAAGTCACTGTTTGGGCGATTAAAAGAGCACGTGCTTCATCCGGTTAAGGTAGAATTAGGGGTGGGCAAAAAAACCGTAGTCTTAAAAAAACCGAACCGAACTAACGGTTTTTTTTAATTCGGTAAAAAAAAAACCGAACGGTACAATTTATAAAAAAACCGAGCCGAAAAACCGAATTATTTTTAAATTTTATTAAATTAAATATGTGTTCATTTTTAACTAATTGTGTAAGATAACTAACATAAACTTGCATACACACAATCAGAGTATATATATATGTTAGTGTTACAATTTCGTAAATTTTTATTTCCCAAAATAAACCCTAAAATCAAATATAAAACAATTTCTTAAATTTCATAAATTTCAATTTCTTGAAGAATTTTTTAGGCCAATGCAATCTCAAGAACAACAGCAAGTAGCTGAAGAGTAAATGATAGTTGATTGATGTTGCTTACCAGTAAGTTTTTTTTTTTTTTTTAAACTAGCATCTTATTATATAGATTGTTTATTTAATTATTTATTAATAGTTAGTAAGATATTATTGATAAAATGTGTTTTGAATACTTTGTATTTATTGTTAATATTTATAATGAAATTAGGATGAACTTGTTGAAAAAAATTATTACATTTATGAAGCTCAATGGGCTAAAAATTTAAAAATTCAAAATAGGCCCAATAGGTCCAGAACCGAAAAAACCGAACCGAACCGAAAAAAACCGTTTAAGTTCGGTTATTTTTTAGTTCGGTTCTTATTTGGTTCTTTTTATAAAATAACCGATTTAAATCGATTCTACTTAATTTCGAACCGAACCGAACCGTGCCCACCCCTAGGTAGAATCTTCTCTGCTCCATTACGATGAGTAGATACAATGGCACCAGAGCCTTCTTCGGTGTAAGCTATAGGTCGACCAGAGAATTGTTACTTAAAAATCGGGCACGATGACACATCAAGGCAGCAATTTCGCCACGTCCAAATCGTACAAGGGAGGCACAATAACCAATGTACGGTTTTTGCAATCCATTTGATCCATGATGGCCCGGATATGGAGGATGTGGGGGGACCTTCTAGACACAAAGGGTGGCTGCTTATAAAACCCCGAAAAACGACAGAAAAATGGGAGAACAAAAAAAAAAAAAAAAAGAGGAAACTCCACCATTTTGGATTCAGAGCTTACTTTCGTAAAATCTTTAAAAAACATTCCTTTCATTTAACAATTGTTAGCTTACATAGATCTATAGTCTAATGTTTTTCCCGAAACCCTACATACTGACTTAAGTATCGGAGGATTTTCGTCAGAAAAACCACAGGCACCCCTGATCTATTTCTGTGAGTGCAAGGCAGAAGAGAAGGAGCGACGTTGGTTGAGGTCACAGAATCCACTCGATTGGGGAAGGAACGAGCAGCGTAGTGCCCCAGTCATAGCTAACCTGAGCGTTGATGTGACAACATGATCAGCCCTACAACACGACCAAATTTCTGCATCAATAGTCACTATCTAATAATCATCATGTATTATTTTCTTCATTTTTTTCCTTGTTATGGAAAATTTCTCAAGCTCTTTTAGACTTAGTAGGACTTGAATATGTTACTATTATTATTGTTTTCTTGTACATTTTTAATTCTATGTCAACGAGTCACTTTCAATTAATTATCACAAAAGATATGTATGATTTTAGTAATTCATTAACTATAACCAAAAATAAAAGACTCATGTGCTCCTATTAATCAATTGTCCAAAGAGAGTAATTCTGCGGCTAATGCTTAATTTGGTTGAATTTCGAATGTATTGCTCATTATCTTCAATGGTGAAACACTCCTCCAATGGTAATTCAAAAGGATTTTGAATATTCAAATATTTTTCCTTTTAGCCTACCTGCAACTCATATTTGGATCCAATATATTAAACTGACCTATGATAGTGTATTTATTCAGCGTGGTTAAGATTTAATTATATATACATTTTTATCAAATAACCTTCAATTATAGATTACAATTTTATAAAAATGTGTGTTCACTTCAATAAATTATACTCAATAAGAAGGAAGACAATTTTAGCAAAGCTTAGAATCAGTCCACAATAGACAGTTGTAAAAGGCCTGGCCCGATGCCCCCTACTCACTACACATACATATATTATATTATATATAATATGCTGCTCATCAGAGAGAGATGACTGCATCTAATGGGAGTTTATTATTTTTATTTTCATTTTTATATTCTTTAAGCATTGTTTTATGTGAGTGATTAGGTTTAAAGAAAAAGAGAATAAATATCCAATTCTTATTAAAATCAATTTCAAATTCAATTCGTTTAGGAATTCGGAGTCAAATGTTCGTAATTGAATTATTGATTAATTAACTAATTTGCCCACCCCCTACTTTTTTTTTTTAAAATTAAAAAATCAAATTGATTATTTAATAAAGATGATTTCATATTAAGAATGATAATAAGACACCATTAGTTGCATTAGGAATGGTTATGGGGGCATGGGCTGGCTGGCCCTTTCTTTAAATCAGCTTTACATAACATTGTGGCTAGGCTGACCTAAGGCCCCTACTCAAAAAAGAAAATTCTAATAATCTAAATTAGCACTATTATTTTTTTTAAAAAAATTCAACTTGTAGTTTGATTTACATACAATATAAATACTACTCAATGTAGCAATCTCTTTGCTTTCAGGGGAGGATTTTAAATAAATAAAAGTACAATTTCTTTTTTTCCCTATGTAGTAATATACATTGACACCTTCTTTTGAAAGTGATGGAGAAATTAAACAAGTCAACCATTTTCTAATTCAGAATAAACAAAGTGAAAATAAATCCATTAACTTATTATTAAGCATTTAAAATGAGGATAATTATAGTAATTGAAACGGCCCATCTGTGCCATTGACCCATGCAACTCGCGATATAAACAATAAAAGGTGAAGAAAAAAAAAATAATATCATAAGATTATGCAAGTTTGAGGGTTCAAATTCAAATCAATTCAATGGTTAGAAGTTTTTAAAACAGAAACATAAAAGAAAATTTTTAAAATTTTTTGTAAAAAATTTGATTCATCTTAAGGCCCTATCTGCCGTTTTAATTAAGGATGTATGAAGTTTTTTATTTGTTAATTTACTCGTCACTCAATTTTAAGCTTTTTTATTAAGTCAAGATTCCCTGCCCTCTAGACACATAATTTATGCAAATATTAATTCTCAACATTAAAAGAATTAGCGTTTGTGTGTGTGAGACCAAAAACAAAACAAAACAAACCTAATCAGAATCTCGTTCCTCCCATTAATATACACATTAACTTTTGGTGCTTAGTTGCCACTTTTATTTATATATTTATTTTTTTACTTATAATAAATAAAAAAATTGAAATTAACAAATATTCACCCAAAAATTACCTTGTTATTAAAAATACTAAAAAGTTTAAATTTGTTCGATTTTCCACACCCATTGTTTACAATATGGATCCATTGTCCACCAAAAAACAGAATAATTCTCACAAACTAACTACCACCACAATTTGTGTTTGCATTTGTTTTGTCATTTCATAAGAGTAATAATATCTTTTTGGTGGATAGTTGATACAAGTTGTATATATTGGGTGCAAAATTGAACAGATTCAGACTTTGTAGTACATTTAACAACAGAATAAACTTAGACTAGACGACTAATATATATATATATATTTATATATTGGAATCTTAGTTCGTTCTTGCAACCAAAATTTAGATTAATGTATATAAATCTAATTGTCAATATATAAATATTATTGAAGTGAATCATCATTATTAGTGGAATAAAGAGAAAAGTTTTGCTTAAATGATTCAATTCAATAATTTAATTCAAGTTACGTTTGATACATTTTTAACGCATAACATTTCATACACATGGCATGGATGTAATATATGTTATGACTATTTAACTAAACGGCAGTGCCTTATCTGGGGGCGGCACTTAATCGTCCAGGTCTTATGGTGCAAAAAGTAAAATATATTAAAAACCAATGAAATTTAAAATATATTAAATTGGTAACATATATATGAATATAATTAATACACATTTTCGGTTAGTTTTTGCAATCAGTGACATGATTAATTAACAAATCAGCATGATTAATAAACAAATCAAATGCATGTTACATTTTGCCCAGATAAATTTAACATAACTGGCCAACTAGAATTGCCATCCCTATGCAAATTGGAAATTGTGTAACAAAAGATTGTAAAACTTTTAAAACATTATGAAAATTTTCAATATTTGCAAGTTCAGTACCTGAAGCTGAATAGAAAGCTAATTACAAAAAAAAAAAATCCACTTGCAACATAACATTTAGCCTTGTACCGGATTCACCGGTTTCCACTCCAAAAACAGATAATGAGAAAACAAGAGAAGAGAAAGAGGGGAACGCTATATATAAAATTCAACCGTAAACCGCATTTAACAAAAACAAAAAATTACCCCCCAGTTCACTTGTGCGTTTCACTGAGAAACCAGCAACAGTTCAATGCAACTATGCCTAGCACAAGGATGCAGCAGGACCATCATGCACGTCTCTGCATAAGTCACCCGAATCGGATCATAACTGCAGAATATTATTGCTACTGCTCCTCATCATCAAACAGCCTTTCGCCCAAAGCCCGCTGTGAGAGTCTGTAATACAGAATACCCATTGTCGCCATGCATGCCCTGTGCATCGATAATAGAAATCAGGTAAACAAAACAATAATTCATCCCAAGGGTCAAACAAAAAGGAGATTTGTAATGTGGACATTGGACAGTACATGATTGCTATCAAAAGAAGGATTTTTCGGGGATCTGTCCTCGATGGTCTTGAATGCCGCAAACGACCGTCCGTGGCATCATCTGCATTTGATGCATCTTTACGTGGAGGAGCAGTTACTGGTAAAGTTGGTAATGCACTTGACCAGAAAGGAAGCAGTGCTCGGAGAAACTTATGACGGAGGGGACCTACAATGGCTCACCCCAATCAGTTTAAATTTTAAACCTAGAATTTATGAAAATAGGGAAGAGGGATTGGAAGAATTGCAAGCAGAGTAGGCATTGAACAAAAGCAATATAAGGCACTACACCCTCATTCCAGCAGCCTGGCATTGTTACATGCTACCATTTTCCACCGAAAGAAAGTAGGTAAACATCAGGATTTAATATGAAGATAGTTCCAACCGGTTCATCACATAAATAAGAAGCTTCTACTCACCTCTTCGACTGTACTTCTTATGATTCCCATCTTCATCATCTGCAAAATATGAAATTTCAGAGTTCTGTCGCTCAACCTGGGATGAACTCTTTCGTGTTGTGGCACCAGGCTGGGTTACATTTCAGTATCAAAAGAAATGAATTAAACAACTAACAAGCAAGGATGAACCAAGCTTGAAAGCATAAGATAATGACATAACTATCTTATTTTTATATTCAACGATTAATTACAAAACCCTTACCACAGGACTAGAGCTTTTGATAAAATTTCCAGCTGGACTAGGGCCATCTATCTCCATAATTTCTGACACCGTAGATGGAGCCGTGTATCCTTCAGTTATGTTTATTCCATCTTTTGAGGGTGATGAGCTTGCATTTACATTAACTATCGGATCAGAGGCGAATGCAGGTGGAGGACCACGGGACTCTGCCACTGCTAAAGAAACTGGATGATTTCCAAACAAATTCTTTTCCAGACCAGTCTGCAAAAGTATTGAACAAAAGTAATTTACAATCTAATCCAACTGAACACTAGTATAGCAAGCTTAGTGACTACAGAATCTTTTTGAATATCCTTCTACATTTCAGAATCAACAAATATAGCAACAAGAGATCCCTCCCCAGACACTAAATCCAAAAAAGATGCATGCATTGAACCCCAAAAATAATGGCCATAAGGCTTCATCATGTGACCTATCTAATCATCAAAGAGAACAATATGCACTAACTCATAGTGGTGAAAGCTGCATTCAATTTAGTACCACTTAGGACCCTCACCAGCATAATTGCTTCCTTCAGTAGTGAATGAAGGCGAGATCCTGAATCTTTAACATTTTTAGGAGGCCATATCTGCAACAACCATGAGAAAATGAACCATAGTGTACAACTTAGACTGCCAGAAGAATAAGATAAGCAACAAATTAAAGGTGTACTAGAGTGCAAAAGCATCAAGCAAAAAATGACAGGTGACATCACTGGTTCGCTTGTAAAAGCACACAAATAACCATAGACAGAAATGCTCAATTCAATCAGAATTTCAAGGCACCACCACAGAATTGCATGGTTCACTTGTAATTGCACACAAATATCCATAGATAGAAATGCTCACTTCAATCAAAATTTCAAGGCATATATCAGTTGCGAAGCAATTTATTCTTTCCCCAATTTCGAGACAAAGTATACCCAAATCACTTTGCAGGAAAACTTTTGCCTCGGTCTCACTTGAGCCTTGAACACATAAAGGATCAGGAGAATATTTTAAAGGGCTTCTCTAACCTCTCATACAATAGGTTCCCTGTGGCAGAACTCCTACTATCCTTATTTTATTTATAGTTTTTTCAGGTGTGCAAAAACAAATATTTCTTCTACCCTCACTTCGCACATAATTACCTACACATGCAAGACCATCTGCTTTTAGTTTTCTTGACACTTTTTCCCTACTTAAATTTTAATTTACAGTTGTGGTCTCTTGGTATGCACTGAAGATATGAACTTTTTTTAAAAAAAAAAAAAATTAAGCAACTTAATAGTTTAACCAAGGAGATTGACAACAAATCGTTTTGAGTATTCTACCCTTTCAAAACGTAAAAAATAAATAAATCTGAGAGTGTTTACATATCACCTGATATACTTGCCATCAGAAACATGACACCAAGCAAATGGAAAAAGAAATGCTCTAAGATGAAAACAAGTAATAAAAATCTCACCGTAGTGGAACATAAAGGACACACATATCCAGCAGGTGCAGTGTGAGGAGGAAAGCTTTTGATATGTGAAACCAAGCAACTTGTGTGGATAACATCTAAAACAAGAAAAAATAGTTTTATGCTAAAAAGTATCATTTCAAAATGGATTCCCAACAAAAACTTGCATGTTGAATCAAGTATTTATATCTGCAAAATTACATACGTAAGCAACCCAATCGAGTGGTTTCTGAACCAGACTCCTCTTCTAGAACAGCTTGGCACTGGCAACACTTTGGAGGCCAATCATACTCCCCATCTATCACCCATTCTGAGTAAGTCCGAACCTACAAAAGTGAACAGAGTAAGTAAAAGCAACAAGCAAAAAAAGATTAAAAAAATTCAAATTCCCTCAGATATTTTTTCTCAAGTAAAATTATAAGCACATTTAACACTTGTTTAACAGTAAAATCTCATCCATATATGCAAACACACATCCCTACTCCACATAAAAATCATAATTGCCTCCGTAGCTTACTTTCTCTTTCTTTATACAACAAAACTGACCTATGCTCCTATTCAATTTACCAAATTAACTCCTTATATGACCTATTTCTCAAAATATATGCTAACCCATAATGCCACACAAGTATGCAAACTTCATTGCAGCATTCAAATTCCGATGGAACATAAGAAAAAAACCCTTAGAACCCAATTCACTTACTACGCATATTTGATGCTCGGGGAAGCAAATGCATTCGCCACAAAGGGAAACTTTGTGCACAAAACAATATAACTTGGTAGCCTGAAACATCCGAAAAATAAACAAAAAACAAATTAGTCACTCTTCAACTGAACAAAATTTCACAATTCATCAAGCCACGATGAAAGCTAAAACCGAACAAGACTGCATCGAGATTCTCCGATTCAGTGTTTTCATTTTGTTTTTTAACACGACAATCAAGTTGATCCATTAACTCAACGAACAAAAACAAAAGCCATGATCTGAATCACCCTTCATGCGACTCAATTGAAAATAATAAAATTAAAATAACGCCAAGATGATGAACCCGTCAATTAAATCAGATCTAAAATCCCAATTAATAGATCACACATTTCAACACTAAGTAAATAGTTATAGCCCCAATAAGCAAAAATTAAAATTTTAAACTAATTTTAACAAATCATACAAAATAATCAGCTCAGAGAAGACAGAAAGCGAATACCTTGCGGCATTTGCAGACCACCATTGCGTCTAAAAGCGTGTGAAAACAGAACCAATCAGTGAATATTTGATGCAATTAACGATTTAAAGAGTATAAAGATTTTTCAATTTTGATAAAAAAATTATCTAGGGTTTAAGGTGAAGCTGACTGAGATCGAACGATAGACGAAGTAGAGTTAGATCTCCGAAGAGAACAAACGGCAACCAAATTCGTTTTGTTTTTGCTTCAGTTGGTAATTTTTGTAATTAATTAATTATTTATTTATTTTTATTGGCCAAATAGGCTTTCCGAAATTGAGTGTGATCTATGAGGCCTCCAACCTATGGCCCAATAATTGTTAAAAAAAAAAAAGGCTTCACAGTGAGCCCAATTGTTTTTTTTAATATTTTAAATTCGTTTTAGCAATTAATTTGATTTTTTTTTAAATACATACAATATTAATTGGCATGGTTAATATTTAAATGAGTACTAAAACATGTTGAACTTGAACTAGACCAATATATTGTTAAGGATATGAAATTATATTAAATACTTGAATTTGAATGTGTCATAATTTTTTTTTAAAAAAATACATATGAACAAAGTTAAAATCAATTTTTTTTTAATTCTTTGTCTCTCTAAATTGAAACTCAAGTTGACAGTTAAATAAGGCTACTACTAGATCAAGCTCTTGATACCAGAATATACTAAACTCTTGAATGTGTATAACTAATTAAGATAGAATTTTGATTTGAAAATCAAGTTTTCTATTTTGTTTCTACTAGGATTTATTTATTTTTATTGAAAGAAGCTGTTTACAACAGTAATTATAAACCCCACACCCCCCAAAAAAAAAAAAAAAAAAATCAGAATCTTCATCTTCACAAGTCACAACCGTGTATCATCGCTTCCCTTGTTATTTTTTAAATTCAAAATTCCCCCGTCTAAATTCAAAAATCAATAAATAAATAAACAACCCAAAAAAAATACTCTTCACTCACTTGTTATTTCCACCTAGGAGTGGCAGCAGCAGCAGCGGCCACTCGTTCAATTTTCAAACCTCCTTTCCCCCCTCAGCCCCTCTCTCTCGCTTAAATCACTAACAGAACACGTCCCTAAACTCCTCTTCTCAATTCCCCCCCAACCAATCACGGCATGACAGCTGTCCACCCGCCTCCTACCTCCGGTCGCGAGCTCGGGAACCCTCCAAGCGACGGGATCTCGAACCTTCGATTCTCCAACCACAGCGATCACCTCCTCGTCTCCTCTTGGGATAAGGTACCCGCTACAGTCACAACCTCACTTATTTTTCTTTATTTTTATTATCCTTATTTTTTAAAAAAAAATTAAGTTAATTCATTTTGCGGGATTAACGATTATTAAAATTTTAAAAAATAATAATTAATGTAGAGCGTGAGATTGTACGATGCGAGCGCGAATGTGCTCCGAGGAGAGTTCATGCACGGTGGGCCCGTGCTCGATTGCTGCTTCCACGACGATTCTTCCGGTTTCAGTGCCAGCGCCGATCACACTGTTAGACGGTTTGTTTATGCCCTTTTCTTTTCATTTTATGAAATTTCAGTTTTGTTTTGGAATTATTTGATGGAAAATTAAATTTAAAAAAAAAAATCCAAATTTTGGTGCTTTTAATTTGATGGAATTACTAGATGTTAACTTATAGTTGGACGGTGACTGGTGTGCGGTAAAAGCACTGGCTGTCAAGTAAAAGTGAGTGTTTATAGAACACTGTTACTTGTTGTGCTTTCAAAGTTGAGTGGATGCAAGCATGCAAGAGTATAATTCAATTTTTTTTCTTTTCAGAAGTTCCAGAACTATAACCATTTTATGTTTTCTGAAAGATGAGCCGGTTGGTTTATTCAAATGTTTTTGTTCCTTTTCAGTGTGATGAGCTGCATGTATTGACTCTCTTGATGCTCATTGTTGTTATATTTTTAGACGGTTTTATGTTGGTCTTTATCAACTGAATGTGATTCTACTTGGATTTATTATTATTGACATAAAATTTGAATAAGTTAACCGTTATTCTCTATGGTGTTTCCAATTAGCCAGTTATGCCTTTGGAGTCATTATTTTTACTGAGCTTAAGATGACGGTACTAATGTTTCAGGCTAGTATTCAGCCATGGAAAAGAGGATATCCTAGGGAAACATGATGCACCTGTGCGTTGTATTGAGTACTCGTATGCAGCAGGTTAGTTGTGATTCACATGCCCCCTTCATTACCTATTTAGCCTTACTTGTTTTAGTGATAAATGTACAAAAAGCATGTGCTTTCAAGCAAAGGTAGCTGTGATCAGGATTGCAGTTACATTTTTAAGCAAGTGCTTTGGAAGTTTCATGAATATTTTACTGTTGCCTTATGAGTTGATTTTGTGGACAATTTGGAATTATTAGCAGCAGAAAGATACAAAGAGCATAAATTTGGTTTCTAGTTAGGAATTGACCTCATTTGTTTAGTTAGTCCCAATGAGCAGCAAAAGGTACAAAATGTCAGTAAAATATATTGCTACTGTGAAGGAAAGTGGATGTAAGCCTTAAATTTGTGGAAACTGATTATGTTGAAATCTTTGTTTCGAGGTCCTTTACCCAGTAAATGATCTTCCATATTATATCCATTCCATATCATATCCATTGCACTGCTGTTCTGGAAGGTTACAGCTGCTAATGTTGATATCAAGATATCTAGGAAAAAAAAAAAAGGTTGTTTTCTGTACTTTAGCATGACTTGGGAGAATATTATTATTTGTATTATTTTGGAATCTTGTATATTTAAAAATGCAGCTTTTGTTTTGTTTTTTTACTTTTCTCTAATTTAGCAAGTTCTACTCCATAATTTCCTGACTATGATTACAGGGCAAGTGATTACTGGTAGTTGGGACAAATCTCTCAAGTGTTGGGATCCTAGAGGAGCAAGTGGACAGGAGCGAACCCTTGTTGGAACATACCCTCAGCCTGAGCGTGTCTACTCCCTATCTCTTGTTGGAAACCGTCTGGTGGTGGCCACTGCAGGAAGACATGTAAATGTCTATGATTTACGAAACATGTCTCAGCCCGAGCAAAGGAGAGAATCTTCTTTAAAGTATCAGACTAGATGTGTGCGTTGTTATCCAAATGGAACCGGTAAGATTACTCTTTATTCGTGATAAGTACTTATAAGTAGCTTAAAATGAATAGCAGTTAAAATATATTCGGTCTGCTATTCATCCCTGTTCTGAGGTCTTTTCTCTTGGTATAATTTGTTTTCATGCACACAATGCAGGATATGCTCTGAGTTCTGTTGAAGGACGGGTTGCTATGGAGTTTTTTGATCTCTCAGAAGCTAGTCAAGCCAAAAAGTACATGTTAATATTTATTTTATCCTGTTCTGTATTCCATAATATATCTTTAGTTTGATACATGCCTGGGATCTGCAATACAACCCTTCGTGATTCTGTTTCAAGAAGTAATCCATTTCTTTCTTTCATATATTGCCATGGCAATGTTATTGACATATCATTCTGCTTCATATTCATTATTTTGTTCAGATATGCATTTAAGTGCCACCGAAAATCAGAGGCCGGAAGGGACATTGTGTATCCAGTGAATGCCATTGCCTTCCACCCCATGTAAGTTTCTAAGTTGTATTTTTTGATAAATCTATCGCTGAAAGACTTACGAAGAGTAGAAACTTCAGATACTCTGAAGGATTGGGTCAGTTTTACTCTGAAGATCCTAATAATTTGATATTCTGTTAAAAATTTCTAATTTGATGGATGGTTCAAATTGATGGTCTAATGCAAAATATTGTTAGCATGTTATCTGTCAGTTAGGTAAATAGAAAATTTGGAATGCAAGCCAAACCAGCACTAAGGGTGCACTGAACCTTTCCCTCATATGAAATTGTCTGTTGGAAAGTACAACTGGCCCTACGAGTTTGTGAGTAATTTTGCTGTGAAATACATATTATATAAACTTGAATAGGAAGTTTTTTCAAAATTAACTTTGATTTTGCCTTTTAGATAGGAAAATGTAAATATAAATTATTGATATCATCAACTAGAGTTGCGCATGATAAATTCATGTTTATAGTAAGCTAAATTGGTGGTTTTGATAGTAGTTATTACAACATCATCTTCTTCTTACTCACATAATAACTAACCTATGATCTCATTTACATTTAATCTTCAGCTATGGTACTTTTGCGACCGGAGGTTGTGATGGTTTTGTGAATGTGTGGGATGGAAACAACAAGAAGAGGCTGTATCAGGTAAACAGCTGTTAGAAGTTTGATGGTTTTTAGGTGAACGTGTGCGAAATTTCTCATTTAATATGAACATAATCATGCTTTCCTTTGGCAGTACTCAAAGTACCCGACAAGCATTGCAGCACTCTCATTCAGTAGGGATGGCCGACTTTTGGCTGTAGCATCAAGTTACACATTTGAAGAAGGAGATAAGCCGTAAGAATCAGTCTTGTCCCACATCCTTTTCTCCCTTGTTTCCAGCTTTAACGAATTGTTTGTTCATTTTTGCAGACATGAACCTGATGCTATATTTGTACGGAGCGTGAATGAAATTGAAGTCAAGCCAAAACCAAAAGCTTACCCAAACCCTCCTGCATAAATTAGGTTAACACTTTTCCAATTTACTGTAGTGTGTTTTCAGATGTAATATTTTGAAATACTCTGTAAAAGCTTCATTACTTAAGATGAAGCTTCATCTGAAAACTAAATTTGTATTATAGATTGGAATTTTCATTCTCTTCATCTTCCATCCTGTTTGCACCGACCGATAGTAAAGTTGGTTCAAAGAATTTCATTTGTTCTTTTCCCTGTTATTTTTGTTGAATTACTTGGACTGTAGTATTTCACGGAATTGATTTTGATGCATTTGTTAGCCTTTCTTACATAATCATAAATCATGTCAAACTTGCAAGTTCTTACATCCAAGAACAAGAGAAACTGTTTGGGGCCTTCAAATTAAAACTCACCAGAAAAATAAAGCAAAAACTGCTTAATATTGGAAAGATATTTGTTAGAAAGCAAAGAAAAATGTCAAACTTTTGATGTCTTTGCCAAGAAGGTAACCTAACAAAAATCCCATTTCCACAGATACAAATCTATACATCATCTAAAAGCTGAAGCAGCTACGAGCTTACCAGTCAGCATAGATACAACCACTGGGATCAAATGTAACCAGTGGATGAAAAAAAAGGATCAACCATAACCAGTAGCTCCTTGCATTGTGTGTGGAACAAAAAAGTTGACGTGATCAAACAGAACCCTTTCTTATGTATTTTAAGCTTATATGTTACAACTAATTCACCTAAATCCAGAAGGAGCTGCTTGTGGACCTCCTGCTTCTCTCTCCATGGACATTTGTTGAGCAAGCATCATATCGTAATCCTAATTTGAGAGAACTTGTTATTATAATGGACGTGGAACGGTGGAAGCATCAAATATCAGTAAAAAACTTGTTAGTTTTGATAAGTGAAAACATTACCCGTTTTTCATATGCTGCATCCTGTGAGTCGATTATCTTGTCTGCAAGGCCATACACTATAGCTTCTTTTGCTTGCATGTATTTAGGTCGTTGGATGTCTTTAGCAATTTCTTCCTTGGGTTTTCCTGTTCCTTTTGCTAATAGCTCAATGTAGCTTTCAGCGTTTGCTTCTAGATCTTTGGCCTAAAGAGAAATATAATGAGAAAAAGACTGAGGGTAATACAGGAAAGAGAGGAGGAGGAAGGTAGGGAATACCTTGCGCCACATGTCAGTAACGGGCCCACTCGACCTACCAACGACAGGCAAATATAATTTTGCTGCAATTTAACATTAAAATGATAAGAAACCATGGCGAACAAAGAGGATGATCTTCAGTTTTTATTTCTACATGTGATAAAGAACCTGTGGTTTTACAGTTTGATGACCAGCTAGCATATCATAACAGCTCCATTCTTAGAACAGGTCAGTATATAACAATATAAGTACAATTTGATTTGAAATTGACCAATGATTCTACTACTTCCTCGTTTACTTTTTCTTAATTAGAGACTGATGAACCCTTTACTGTGCAAGGAAAAAAAAGACAAGTTCTATGTCCTATTCAACAAGACACAGACAATATGCAGAAAAGTTATTATACTCCTCCCCTTGAAGGGAGTTACATGTTAAATCCCTGATGTCGGTCCCCAATTGGTCTAAAGTCCTACATGAACGGACAAGAAAGTAGGGCTACCAGTCTCATGAGTGATTGTTAATTTAGAAGTTTAATGCTAAAGTTTCAGGAAGAACTGGAAGCTGCCATACATCAGCGTTCAGCAAGCCCAAAGCATCAAACGCAATGAATGCAGTCCTACAAACCATTTCACCATCATTTGACCTTCTTACCGCTCTTAATGGCTCTCTAAATGAGCTTCGTCTTACTATAACTCTCATAATATAAAATTTTCATTCACATTCTACTCATCCCTTGAGTCCCACCAATATCGTTGCACAAATTTTTTTTCCCCTGCCAATTAATGTCTTATCAGTTCAACTGGAAGCCACAGGTAGTTCAGGTCATGGGGGTGATTGATAAGTTATTCTCTGGTAAAGTTAGATTCTCCCTATCGTGAATTCATTCACCACAAATAAAGAATGGAACACTATCATCACAAGCTTCAAATAAAGCAAAATATATCAGTAAATCATGACAATCAATAAGGTCTATATAGAAAGTGAATCATACTGGAAGAATTTGGCTGTAAACCGCGGTAACCCTTTGCTCCAACAGATAGAAGCATTGCTGCTTGACCATATGCCATGCCACAATTTACTGTATAGACTTTTGATTTGCAGTACTTCAGAAAAAAAAGAGAAAAAGGAGCAGAGGTTAATTAAAGCAGGTCATAAAGTTGATATAGAATGTAAACATAATCCAAAGCTCTATTAAATGATATAGGCCTCCAAAGGTTCTTTACAAGTATGTTGAAAAATGAAAACAACTCAACAAAGACGTTTTAACAAAATGGTGGTAAATAAATGAGTATTGAACCTTTGGCCACTTTCCCTAGTTCTATGGCACGCATTCAATATATACTTACAGCCATGGCATCAGCTATAGCATATGCATCAGTTTCGGCTCCAACACTCTCCTTCTTTTCATTCTACATGGTATAACAAAAAGCATATCAGCAAATGAATTTAGAAAGAGAATGCAATTCAAACAAGTTAAGAAAATTGATTCATATGTTGACATCCATTCAATATTAAGAAACAACATGTTCCAACACTAACCTGTGTCCCAGAGGAATTTATGTATAGATATATAGGCTTTGAGGCATTATCAAAATCCAACCACATAAACTGAGCAATAAGAAGCTCAGTCACTGCAGATACAATCTGAAGCAAACAGAACGAAAGTTTTAAAGTGGTACAGATCAAAAGGAGGAAGATGGCAGTAAAAAGTAGGGAAGATTGGTCAGCAGACAAGTTGAGGACCAGATGCATCATAAACACTCACCGGCATTCCAAGATAGACAATCCGAGCATCTAACAGCAAAGAAGGTAAGTCAGGAGGAGCAGATTGGGGCATATCATATACTCCACCTCCTCCACGATACATGCTCACACTCATACTATACTTTGAAGGGCCCCTATCACTCATGCCAGATAGACTCCACATCCCCCCATTATTCAAATAATGGTGGGCAGAAGAAATGGTTTCCTGTCAGGAGTTGTTTATTCAATAATCTCTTAATATTTTAATATTAGCAAAAATTAACTTCAAACCAGCAATTGACAAATAAAATGCAATGCTTTTTCTTATTCTATATCATCATTAAGTCACTCAGAAACTAGAGGAGCGTGTAAGAAGAGAGAACCTCTGTTACACTCGCTGCTTGCCGGCACACAGGGTTCTCTTCTGTCATGAACATGTCCATCTGTGAAGGTGTAAGGCCATAAAGGTGACGGGGCACATTCTTGTAGTTGTCCATCACTACGAAAGAGAAACAAAATGAATTAGAAGTAATAACATGAAATTAGAAGTAATAACATGAATCATCTTACTTCTATATGGAGTTAATTCAGAGCTCCTAGAACGATTTAGAAGAATCTCAAATTAGATTGTTAAAAATCAGTGCCCCCAAATTTTCTATGGCCACAATATCCTCTTATGCAAGCTTCTCTGTGAGAATGAGCAAAATCCCAAAAGCAAAGAACGAAAGCTAGATGAGGGTAAAACAAGCATTGGAAATCTAGTTTCATGAGTATAATTCGATACATAGACTCTCAAATTCGCAAGTGCTAACAATATACTATTTCTACTAGTCCATACGCCGCTCTAGATTCTACACTTACTAAATCAAAACAATTACCTATTCTCCTTCATCTACATGCTCACACTCACTCTTCACTCATTGTCACAACCCTCATTTCTGCACTTCTGCTCTCAGCGAAGATACCTAATTTCTACATTCTGAAGTTCAAATCGACCTTCTACCATATTCCAAAACATTACCACAAAAGTTATAAGAAAAATTTTCAAATACTTCCTCCAGAATTAAAGATATTAAAAGGGCCCGTGTTAGCTATGACGTCAAGGAAAATCTCCCTAATTTTGCTAGGCATCTGCAATTCCTCAATATTCTCATTCACCTTATACTTATAATCTCCGATACCAACATTGAGTGCCATTCGTATAGCTTCCAATCATATTGTCCTTCCAGAAACATAAAACAAGCTTTCTTTCCAATCAAAATCTAACGTTCATGACAACTCTATGTATAATTTTCTCTTACATTAAAATTGATTCAACATACACTCGTGTCGATTCTAAAGTCCCACAAAAGATTTTTGTTTTCCTTTAATATCCTTTATGTTAAGCTAGGTACAACTCAATCAAACAAAACGGGGACACCAAACCCACCAAAAACAAAAAATCCAGACTTTGGGCTCTGAGCACAAGGAATCGAAAAAAGAAGCGATGGGTATTGAGAAAAAGAAACAGAGACTAACATCCATCTTGGAGATTTTCTTCTCTGAACTGCTTGGGAATATGATTCACGGACTTCGCAGAGGGTGAGTTGTAGTACTTGGAGCATCGTTGAACACAGCGTTTTGTTCTTGAAAAGGGCGTCGAGAACAAGAGCTTGGGGTTGGGGATGAAGGAAGATTTAGGGTGGCTAGAGGTAAGAGCCGGTGGCTCTATTGATGGTGATGAGAGTGGAGATAGCAGAGAAGTTGCCATTAGAGAGATTGAGGATTTTTCTGCTTTAATTTTTAAGATTGAATTTATGTGTTAATTACTTGAACAACAACAACACAGAGTTGTGTTGAATCGAATCTGTTGATGGCGCTGTAATTAGAATTCATGGGTAATTTCGTAAATTAATCCTATGGACTCACTATAGGGCCCAACTAATCCAGACAAATAAGCCTGAGCCATGTGGGCTCGTAGCCCAGTTTTTTGGTCAGCGGGTTAATCAGGATGAAAAACAGTGTCTTTAGAGCCATTGGCACCCCTCTAAAATTCTCATCAAACGCCACTTTTGCATTTAATAAATCTATCTTCATCAGAATTTACATAAATGGACAAATAAAGCTACACTAAAACTCAGCTATTGTCTTTGTGCACCACCCTTATTGTAATACATTCAGAAGTTTTTTTTATTTGAAAGATTATTTCAGATAGACTACTAAACAACATATTATAGGATTTAAGTTTTTTTTTTTTTTGGATTTATACCTCAATTTTCTAATTCATCCTCTTTCTTTAACATATTTTCCTTCCACTCATTAATAGTCCAGTTGGTTTGTTGAGTATTCAATTATTTTTTTTTTCACAAAGATTTTCAAAATACTAGTGCAAATCTAGTAAATCTTTGTTTCTGTCTCCAGCTTTAGAAAATTAAATGACAATGACAAAAGAAATTTTGAGATAGAATCTATAAAATATGATAATAATAATTGTAAACATACATGCTGCTATATTTGGTTGTTTTAAATTATTTATAATTTATCAAAAATAAACTGATTTAATAAACTAATTAAAATTCAAAACAGAAAGAGAGATTTAAATGTTTGGTTGAACGATATTTTAATTTTTTAAAAGAATGTTTTGGGATTTAATTAGATTTATATATGTCCTTAAATGCAGTTTGCTCTATCAATTAAATTGTAAATACAGAAGAAGATGTTTTATGACGACAATGAGAGCGTGCCAACATATCTTTTCTCTAAATTATTCAATCCGACGGAAAACAAATGCAAAGAATATCCCTGAACCACCAGGAAAGTTACAAGTGAGGAGACCAGGAAAGTTACAAGTGAGGGGACCAACATGATTTATGGTGTGTTTATTTTTTTGGAATTGAAAATTATTGAAATCAAAATAAAATTGAATTAAAAAGAAAAATAAAAATAAAAATAAGTTGTTTACTTAAATTATAAGAATCAAAATTGGAATAAGTTGTGGCCCTGCCCTCCAACTTGGAGGGCAACAGTTCGAACCCCCACAATCGTAATGTGGGGGTATTTCCTTCCGTAATTATATTGTAAAATTGAATGAAAGTAGTCTTCTCTCTTACCCAATTGTGAGTTTAGTAGACATCTCTCGAATATTAATAAGGGTTCCCAAGTGTGAGTGGAGTAGACATCTCTCGAATATTAATGAGAGTTGAAATCTGGACAGAGCTCCATAAGCATTGATGTAAGTTGGTCTAGTAATAGTCTGATTTGTAAATATCAATTATAGTCTCGTGTAATATGAGTTGTAGTTTGAGCAATAGTCTCATGTAATAAAAAAAAAACAGAATAAGTTGTAATTCCAATGATGTATTTACTTTGTCTTGTAATTGGAATAAATTGTCACAAGTTATTTTAATGCCCTTAGACACAATTATATATTTGTTCACTAGCAGAATAAAGAGTAAATATTTTTACTATAAATATTATGACCCTAGTTGTTATTACAATTATTACAATCAAAATAATTATTTTATCAGTGCCATTATTATTATGATAATATAATATAATAATGACAATTATGATTACTATAACATTAATTATTACTATTATAATAATTGTTGCTATAATTATACGTATAATAATAGTAGTAAAATCATAATTATTTTATTTATTATAATAATTATAATTAATATTATAACAGTAATAATCATCATCATCGTCATCATCATTACTGCTACTACTATTTCTATAATTATAATAATATAATATTTTTGTTGTTGTTATTATTATTGCTACTACAATTATTTTACTTAAAAAAATTATTGTAATTATGATAATTATTATTATTTAATATTAAAATGGGGTAAAAAATGAATTTTTTATTTTGTTCAAGTGCTCAATATTCAACCAACCCATTTTTTTTAATATTTAATCAGCTTACTCTCAATAAACCGTGTTTAGGTTCTCGTTTGGGGAGATCTTGGAACGTGCCTGTTGTGTGAATGCGCATACAAATAGGGTCACTATTCACCGACTACTAATAAGGTAAGGGCAGATAGTGGATTTTAGATTGTATCAGTCGGGTAGGCGGGTTCTGGGAAAATCTCTACGAATTCTTCTTTGCAAGAGACATCCTTGGGTTTAGTGAAACATCAATTCATTCCCTCATTTTTATTCTCACCTCTTTTGTGAAAATGATGTTTTCATTCCTCATTCCTAAATTTTTGGACCACACCCAAAATTCATCTCCATTATTTTAATTTTTAGCAAGGAAGCAATATCAATAAGGAATGTGAATCATTCTTATTTCCTAATTTAAGAAGTAAACACACCATTTTAGTTAGATTCGGTTTGACATTGTGACATTGTGGCTTTAAAACCACAATCCTGTTTGGTATGACTTGTGTAATGGCCATAAGTGCGTATATAATTTTATAAGATCTTTTCAAAAATTTTGGTAATGTTTCATTATATTTTGAGTAGAGCTTTGGAGAATTTAATAAGCTATATTGCTCTATTAATGAGAGCTAAATTTTTGGGTTCTTGGGAATAGAAGTTGTAGTTGTAGAGCTTTTTAAAGAGGTAAATTATCTATAGTATCTTTAATTTGTTTCACAGTCTTAATTCATTCTTTTCATGAAATAACTTTAAAAAACTAATCTATCAAGGTAATTTTATAAATTTTGATAAATTTTTTTATTGACAACCAAATAAATTCTTTTTTTTTTTTTTGTAAAACTCTACTTGTCAAAACGTTACAACTAAAAGTTTTACTTAAATAAATTTTATTCGCAAAGTTATACTAAATAGAATTATAAAATGAAAAGCACTAACCATCAAATGAAACTATATAGAGTGTTTGGTCTTACTAATTTTTAAAGTCAGAGACAGTATTAATATAGATTTTCATTAAATAATTTTAAGATGAAATTAACTTAGTTTCAAAAACAAAAGTGAAAAGTTTAAAAAATTAAAAAAAAATAGCAACTTTAGTGTAGAAGCCCAACTGGTACACAAAAATTTGAAGCTTTTTGTTTGTATATCCAGATGCAGAAAGTCGAATATGGGGGCATCAAATTCTTAGCTTTAGCATGCAACGAGACAAAGAGGACAATAAAGAAAAGTCATTATCAAAACTAATGATAGCTGAACAACATGACTCCATGATGATGTCAATTAAATTCACAACTTCAGTATTATATTGCGCCACCAATACAGCGGGAATTATTACTCTCTAAATCATCTCTTGCACGGGCCGGGTTAATGCTAAATTGCTAGTCCTGGGGTTGAGCTTTTGCAGGCTCACTTAGCTCAAAGTTGGGCTCGGCTTGGAGTCCAATCCAGCCCAGCCCAGCCCAGCCCAATTGACAACCAAATTGCTTGCCGTGATATGACTTCAGTCAGGAGTCAACAGTGAAAAATGCATCGCCCCTGAGTTATTGGTTTCGGAACGGTCAAATACAATTTACGAAACGTGGGATTTGACCAAACATTCAGTTTCGTAACTGTTAAAATAACAAACGCCAATGATCGGAGCTTAAATTAATCAGCTTTTCAATGATACGCAAACGACCCCTCAGTTTTCTAGAATACTTCGAACATCGCACAAACCCAACAATCCCCCCCGTCAGATACACCTCAAATGTGATACAATTTGTCAATGCAAAAATTAGGTCAACGGCCCTTGTAATTCTTTTTCAATTTGTATTTCTAATTCATACGAAGAATTTTTATTTATTTTTTAATCTTTTCGATCCTGATTCATTTTTTTTAATACCCGAACCATGTTCGAGTGGAATCGGATTAATTCGGCCAAAATACAACTCCCAATTGGTTGATGATAAACACTAGGTATGATGGATAAAGATGAGTGCAATATGACTGTAACAATTTGACTGGAAACTTTTTGGTTAACCTTGGAAGTTCTTAGAAAATCCATAATTAGAGAGAAATTTCTTTACACGTAAGCTGTCACAGACTCCTCGACATTTCTAGTCTTGTGGGCAACTTTGATTTGGAATTTGAACGGCAAATCAAATTTATCCGAATCTTAATTCCCAAGTTACATGCAGTATTTTCTTGAAGCTTCCAGTAGATTTCCAGGAAAGCGTGGCCAGAAGGAAAAAAAAAAAAAACAAATAAACATATGACACCAAATAAGCACATACGTATATAATAAACTCGTGTAAATCCAATACAAGTGATTATGCGTGACATGACTTCATCAAATTTGCTACCTTTTGCTTGTGTGTATTGTATGCATAATGTTTTCACCTCACACTACCCTTCAAAAATTAAAAAAAATAAAGAATTGAAAATGAAATGACTTGCACTCTACATCATGCTTGTTAATTAAGTTGCTTTCTAAAGAATCGATTGGCCAAAATCATGCAACGATGACGCAATTCCGAACACGGGTTGGCTCGACGAATCAAGCAACAAAGTTGGTTCAATGCTGCTGCCCGCTTTTGGCTGCTTTCGCTTCAATATTCTAATGCAGTAAAAGTAGTTTATGACACGGCATGGGGGCGTTTTTGAGCTAGCTTTGAGTGATGGAAATTGTGAAGAGGAGGAGTGCCGGGTGTGAACTAAATGTAAATGCACATGCCTTATCCTATCTTCTTTAATGGAACCTTGAATTTGGCAAGCAAAATGCCAAAATAATTCCAAATGGACGCGGGACACATGCTGAAGAACTTTTTATCATTGACCCTCAATGCATTAACTTGTGAATATATTCTATTTGGTGGCTTAAACCATTCTAACAAATCTTCAATTTTACATGGTTTATCTAGAGTTGCCTACCGCGACGTTTTCTTTTTTGCTTCTTATCTACTAACTAAGTTAATTTATAATCAATGTACGCTAGCACCTTGGCTTTATTTTTGTAAGCAATAGTTAAAATGTTTGGTAAATATTTCTTTTCGTATAAGAGTGAAAAATAATGAATCAATTGTGGCATATTAATAATAAATTAGACCCATTCTTTAAGTTCTTTTTTTTAATTATTATTCTGATTTAGCTCATTTTTTGAATGCCCAAATCAAAACATCTTCTATTGTCACTTAAACTCAGATAATTATATATAGACATAAAATACATTCTTAATTATTTGAGATACGGTTGGTAAGTCTCAACAATACATAAATAATAATATTTGTGTATTTAAAGGTATATTTAAAACGTTTACCGAACAATCGAAAGAGCATCAATGATCTAAATTCCAGTCCTTCTCGTTCTTGTTAATTTTTATTTTTCTTGACTCACCTAAATTTCTTATTCCGCCGACTTCCAACTAAGAACACACAGTGAGGTAATTGATAACATCACCCCACACAACACTTTCTAACTCCTTCACGGCGAAGTGATCAATGCAATACGATACATGTCCACATATTACAACATGTGTAACAACCAAACCTTGACGTACTAGTAGCCACCAGAATTCTCGAAGCGTATCCGTTCAACTGTCGAGCCTGCCACGTGTCGTCTTCGTCATCACCCCCTTGAGCTGTCTCCACGTGGCGCCTTTTTAACAGACATCCCCAACAAATGGACGGCCTGATCTGGATCGTGGCATCTAATTGTCGGTTATGCGAAAAGTAGACAAAAACGACTTTAAGCCGTCACGTGTCCGTTTGTTAAAATATCACCGCGCTTGCGTGCCGTATGCCCTGACGGTTACGCGTCTCTCAAGCTACAGTCTTTGACAGTTCCACTCTACTTCTACTACCGCTTTACTCTGTACTAAGCTCAATCCCACGTATAAAGTTACCAAAACGCCCTTGAACAAAGTCAATATTACGGTTTTTTTTTTCTTTCGACTCTGGGTGAGATTATGCAATTACTTTTGAGTTTCTGAGAGACAGGCTCTACGGAGTGATTACACTAAGGTCTCTAATCTTTTCCTTTTCTCAAACTATGGCTTACTTCGTTGATTTGTGTGAAGAAGGTCCTCAACTCTCCTACGAAATGACTAAAATACCCTTGATGTTAACTTTATACATATGGTGCAATTTCAATTTGGGAGGTAATTTAGACATTGTGAAAAGGATTCGAGGACCTGTCTGATAGAGATGAGTACACTATGTCTTTCTTCATAAAAAACAAAGAAAAAAAGGGACTTAAATGTATTTGTCTAAATGTCGTAATTACGGTCATGGTAAACTATTACGCACGTTGAAAATTAGTGGAGCTGCTTGAGGCTGAGCTGTCCTTCTGGAGACAAAGCCAAAGGGCTACCAACCAACAAAACAACCACCCCAAGAAAATAAAAGCTTAGAACTTGGACAAGAAAGCCATTTCTCTATCTCTAAGCGACAAGGCTATGCGCGTGAGAGGCGTGATATCAACTAGAAACGGAGAGTTTTGTGTTGGTAGTGTGTACACTAATTAAAAAACAAATACTAAAAAAAAACAAGGTTAGTGCTTGTTAGTATATTTAGAAATTAGAATATAAAAATCTCATTGAGTAATTATTTTAAATAAAATAAATAAATTCGGGGGTGAAAGTGAAATGAAACCATTTTTTGTTACCATGTAGAATATCCTCTCTTTTGGATTTAGTGTTTTTGGACACTAAAGTGTCGAAAGGAAAATTAATGGTGATTTTACTTAATAAAAATGAGTTTTGTTTATACTATTTTCTATAATCTAGAATGTAGTTTTCATTAATTTGATGCTTCGGTAGCAATTTATAGTAATTTGTGAAATGAAGTTAGAATCTACAACACAAATACAATGCATTTAATTGGGTTGGAGAAGGAATTGACCAATATTACAAGCCACAAGATCCCCCCACTAAAGAGAACAAAACAACCCATTATCCTCCCAGATCTTCTAAGATATTGCCTCTTAACAAATTCAATCAATACCGCCACACAAATTAAAGATAAAATAATTCAGCCCAACTTTCCAAGAAATTACGAAAGAACCTAACACTTACCCTCCGTCCATAAATTAAGCAAAACGAAACGTGCTCCACACGCCCCTCAAACAGTGAGAGCCCCACTATCCCAAGTAATTGTAAAATAACTAAGGGACCCATCTTATTTGGTTAAAATTATATTTTAATCTAACAAAAAGGCAGAGATAAAAAAGTAAGCGTAGGATTGTTTTGACTTGAAAATAGGAAAGTGGAACAAGTCCAATCGTACGAGCTTATATTAAGAAGAAGAGCTCAGTCACCCCTTCGCCACTACTTCCAGTATTGTAATCTTTAGTTGACCGACTTCACTTCCCCCCACCAATTCTCCACTCTCCCCCTCTTCTATATATAAGGCCCCCACCTCACTCACTCTTCCATCATCATTTCCATCCATTTGAAATCACCTCTCTTCTCCTGCTCTCTCTCTCTCTCTCTCTCTCTCTCGAAACTCAACAGATTCAACCACAAGAGTCGAGAATTCACCTACAAGAAAAGAAAAAAATTCACGACTATGGCTCTAGAAGCTCTAAACTCTCCTACAACAAACACCCACAATCATCATCCGTTTAGATACGAAGACTCATGGACTAAAAGAAGGCGCTCAAAACGACCCCGTACCGACGAGTCCCCACCACTGCCACCAGCAGTAGCAGCTCCCACAGAAGAAGAGTACATGGCTCTCTGTCTCATCATGCTCGCCCGCGGTACCACCACCGCCAACACCGCTCCAGCCGAAAGAACCCCATCCCTGGCGCCGGAACAGCGGCCGCAGGATCAGTTCCCGGAGCCGCCAAGTTTGAAACTTTCTTACAAGTGCAGTGTGTGCAACAAGGCTTTCTCTTCTTACCAGGCCCTTGGTGGGCACAAAGCCAGCCACCGCAAGAACGCTGCTGACGCCTCGGCTTCTCCCAACGCCGCAGCCGCCAGTGACGTCACCCCACCACCGTCAGCAACGGCGAGCAGCGGAAGCGGCGGTAGGACCCACGAGTGCTCTATTTGTCACAAGTCTTTTCCCACTGGACAAGCTCTAGGAGGCCACAAGCGGTGTCACTATGAAGGCGGCATCAACAACAACAACAACAACAGCAGCAGCAATAATAATAAAAGTAATAATAATAGCGACGTTGTTACTAGTGGTAGCGCTAGCGTTGGTGCAAGTGCGGTGACGTTTTCGGAGGGCGGAGGGAGCAGCAGTCAACGTGGATTTGACCTGAACTTGCCGGCGTTGCCGGAGTTTTGGTCACAGGAAGTTGAGTCTCCGTTGCCGGCCAAGAAACCCAAGTTGTTGATGCACTACTCTTCGTTAGAAGATTGATTTATTACGACTATAGAATTATCAAGTTTTAATTTTTAAATTTTAATTGATTGCTTTTGGATTATTCTTGTTTTGATGGATTGTGTACGCCGTAGACTGTACAGAGAATTTGTTCTTAATTTGTAGTGGTGATTCTTTCATTCTTTTACTATTGCGAAAGATTATTACATCTAAGTTCAGATATGAAATTAATGATTTTTTACGTTATCGAATAGTGAAATCTCTTATTTTATTTATTTATTTGTTTTTTATTTTCTTGAAAGCCATCGAATGGTAGTGGATCTAGAACGATTGAGTAATAATATTTTGTGTTTTCTGTATGTGCCAAGTAAAGAGTTGTGTCCACTTTGTACACTATTGTTTATTTTAGTAACTTAAATATTTGTTGTGCCAAGTAAAGAGTTGTGTCCACTTTGTACACTATTGTTTATTTTAGTAACTTAAATATTTGTTATACTTTAATGTATTTTTTTTAAATTTTGTTTCTTACTTCAATAGGATTCTTCATATCAATATAAATATACGTTAAAATTCATGTATTGTTTCATATTAACTTGTAAAAATGAGTTAATTAGATTTATAAGTAGGGTAGACCATTCTATCTATATATAACTTTTTAATAATTATTCTAAATTCTCAATTTTTTTTCATTCCAATTAACGTGCCATCACTTGGATCACAATATTATTTATTTCAATTGCATGCAAATTTTCTGTTGTGTTACTACTTTTACGGTTCAAAAGTTTTCTTGCATTCTTAATTACTAGAGAGTTTTTTTTTTAATACTGATTAATCATCATATTACTGCATTACACAGATATTTACAACTGCTATTATAGCAGATATATTACACTGATATTTACAATCAGAAATACATGATTGGAACTTATATTATTACATTGAATTCTGTGAAGTACATGCCCAGATAAATAATCCCTTACAGAAGAGGGATGTCCATACTCCACTCGTATTACACGAGAGAGAGGAAATTTTTGAAATATTAAACAAATAAGCACGTTAGCCCCCACAAATACTTTTGTGGGGGCTTGAACCGCTGCCCTCACAATGCTTGTGAGGGCATTGTGAGGGCAGCAGCCCACCACTCCGACCAAGGCCGAAGTGGCAATTACTAGAGAGTTGAGTTTCTCCTTTATGCCTCATGCTGGAGTAGAGGCAAGTATTAGATATAAATTAATACAAGGAATCTACAAATATAGTAATAGGGGTTGTCGCGTGAACAGCAAAGAAACAGCAAGCAAATTGAACTCTGAATCTGTGGTGGAGGTGGCAGCGGCCTGGATTTAGTGCATCTTTTACAAATAAGAAAGCAAATGGAGCAGGCCAGCCAGCTGCAATTACAGCATCACCAACCATGTAAAGGGGGGGATGGGTTAGAGCTGTGAGAGTGAGGGCATGTGATCCATGACTTTAATGCACATGATTGTATCATGCATGTATCATACATTGTTTCATTAATTATACCTAATTACTAACATCTTTTGCGTTGCTTATGACACTTGTTGCATATATATATATATTATATTAGTTATTCAACACCTTGTTTTACAATTCACACTACAAAATAAAGTCAATTCTTGCTATGCTTGTTTCAGGCTGGCCTTCTAGATCATTTAAATTTATTGAATTAATTAATGATTCTTTTAGTTAACACGGATAAGATACGCTTTTATTTCTTTCCTCAAAATCATGAATTGCAATTATTTTCCTTTATCTAATTCTTAAAGAGATCTTGTGAATTTGTTTTACATTATTGTTTTTTCATTAATCTCTTTATGCACGGTAAAAGAAAATTATTCTTTTAAGCTACAGACACATACAAATTACAAATTGGCTAGTTTTGATTTGTACATATTTCATAAATTTTAACTTAATATCATCAAATTGTATGTTAATAAACTACATTTACTCCTTAACAATGTGATTTTTTTAATTAACTATTTATAATAGTAGTGACGAGATGAAGTATTAAAAACTTATCAGGAATGCACATGACAAAGGAATTTAGGCTCGGAATCAAAGTTTGATTCTATCCTAAATTAAGATTGAAGGAAATTCTAATAGTCAAAACCTATAATATTGCATACAATTAATTTTGATGAAGTTGAACTATTTCAAATAGACTATCACTACAAGAACTAACCATAAAAATTCTCAAATCATACATATACTGTAACACCCTAGGCGAATCCTACATCGGCAAAACACGAGAGAGATACTGAGTTTATAAGAGGTGATCCACACTTTAATTGACAAGATGCGTTTTGTAGTGTATGGGCGCTCCAGAAACAAAATCGTGCGGGCCTTATTAAGGCTCAAAGCAGACAATATCTTAGCAGGTCTGGATTGGGTCATGACATATGATATCAAAGGGGCTTCGCATGTCCTCTTGAGTAATGGTAGGGCAAATTTCAGCGAGGATGTTAAGTCCCTAAGGGAGGTATGTAACACCCTAGTTGAATCCCACATCAGGACCCTAAGTTCCTAAAAAGGGTATATAACACCCTATCTGAATCCCACATCAGGACCCTAAGTCCCTAAAGGCGGTATGTAACACCTTAGCTGAATCCACATTGGAGGCGATCCACATCTTAATTGTCAAGACGCATTTCGGGGTGTATGGGGGCCCCAAAAATAAAACAGTGCAGAACAATATCTTATCAGATCCAGTTGGGTTATAACATATACATTTAAATATAAGCATCCACTGTCCAAGTTGTATATGTTTTTTTCCCTTTTTTTTCCCTCTTTAACTACCCGATGGATATGGGCGTGGAGAGATTATCGAAAAGTATATTCTTGAGGTACATATGATCTATCCCTAAACCCGGCTTTGAAGTTGCTTTTTTTTTTTTTTTTTCTCTCAATTTCTTTCCCACCAAACACGGTGAGAAGTTGTATTCCACAAGAAATGTTCATGACCATACCCATATGCCAACGATGAAACATTCAAAGCCACGTTATTCAACTGTCCCACTTCCCCAAGAAACGAACAAACCAATGATCCCCTAACCCTAAGTGAAAGCCGATCATGATGTGTATTTGGCAGTAACTTGAAGTAGTCTAAATGCCAAGCTTTGCCGTGTTGTCAATGCAATTCGTCCAAACGCGGCCTCAGCATTTTTTAAATCATATTTTCTTATCTAATTCATAGAATATTCTTCCCTTAACCAGTAAACAAGGGCTCATAAGAAAGTTCTTTTACGGCTGAACTAAAAGTTAAGTGTTTGAATTCGCTGCGTGTAGGGGAGGTAGATAATATATGTGTGAATGCATTGGTGGAAACATTAAAACTTTATTTACGAAGTTTATTTTAATCCATAGAATGTTTGTTAATTAAGCATTCCTACTTGATCTAGAAAGTCCATGCTTAATAATCTATTTGTCCTTATCTTAAATGATTTTTTGAAATAAAGATTAATTACATAAATGTAACCTGAACCTCTATTTTAAACAATTTTTATCATTAACAACTACATATCTTTTTTGAAACATTACTAACAACCATAATTCTAATAAATAAATAAAAATTGGCTTGATGCAGTTACCATTATATCAATTTTCTAAGATTTGAGTCTTCCCAATAATTATGGGAGTATTACAACCCATACATTTAATCAGAAATTGATTGGATAATGACCTGGACAAATTCAAGATAGACATGAAAAAATCTTAAAGAATCCCCACAGTTATAAACACCGCACATCCACTTCCTTTTCATTGCTTTTATTATTACATTCCATTTTCCTTTTTTAAATTTTCTTGTCTTTGATTCCTTAATTTTATTATTACATAGTTTTAATTCTAACATTACAAAACGCCAACAGCCAGAATCTTTTTTTTTTTAAACCTTCTCTCAATAAATTGACATTTTCAAATATATACGGCCGTATTTAAAGGTTTCATCTAATCCATCAGCCAAGGGTATATTTGTTTTTAAAATTGAGATATTATGGCTTTTAATTTGCAGTCATTGTAGACTAAAATCAAAAGTTATCAAGTATAAGTATGTGGTTAATAAATAAATAAAAATAACTTGCTTAAATCAAATATACTCATGCTTAGTCTCTTGATTACAATTTTAATATATAATCTTTAAAATGTGGCATGAATATCGATTATTGCGAATCCAACTCCCACACTAGGAAATCTATGGTCGGTCACTTTTTTACATATTTACCTTATCTTTATGGGGTTTAATTATTTATCAAAATTTATAAACATTCTAAGACCTAAAATTTTATTAAAATAATTTTCGGAAATCACTCAAAAAATTTATCTTTTGATATGAACTTTTCATAAGTAAAATAGATACAAGTTTCTAGTTAGATAAAGTCATTATAGACCTGAGTTAGGGATAACGATCCTCCACTAATATTAGCTAATTCTAAAATTAATTTTTAAGGATGGGTACAATATTAGTCATGTATGGCAATGTTTTTTTTTTTTTTGTAATTATGTTGATTTTTATTAAATCATGCGCCACCCTGTCCCAAGGCGAAGTTTCCTAGTAATTGGGAAATGAAACCGAAACCAAAACCAATTTATGACTACCACCAAGTCCACCATCAAAATATAATAATTATTAGGCAAATGCTAAGTTATAATAATTGTAACATACATTCTTCATGTGAACCACACAAATTGTGGGTCCTACAATTTTGTGTGGTTCACATGAGGGATGTTGCTCCCTTATTATTAAATACATGCACTAACAACATGAACAAGGAAGCACAAACAGTAGAAACTATAAAAGCCAGGCTGACCCAACACAGCAGAACATAACAAATTAAAATTAAAAAACTGGGACAGACGGTTGATTCTTTCAACTGCCACCTGATTTTTCCATTTTCATATCTATGTACAACAAATAACTGTCAGCGGCGGTGCCTCCATGCCGCTGAGCTGATTATAAGTATAATAATAATAATAATAATATAATATTTATATTTTCTTTCTGTGTATGTGATTGGATGAGTTGCTTTCCAATTTGGCCTTGTATAGTTTATTCTATCAAGTGGGTAGCGGCATAAGCTTGGGTTAGCGTAATTGTACTTGTGTGCATCACGATTACATCTAATTTATTGCAGATTTAATGAGGCCCCGTTTCGGTTGTTGGGTGCTTGTTTGTCCTAATCCAAGTCCAATTCAACAGCCAGACCACAATTTTGACCCAAGTTTTAGTCTTTCACCAACTTAAATGAAAATAACACTTCATCGATCTAGACCTCCTGGCCTTTATAACAATAGTAAAAATAATAATCATAAACAGTACTTTGCTCTAATACTTGCGAGAAATGAGTTCTGTAAAATATTCTGGTCATTAATGATTAGAGCAGAGGGTCCGCCTATGCTGCCGTCTTTTGTCATAAACAGAACAAAAACAAGATAAAAATGTGGCGTGGCGCTGGCTGAGCAATCTAAAGTGATAAGGCCAGCCCCGAGTAGCGGGGTGCAACTTCCTGTTCATCTTTTGGCTGAAAAGATTTGCCATCTTTTGTCATGTCTTCTCAAGTAATTGTTGCCGCCGACCTTGTCCAATGGCATCTCCATATTGACTCACGCCATTATAATATTCTTGACAGAGAAAGAAATATATAATTATGTCCATCCATTTGTTGGGTATTTTCCTTATGCCTTGCAAGCCACTTGTTTAAATTTATATACGAGATTGGGCTACACCCTAAACTCCAAAGCCAATTTGTTAGAATCTTAACCCGATAAGCTCTGTTTGGCTTTTGGTTTCTGGAATCTGGATAAGTAAATTTGCATACGAGAGCAGTATTGTGCTTTTCTAATCTGAAACAAAAAAAAGAAAAAAAAAAAGCTACTTTTGAAACTTATAAAAGTAATTGTCGCTGGAGACGAAAGCACTTTCAACACACGGAGTGTGAACAAGGGCATGCACACGACTCTTCTAATTGTTGGGGGCTGCCGCTGCTGCAGGCATGATGCACGGGCGCTCCCCCTCGAGTCCCCACCATTTGTTTAACCACACATCGGTAAATTACTTGTATAAAAGGAAAAAAAAAAAGTACTGTTATTTCTAAAGATTTTAAAATAAATTAAGATTTTACACAATCAATCTACTTATTTATTTTTTATATATTTTTTATTTAGTTCTCTTTAATTACCACGTTTGACAATAAGTTTGCATGAACACATATAATGTTAATCTTTTTTGTCCCTTTTAAGTAAATATATCAGAACAGCCAAAAAATTATTAAAGAATAATGAATGAGAATCACGTAATATGCATAATTAAAAGGAGTGGTTTAAAGATTGACATGTGATCATCTTCATAATCGTATTGATGAGTTCATGTAATGAAACGATAAAAAGCACACGCCGACCTTGGGAGCACTAGTGGGAAAAGTTGGCGTAAGCCTTTTGTTAACTTTATTTTGAAGGTCTAATTTCTTGCTATAATTATGAGTGATGTATGCAATCGGATAATGCATGTTCATGTTCATATTCATATTCGTATTCTTCCTTATTAACATTATTTCTTTGAAAACTTTTAACCTAATAGTGCCCTCAGAATTTTATAAAATTTTATTTTTTAGGACTTTTTTCACTTAATAACTTAATTGACTTAGGTTGCGTTTGTTTTTTTATCTAAAATTTGAATAAGTCTTAATTTAACTAAAGTCTGAATGAAAATATCTGAATGATAAGTTTGTTTTTTTCTTTTTCAACATCTGAAAAGAAAAAAAGAAAAACTTAAAAGCCAGTAGTTTAGCATAAATATCATTTTAAGTGGTGCATATATTTGTTATTCATAATTTATAATTTTTACAGGTTGATTAGTTTGGTAACATTAAAAAAATAATATCATTGTTGATGTTAATTTAATTTTTTTAATAAAAGATGTAATGATAACATCAAATTTTATTATAAAGTCAAAACTATTATTTTGTTTTTGATTCATCACAATGAACATAATTTGATTTGTTCAATATTTCAGTTTAGTTAATGTTATCATGTGAAAAAAAATTTAAAGCAATTAAAAAAAACTTCAAGAATAATAAAAAAAATTAGGTTTATACATAATATTGGAAATCCATGAATTGTTAAAGGTATTTTTGAAATTTGAAATTGAAAATTTTCATTTAGACTTCAGACTTCATATAAAAGTAGATTTTTTCTACTTTTTTTCTATTCAGATAAAATTATCTAATAATAAGTTAAAAAAACAAACAATCTAAAATAAACAAATGTCTCAAAAAAGTTAAATTCATATTTCATGCTAAAAAACAAACAACACCTTAATGTCATTTAGTTATCATTATATCTGTTTTTTTTAATTAATGAAAACTTTAAGTTATTAAGCCTTTTTTTAATTTTTGCTTAATTTAAAAAGTTTGATGATATTATTAAAGAATATTCTCCAAAACGTCCTTATCTAATTAATTAATTTTTATCCTTACCTAAATAAAATTTAATAATTAGCATCATTACCTATCTCTATAACTTGTGATAAAATAGTGATAGACTATTACTATTTTTATCTTTTTTATTTTTTTCAAATTAGCATTATTTAACTTCATGATTTTTTATGAGTATTTTCATATAAAAACATCATAAACTACAATAAAATTGATTAACGTGTACTAATTTAGAACATAAAGGATTCTATTCAATTGAACAATTGAACAATTGAACATGATTTATATTATGATAATATATTATCTTATTTAAGTTCTTTGAGATGTTTGTTATTTGTTTAATATTAATTTATAATTTATAAGGGCACAAATTTAAAAATATTAAATTTGAAAAATTTTAAGTTAAAAACAACTTAATATTTATTTTTAGGAATTTAGACAAAAAAAATAAACATATAATTCAGATTCAAACATTTATTTCTATTCAGAATTTAAATTAATTCATACCTATTCAGATTTGAGATAGAAAAACAAATGCTACCTTAGTATATATACTCATTGGGTCCTATTCTCTCTTCCTCTTTCATTTTCTTTAAATTAAGAGGGTCCTTCTTAAAATATGTAATAAGTGCATGGAGTTGAAAGTAAATTTTGATTTAAAACTTAAAAAAAAAAAAAACCATAGTGATGATGATCTACTTATATATGTTGATTCCCGGTAGCCCCGAAATAATAAAATATCGGAGCTAAAAAAAAAAACTTACTTTGAAAACTAAAATTTAAGCTTTTATAGTCCGATCTTAATAACATAATAACTCGTTGATCTACCTCCTTTTATTGCTACTATTGAGTTATTTTCCTTTTATTTCTAGCATTTTATACATTATTAGATGCAATTTTTTAGAAATTAAAGTAACTTGATCTTTTATAGAAAGCCTGAATTCTGGGCACGAATTAATACATTACTCACAACCAAAAGTTAAATTTCCACTGTTGAGTCAATTATCGATCTGCTTGCCGTGATATATTAATTAGCCATGCATCAATTGTACTTTTTTCAACATAATTAATACGCAAAACTTGATGTAATTGACTAATTGTAGTTTATTATTAGAGAAACAAATTTAAAAAGTACATGGTTAAAATATATGAGTTATATACACGTATAATATATTTGGTTTGGTGAAGCCTCTGGGGTCCAAACTTCAATGCTCTTGTTGATTAATTAAGACTCCATATGTTAATAGTTCACAAGCAATTCACATCAATGTAGGACCTAATGAGGCATCCTGCGGGTACCTAATGAGGCATCCTGCGGGTGATCTTTTATATGTTAAATTGAATTGATTGACTTAAAAAAACAAGCTAATTATAGAGAAAGGTTCAATATTAATTAATGCGAAAGAATATACTAGCCTAAACATGATTAAGATAAGAAGATTGTCAATTCCATGTTAATTTCCGCTTGTTTTCTCTTTATTAATTAATGATCAAAACCATCTTGTTTTTTCACCATAAGGATAATCACAAACAATTATATAAGAATAATCTTCCATGCATTTGATGATAGCCCATTATATGTGGTTGAATAATGAACATTATTTTAATGGTGAACCACAATTTCAAAAAAATTTCGAACATACAAGGTGGGTGTGTGTGTGTGTGTGTATGAAGTAGGGTAAAAGCTCGTTTAGTCCCTATATTTTGAGGTTAGTATCTGTTTAGTCCCTATATTTTTAAAAATACCTCAAAACATCCCTATCATTAAATTATTGACATCTTTGCCATTACCTTTTGTTCATTTTGACTTATTTTTACAATATTACTCTATTACAATAATGTTCCTTTTTTTAAACATTATTAAAAAGAAAAATTAAATTACCAGTTTAACACCAAAAAATAAAATAAAAACAATATATATTAATTTTTGTGGAACACTCTGCTGAGAAGTTAAAATATTAATTTTTTTAAAAAAATTGATAATTTATTTTTTTACAAAATTAATTTTTTTGGACACACATGAGCTTCCACAAAAATTAATATATATTTTTTTTGTTTTTTATTTTATTTTTGGGTTTAATTTGATAATCCAATTTTTTTATTAATATCTAAAAAAGAAACATTACTGTAAGAGTGTAAAATTGTAAAAGCATGCTAAAAAAAATAAAACATAATGATATAAGTGTTAATATTTAATAGTAAGGACGATTTAAGGTATTCTTAAAAATATAGAGATTAAATGAGCACTAAGCTCATAATATAGGGACTAAACAAGCTTTTACCCTATGAAGTATATATGAAGATGGGTTCATATATATACTTCATATATCTCCTTTCAATATTCAATGAAGAAGTTTTGTAGTTTATAGAATTGTAGTTTTTTCTTCATCGATATTTTAGTTTCATAGTCTTCATTTTTGGACGAAAAGAAAATACGGCCATTGGCGCTTGAAGAAGTATTTTTCAGATTCCTGTCCTCATTTAGTCTGAAATACTGATTGAACATTTTAAATTTTTAAAAATAAAGAATTTTATTTTTTATTCTACCACTTGCATATTAATGTAAGGTTGTTGGGTTCTGCTCATCAAATAACCTTTGCTTCTGAATATCAAGGAGAGGGTAATTTTGAATAGAATACTGGGTAATTATATATCAAAATAAATGCAGAGTATGAATTAAGAAATGGGGTCTTATGAAATTAAAAACAAAAATTGGGTTGAATTACTCTTTTCTTTTATTATAATATACACGGGAATCGATGACTGTTTCTATGCATAATTTGGTAGAGTAACACAAAAGTTTTATTTTTCTACAATCATGCGATATCAAAATTTTTGGAAGGTAAACAAAATTGATTCATGCAACTCTGGTGGCTTTCCAGTTTCCTCATGATTCTTTGCCTATTTTCTTGCGGCTTTTTTTTTTTTTCTCCCGGCCTGTGAAGGAGTATAAATAATACTAGTTGCGGCCATTTTTCAATTTACAATTTGATCAGCAAATTTTAGAAGTCATATGGGATTTTTGTTTTTTTTTTTAAAAGAAAAGTTTGTGAACACTCTAGGTGAGAAATTGGAGGAAATTAAAGCCACATATGTTTTGGATTCCAAAGGTATTTATGGGTTTGACGCACTGGCTTATAATGCATTTACAATGCGAAGAGATGTTTAGAGATCAACAACTGTAACTTGTAAAAAAATATTGGAGATGATCAATGCTAAAATTTGAAAAATACCTACAGAGAGTAGCATATGATTATTAATTAAATCAGGTGTGAGGAATTTAATTATAGATAAAATAGTTACTGGATCTGATGGTGTGGAATCAAATAAATAGAACGGATTGGTAGAGATTTAGATATAAAATGAGATCTCCCACCAACTCCACATTTCTCAATGTAGAAGAAAAAAAAAATTGAGAAATGGTCTTTAGCTAATTCTTGTTTAAGTCAAAAGAAATCCATAATCTAAATCCATGAACTTTTTAAGCACAAATATTGACAGAAACATTGGAGTAACTTTTACAAATTACAATAACCTGGTCTAATTTATATAGTGCATTTAGGGCACTATCGCTTAATACGTTTATTTATTCACAACAAAAGTTAATTTCCATTGTTCAGTCTTTTCTGCAATCGATCTGCATGCCATGCAATGCATATTAATTAGCTATTGTATCTTTTTCAATATAATTAAATCGCAAATCTTGATCTAGTTCTAGTTTATTATTAGATAAACAAAACGTAAAACATGGTAAAGATGAGTTATTTACATATACGGTGGAGCCTTTGTGGTCCAAACTAACTCCAAATCAGTGTACTTGAGTTTCTTGAATCTAAAGTTCACGTTAAATTAAAGTGTATGTTAAAAGATTAGTGAAGACTCCGTATGTTAAAAGTTCACGTTAATGTAGGACCTAATGATGAATTCATGCGATCTGCAATGGTAATTGAGTTTCTTGACCGAAAAATTTTAGTTGGTAGATAAAGGTTCAGTAATAATACCAAAGGTATATAATTTTAACGGACTCTCTCCATCACTTGATTGTCGTAATATATGTCCGATAATGTGTCTCCAATCAAAATGAAGACTCAATAATTAGCAAGGTTAACAAAAGCTCTCCCACGAAGATCTATTTGTGATTAATGTCAGATGTATTCCAACAGGTCAAAAGAAAGGTTCATAAATGAAACTTATATAAATTATAGGACATATAAACTTAGCTCTGATATCATATCAGTTATTTAGTCTAACCCAAAAATTAAAATTAATGGGTAATATATGTAGTCAGCAGCAATGTTAAATATCTTGACATATGGATATATTAGGCATGCCACATATATAATAATCGATTCATGTGATGTTTCAAGCCATTGATTACGTGCCCAAAACATTGAGATTGATGGTTGCTATGATTAATTAGGGTATCGTTTTATCTACCGTCTGGGATTCATATCCTGTGTATATATCTTAATTTATATACGAGATTGGACTACACTCTAAACTCCAAAGCCAATTTGTTAGAATCTTAACCCGATAAGCTCTGTTTGGATTTCGGTTTCTGGAATCCGAAAAATGAATTTATATACAAGAGCAAAATATGGAGAAAGTACGAACTGCAAGATAATTGTTCTGATCTTATAAAACAAAAACTTAGACATTTACCCAATTTCTGGATTCACACGCAGTGTGAACAAGTGCCTGCACACGACTCTTATAATTGTTGGGGGCTGCTGCTGCTGCCGCTGGCATGATGATGCACGGGCTTGGCAATTGGCATAGTTGGACACACTAATTATGAGTAGTTTGTACATGTTGAGATGATTTCCTCAATATTTGGGATGTCCATGCTAGTCAGAAAGATCATTATTTCATAATCAAAATTTATATTTGTCCAAACAGAAAGGGAAAAAAAAAAATTCTTATATATGCGAACCTATGTAACTCTTCAAGGATTTGTTAGGTGCACATTTTTGTAATCATGTTAATCAAGACATCGGTTATCTTTATAATAACGGAATCCATTAACTAGTGGCATAATTAGGATTTTAGCCCATAGGGAGTCATAATGGAGAAACTATAAATTTGAGGAGGTTAGGTCATAAAGTTGTCATTAAACTTAAAAGGGTTAAAATGTAAAATTAACAATGAAATGGGTAAAATTTTGTAAAGTTCCTTGTCGTCATTAGAAATTTTCCTGTAAACACTAAACAGAAAGTAAGATCTATAGTTTTATATGGACAAGTTTTGTGATCATATCATGTATTCTCTATTTAATATTTATCTGTAAACATTTGTCACGGTGAACTTATCACTACTCGATCTACGTGATTCATGTTTAATGTGTAAATTAATTAGATTGGATAGATTAAACACTAAAAACACTCTTAATATATATGCATTGAGAATTGAGATTCAAGTGATCAAGATTAGGCACGTAGGTGGGACCTTTAAAAACACCCCGCGTGACAATAAATCGTTGACTATTTCATATCGAGCATCCCTCCACAAAATGGGACTTTCGGCTAATTTAAACATTTAATTTTTCTTTTGAATTTTGGCATATAATCTGAAGATTTGGCGTAGAGAATAAGGAATCAAGTGTTTCTTAAGGAATCCTTTTTCTTGTTCTTTTTTTTCCCCCTTTCTTTTCATTCAAGATAGAATATTAATTTACGAAGCATTACAGTCAGCAATGACTCAAATTCGCACAACAATAAATAAATTTTTTATTTTAGGGTTTATGATGAGAACTACATCTTTTAGTTTATTCATGAAAATAGATTACACTCCACCGAATTACGTGAAGTAATTTTCCTGTTTATACATGTATGGGCATCGGTATTTGTTATGTTTATGCTATTTTGACAAAGAGAATTAATAAACCCCCGCAGTGTTCAAAGGAAAGAGACAATAGGGTGGCCGAAAAAATGTGATTTTATATTATTATATATGTAATTGCAAAGAAATCTAGCACTTTTATTGGGAAGTGCTCTAGTGAGAATATGAAATGTTCTTGCTAATCTTATTACGAACATCATATGCTGTTTCTTTGCTTTTTTTTTTTAATTATTATGAATGGCAAATGATTCTTGCTTGCGCCAATTGTGATTAGTAAAATTGGCTTAAGACTCTCTCTCACTCACTCATGGGCACATGCAAATGCAAAGCACATGCATATTTGTACAGAGCTTGATCATGCAAGACGTCATATAAAGGTCATCGAGAATCTCTTTTGCAAATTAATCTGCAGCTAATTAAATAATCAATGCTAATTAATTAGAACTTCACTCTGAGCTGTTCTATGCATTAACAAGAATATCTCTTTTGAACCCAGGTGACTGGTGGGGGATTAAGATCTCTCTCCTCTTTAGTTCTTTTAAGAAACTATTTCACACATATATATTGTGAAATTAAGGTGTTTAAATTTTATTAGATGGGCTCATGGACACATAGATAACGTATAAGTGCACCGTTGTAGATAATGAATTTGAGTCCCATCTAAAAATTCGCCATTCCCTATAAACACTTATTACATCGGTGTGAATTTAGTCTGTAAACCTAATAAGAGAGGACCTTTTGGAAAAGTATACAGTAAAAAATGAGAAAAATGATGAGACAGCCAAGCTAGGTTTTGTTACAAACGAGTGTACAAGCTGTAAAACCCTAACAGGATGTTAGGTTTGGCTATTGAATGAAGGTCGATTCAGCCGTTGAGTTCATCATGATCCTGATATGAGCTATACCTGTAGCCTAGCTGTAGCTATAGTTATAATTCTTCCTAAGAAGAACAAAAAAGTTTGAACAGAACGGCTAAGCAAATCATCATGATCGGCTTGAATTTAAGTATATGAATAATGCATGCTCCCGATTGAACCAAACGGAATCAATTATACACGAGCAAGTCATAGGCACGTTTATAATAAAGAGATAAAAGAGTATGGAACTAGAATTAACCTTTTCTTTCACTCACACGTTTTCTTTTTGAAGCGCAGACAAGAATTTTATTCAACGACGTAAATAGTAGTGTATAATAAGGTATTGAGATCGATTTACAAGCAAATTGTTACTGTAAGTAGGGGCTCAAATTAAAATATCACAATGTGACATAGACGAATGCAAAAGAGACGCCTTCACAAAATTATCTGTATCAACTTATAATGTTGTACACATTATTCTTAATAGATAAATACATCTAAAATTCCTTGTGCCTCGCATGATATATTATTAAGAAAATTATAGAAAAAATCCTAAAATATTAAAATTTCAACAGAGGAAAAAAAAAATTCCCAATTTTAAGTAACCTGCAGAGTTTAGTGAGACTTATTGGACACCCTGAGGTGGTGACTGACGGACTGGTGAGATGAGTCTTCAGTTCTAATTAGACTGAAGAAGGAGCAAGGGGGTGATGGGTTGATTAGGCTGCAAGCAAAGGGCTGTCAATTAATTAATAAAAGCAGCTGCAGGCAACAAGCTAGCCGTGTTGTCAGTTTTGGCGTACGTTATTGAGCAATGTATTCAACTCACTCTCTTAATACCAGAACCTCCCAAAATTAAATGAATTTATTTTCACTTTCTCACACAGCTCACAAAAAAGTTCTCATTTTTCTTTTGTTGCATAAAGTAAGCAGTAGAAGTGCTGTGTGTTCTCACAAGACTGATAAAACATTTCCAAGTACTTGCTTTTAGCGTTAAATAAAGAAAAAAAGTTCTGGTTCTTTCAGAAACAAACTGATGGGCATTTGTGGGTACTTGTTTCTTTAGCTTTTGGCGGTTTTTGAGTAAATTTGTATTTTTTCTTTTCCCCTTCTTTCTTTTTCTCTCATAGTGGGTTTAGTAATTAGTACTCAGTGAGTTAGTGTTCAGGCATGGCCCATTATGTAATGTCATTGTTCTTCCTCACTTAGTATAGTGAAACAAGCAAAGCTACAGCAATAGTGGTGTAGATTTCTTGGTACGTTTTTCCTTCTTCTTTTTTTTTTTTTAATTTATTCTTTGGTGGGTGTTGTTGAAATTACCAAATTTGAAATGGGTTTGTTTTATTTTTACGCTAGAGTTAGAAGTTAGGAAGCAATGCTGAAGGCTTTTGCAGATTTGAGAAATAGGGTCTTGGGTTGTGTTGGGGTTTGCACGGAGAGTGGCTTTTGGGGACTGTCCTTTTTGTTTAAACCAACTTGAAGTTTGATAATGGGGCTTCTACATGTGGGGATTTAGGGTTTATGCTTATTATAACAGTACAATATGATCTTTTGGCTTATTATTTAACTAGATTCCTCTGAATATTCTGGTAGATTTCTCTGATCACAGTTCATATTTTAGTCATATGGTTGTTCGGTAGTTAATATTTGATAGTTGATTACTGCTATAATTTTAATTTCTATTGTGATCTTTCTCATTTATGCCCACATAAAGATAGATGCTTGTTGTCTACCGTTTTGGTGATTCCCTAAGCTGATACCAAGATGCTGTTTTCCGTTGCAGGCTTTCAAACTTCAACGGTTGGGAAAACATTATGTATATAATTATATATACACATTGATTTGTATATTTCAAGTTTGGAACTTGAAGCTTTAAAGTAACTCAATTGGTCTTGGTGGCATGAATCTTTACAAGCTTTTTTAAAAGGCAAAACAAAGAAACAGAGTAACCAGAACTCAAATGATAAACAATTAGTTAGTGAGGTGGAGTCAGATTTGTGCTTGTGGGGTGTCTCTGGGTTTTGAGAATTGTTTAGTGTAGATGGTGATAATTATTTAGTGTTAAGAGTCTGTTGGCTATGTCTCCTGAGCTAACCGGTTGAGCCCGGACTCCGTGGGCTTTGCCACCACCCAAGGAAACAATCTCTTCTTTGGCTCTCTTGCCATTGAAGAGAACCTTTTGTTAAAAAATTACTCAAACCCCCCAATTATCTATTCCTTTATCTTATTTGGACTCCTTGCCTCGATTGCTGTCAAGATTCGGTCATACTCTTCACGGCATATATCCCTACCCTTCTTTGGATCCTTTACTCTCTGTAAGCCCAAATAGTTGGTCATTCACAAATTTGGTCCCCACAACTGGGGAATTCTCATTCCATTCCTGGAAAATTTTCCTCGATTTGTGTAATGTGTGTTTTACTTGGCTATGCTGTAGTGAGTGTGAGTTGTTTGATTTAGAAGTGGAAAGCTGAGTAGTGCGAAAGGTTCGTTTTTCAGGTGTCGAAGAAGAAGTACATCATTTGCTTGGCAAGATGAAGTTTATGAAGCTTGGATCAAAGCCGGACTCTTTTCAGGCTGATGGGAATAATGTTAGGTGAGATCTCTTGGTGCCTTACTTTCTCTGTATTATTTTTTTCCCCTAGCTCTCAGATTTGCTGGATGCATTTCGGTTCCTTCTGCATAAATCTTAGTGTATGGTTTTCAGCTGCTTTTCTGTTCATTGAAATTGAATGTTCCGTTCTAGTACCTTTCTCAATTTGTTGTTGCTTAACAAGGTGCTTTTATTATTTTTGCTATATGGATGGTATGATTTCCGAGTCTTTTCTGGAACGTCGTGTCTTATTATTTTCCTATTGCCTTATAATACAATATTGACCAGCTTTGATGCTGGGTTTGCCTTCTTAAACGCCTGTATGTACCTTGTCAGTATCAGGCCCTTTTTCAGGAATATTAAGATTTGAAATGTTATGGTCAGTATCTTGATACTCAAAGAGGAGATTGTTCCTGCTTCAAGCATTTGTCACTTTTCCAGATCAATATCCCCTGAGAACTGTAGATGTTTCTGTTTCCATTGTTGGAACAGAAAACCTGGTATTGGTTTTATGTAGCTCAAATTTAATCATCTACTGGCACTATTTTGTTACCTGGATATGTCGGAATCTTAGACATTCATATAAGATGACTGACACTACTAAGGAAATAAGAATTTATCTTTTAACCATTTCATTTGTTCGATGATTGCCTCCAACATTGTATGTATACAATGTCAGGGAGCTTGTAGATTGATGCTAAAACTAGGTATAAAAGCATTATGAGGCATGTCAACCCCGTATGTTCTGTTTGATTTATATCAGGAATGGTTGTTTCACCTCAGTCCTACAAGTGCACATAAAATTTATTCTTCTTTGGGAATGCTGACCAGTAAGTATGACTGTTATGATTGTAAACTCTCCTTTTAAATTGTGATGCTTATATGAAAACTAATAATGCTGATGGAAACTTGGGAAATCATTGCTTCATCTTTCTCAAATTGTCAAATTTACTCAAAACCTTTGTTTTTATTTCACTTTAGTAATTCACTATAATCCGATTCTTTGATGTGGGCATTAGATAAAATGCTTTCAGAGTCATCTCCGATAACCTCTTTCACCTTATAAAGTTAAGCTTTGCAAGAAAATAATTGAAGGTCGAATTTATTTATTTATTTATTTGGAGGGAGGTTGAAGAAATTAGATGCACTTTATTCCTTATATTAATTTTCGGTTTACCTAGTTCATCATATTTTTGTGTAATTATGGAGAGATTTTGGTAACAGCATGAAGAAAATATTTGTTCACAGGTACGCTGCAAGTGAGTTGGCGACTGATGTTATTGTTGTTGTCGATGACATAAAGTTTCATCTGCATAAGGTATGATGTCTTTTTACCCGAAAGGGCCTTGTAGTATATGCTTTTGTATGCTTTGTAGAGCATATGCTCATCTTATGCGACTAAGAAAATGAAAAAAAAAATGGTTTGCAGTTTCCCCTGCTGTCAAAAAGTGCCTGCTTGCAGAAGTTGGTAGCAACCGCCAATGAAGCCAACAACAACGAAGTTGACATTTCTGATATTCCTGGTGGGCCTTCTGCATTTGAGACTTGTGCCAAATTCTGTTACGGCATGACTGTTACCCTCAATGCATACAATGTTGTGGCGGCTCGATGTGCAGCCGAGTACCTGGGAATGCATGAAAGTGTTGAGAAAGGGAATTTCGTTTACAAGATTGATGTCTTCATCAGCTCTAGCATTTTACGCAGTTGGAAAGATTCAATCATTGTTCTACAGACAACCAAGTCTCTGTTACCAATGTCTGAGGAACTGAAGGTAGCCAGCCATTGCATTGAAGCCATAGCTACCAAGGCCTGTGTTGATGTGTCTAAAGTTGACTGGTCATACACGTACAACCGCAAGAAACTTCCAGAGGAAAATGGGAATGATCCAAACTGGAATGGTGTCAGAACACGAGCAGTGCCAAAGGACTGGTGGGTTGAGGATTTGTGTGAGCTTGAGATTGATTTTTATAAGCGCTGCATAATGACTATTAAAACCAAAGCCATACTTTCTAATGAAGTGATTGGCGAGGCCTTGAAAGCTTATGCTTACAGAAGGTTATCAGGCTTCAGCAAGGGTATGATCCAATCTGGAAATGTGGGAAAGTACCGATCCATTGTTGATGCAGTTGTATGGCTGTTGCCTGCCGAGAAAGGCAGCGTCTCTTGCAGTTTCTTGCTCAAGTTGTTGAAAGCAGCCATTATCGTAGATTCGGGAGATATGGTCAAGGCGCAGCTGGTTAGAAGAATAGGACAGCAACTAGAGGAGGCCTCTGTAAATGATATTTTGATAAGAGCACCTGAAGGGGAAAGTACTATGTATGATGTTGACATGGTGCACAAAATAATTGAAGAGTTTTTGATGCAAGATAAGAACGCTGAAACTGATGTACCAGAAGAACACGAGGTTGTAGAGATAAGAAGACCGGGTGTTTTATCTGATGCTTCCAAGCTAATGGTGGCAAAACTTATGGATGGGTACCTCACTGAAATTGCAAAGGATCACAATCTACCTGTAGCAAAATTTGTTGATCTTGCCAAGTTGGTGTCAGGTATCTCCAGGCCCACTCATGATGGGCTTTACCGGGCCATTGATATGTACCTCATGGTAAGAGTTGTTTGAAAGGTTTGTTTACTCGTTGTGCACATGCAGTTAGTATTTTTGTGACCTACAATGTCCTGTTTGCTCTTGCATTTTCAGGAATATAACATTTCTTTGTATTTGGATTTTCATGGTGTAAGTTTTGACCTCTATTAATGGCTGTTGCACTTGACTAATTTAGGTATATTAGTTGTGACAAAAAAAGTTAGGACATCATTACATAGTTGCTGATTACATCCTAAACTGTGCCCTGATGCAGGAGCATCAAGCAATTAGCAAGAGCGAAAGGAAGAAAATATGCAAGCTGATGGACTGCAGGAAGCTATCAGTTGATGCCTGCATGCATGCTGTCCAAAATGAGAGACTTCCATTACGTGTTGTTGTGCAGGTACTCTTTTTCGAGCAAGTCAGGGTGGCTGCCGCGTCGGGCAGTAGCACTCCTGACCTACCTAGAGGTCTGAAGGATTTAAACAATGGTTCTCGTAGGAGCTCAAGGTCAGCAGCAACCAATCCAGAGGAAGATTGGGATGCTGTAGCCACAGCTGAGGAGCTGAAAGCCCTAAAAGGGGAGCTAGCTGCCTTAAGGTTAAGCAATGGAGTGGGAGGGAGTGAGAGAAATGGAAGTGACAAGGCTGCCATAACTAAAATGAAAGGGTTGCTCAAGTCTAAGAAGATCTTTGCAAAGCTCTTTACAAGCAAAGGAGGACAAGGTGAAAACAGTGGCTCAGATTCATCAGAGAGTCTCGGTTCTGCCATCCTGGAAGAAACTAAATCCACACCTTCCAGAAACAGAAGGAATTCAGTTTCTTAGTAGAGTCAATTTACATAAGAGTTGCTTTTTCCTGTTGGTCTCTTTTGAGCTTTGACCACTCTAAAATGACATCAGCAACTTCAGAAACTAGTGTTTATGTTTAAAACTAAGCAAAACAGATCATATATAGTCTGTAAGAAAAAGTTGGAAGTTCATTTTGCAGCTGGGTTGTGCAGAAACTTGTAGAAGCAGATGCATAAATCAAGAGGCGAGCCTCCACTAATTTTGTAATGTCACATTTCTCAGCATTATCGCTTGTGACAGCTGACTTGGCTTCCACACATATAGCCCATTACGCAACTTTTTCACTTTAAGGTCACCAATGATGAGTAATTAGTAATCAGCATTACTTTAATGTTTAATCTTCTGTCATTATTATTAGGCAAATGCTATGTTACAATTAATGTAACATAGCTCCCTTATTATTATTATTCTTAATCTTTTAGCTCTGCATGCATTTAAATAAAATTTAGACACTCGCACCGGATAACTTCTACCATTTTATCTAATTGGGCGAAGCCAACTAGAGATGGCAAAAGTTCGGGTCGGGTCTGGGTTTGGGGCTGTCTGGGACCGACCCGGATGTCAAACTTAGCTATCCGGACCCGCACCGTGCCCGGAATTTTTCTATGCGGGCCGGGCACATGCCCGACACTATCCGGGCACGGGTTTTTTCGTGGGTTTTCTCTACCCGGATTTGAGTGATGATGAATTCAAATGAGGTCAAAATCAAACTCTCATAATATATGTATGGCTTCGAAATTAACCATTTAACTTCCTCTTTTACAGAAATTCATCTTCCAAGTTTCCAGATGCAGAATACACCATATCCAAAGAAGCGACTCAAATGCAGGTTCTACAATTTTCCTTTACATTGACTACTAGAGCTGTTACTTAGACAAAAAAAGGTTCAATTTAAATTTGTTGGATTGCAGCATTCGTTGCAACCTCACAACAGGTCATGCTTAAGTAGGGAGTTTTAAACAAAGGTTTGCCATATTCCTCTGAAGGTATAAAAGGTAAGGATTAAAAAAAGAAAAAAAGAAAAAAAAACAATCAACACCATTTGAATTTTCCGCAATGCGTTTGTACGATGAAGTAGAAAAAATATTTCAACAGAAACAACTAGATTGAAATATTTCAGACTAACAGTAATGCTCTGTTTATATAAGGAAGGGAAAAGACTAACAGTAATGCTCTTTCTTATTATGTTCTGTGCAGGCATTAACAATGTAAACACTTCCAGCATCCAAGAAAATAATTAAGCATATATTGAAAGCAATTTCATCATTTTTTTTTTTGAAAAAACAGCCAAAAAAAAATTACTTCGTGGGTCGTGGCTGTGGGTTGCAAGCTTGCAACTGATATGGTGACAACTGAAAAAACAATGGAGTGAGAGTGTGAGACCAGCTATGGTGGCAGACGCCGTCGCGCGGTGGCTGCCGCTGAGAAGCTGACCAAACAATGAAGAGCTCTTTGACCGTTTGACAGATTAACGAGTGACGACTGTGCTTTGCGGTTCGTGGAGGGAGAGGCGCGGTCAACTGTCAATACTACATCGCCATCGGTGAAGGATGGGTGGTGGCTGAGGCTGACTGGTTGTTGGTGGAGAGACGGAGGGAGGAGGTGCCGATTTCGCGATTTAGGGTTGGTTGGTTGGGTTTGGGGGAAATTGGGCAAAGGCAAATGGAATTTTTCTTTTTATATTTTCCTCTTTTTTTTTTTTACTTAATAAAAAAGCGGGCACGGGTCCGGGTTCCGGGTTCTTGGTGCTGTGACCGGACCCGTGCCCGTAAACACCCGGGCATTGAAAAATCAATGCCTGGATCTGCATTTTTCATGTATCCGGTCCAGATCCGGTCCGGACGGGCTTTTCTGCCATCTCTAAAGCCAACAACGCAAAAGCACTGGTGGTGGTTTGGGCTTGGATTGTTGGATGTGATGGCACCTGCAACACCATAAGCGGACACTTTTTTATCCAAATGTTAAAGAGTTTTCAAGAGAGAAGAGAGAAATTGATTATGAAGTAATCTAATAAGCCGTTTTATTTAAGTAATTCTTCTAAACAGTATCGAAAGTGCTTTTAGTAGTAACAAATAACAAACCCCCAGCTGCATAGATCCGGCCTGGATCAAACTAAAGTAGACACAAAAAAAAAAAAAAAAAAAAGCTTTAGAACTATCGTCACTACCGTCAGCTTCTACCAGCTTCCACTTCCCAAAAATCCATTTTAATTTTGTCCCATATCATGGAATTATTAGAAGTAATATTGAATCAAATCAAGGTGTTATCATCCTTAATTAGCCGCGTCTATGTGATGCGGCAACAAGTGTAAAAGGAAAACTCATGAAAGATTTGTTTTCTTCCGCGTGCGATGTACCGTTAATCACAAAGTTGTAGTAATGCGTAAGACAGAACCCAAACAATAACATTCTCGTTTTTTAACGGTTATTACAAAGGATTTCACTTGTGTTTGTGAAAGCGATCGCTTAATTTTTGCAGCAATATCATGCTATTGGATTTATGAATTATAGTCACTAATAACCAATGTCGTGTTACATATGTACAACCAACCACTTATAAGCAATGCCGTGTTACACGTACGGAGTGTGTTTTTGGAATATTGATCAGGAAGTACAAATTATTTCGAGATTAAATGTATTATTAAATATTGGGTAATCTAGTAGGCAAAGTCGCTCACCTTATCTTACGACGATAAGAACCACATTATATATTATTATTGTGAAAGAATCCAAATCAAATGCAAGTCAAGACTCAAAAAGCATACACAGGGTATAGGTTCTTCTTGTCCAGTGGCAATCCCCAAACCTCAAATGTCTTTATACTCCAAGGAAGAGGCACTCATGCTAAAAAGATTTATTAAGTTTCATTTTTGTGTTGCCAAAAAAAAAAAAGAAGCACCAAAAAAAAGGCAAAAACGTCACTCTTTCTCTCGCTAATCACAATCGTCGTAAAAGTTTTGGAGTGCATGAATGAGGATGAAGCCGAAAAGGCATCAGTTTGTGTTGTTTAAATTTAATCCAATGAATATGCAAAGCTAAGATTAGTTCATGCGATTGGAATCTCATTCTCCACAAACTTTGGTCTTGTTGAATTTTTTGATTAATTAATTAATTAATTAATTAAACAAAGTAATTGCGGTCCAAATTAAAATCGGATAAAGATGCCACGTTGCTCCAGCTGCGACTATAACTTCTATGCTTTTGTTGCATCTTCATTTTTCGTCCTCTTAATAATATATGTCCTTGTTGTAGTTTCTACTCATCTGCTCATGATCCTCGTAAATATAACCAAGTGATTAACTTGAGTCCTTAACTCATATTAATTTTGTACGGTATAGTCCATTTCGAAAGTGAAATTTTATTTCATTAAAAAATGAGTGCAAGAATTATATCAATTAGGTTTTGTTCGGGAATTGTTACAAAGTCTTCAAAAATTGAATTTAAAAAAAAATGAATTGAATCTTCGATTCATTAAGGTCATTTTTTGAATTGATTGAGTTTGGTTTACTAAATAATAATAATAATTAAATTGTTATTTACTCAACCCAAGATTCAAGTTTCCATAGTTTTACGTTGATTTTTTTTTTTAATAATTACAACCTTCTTTCTTCGCATAGGTACTAGATTTTAATGTCACCTTAACTATTCTAAATATATTTATTTTTCAATGAAGAAACATTCAAACATAAAGCACTCCATAATAAAATAAATTTATTTGACGGCATAATTATTATTACACACATATAATCAAGATTTATTTTTTTATTGATTATTCTCTATTAATTCAAATAAAAAAAGAATCTTGATCCAATCAAACGTCACCAACTTTAAGATTTTCATATAATTAATTTATTTGGATAAAAGTCTTTTAAACTCAAAATAATTGACCAATTAAAAAGCGCCGTGTCTCCTACAAGGCACAAAGGAAGAACCAAAAAGGGCAAAAAAAAAAAAAAGAATCTGGTCTCCCCCATAGATATCCCCGAAACGCAAATCCAACGGCTGAGAATCCATCCAACTCAACTCCTCAAAACCATTTGCGGAGACACGGAGCCGCAGGGCCCCCACCACCCCCCCACCCATTTCTTTGGAACCCAAAACTCAACCATGGTTACCTCAACGAGTCCCACTTAACTAACCCTGGTCACTCTACCCAAAACCAATAGTTATTAACTACTCAGGGGGTAACAACATTTGCCTACTCAGCTTTTTGCGTTTCCCCAAATGAGGATATAATTTCTCCATTTTTTTCAAATACATCCCTAATTGGTAATCCCCGAGTTACCCTCACCGTGTTAAGTTTTGCGTGCATTACTTCTCGTTAAAGGATATTTTGATTATTGTATTAGCTGTCAGTATTGGGCATTTTGATCGATTTAAGACTCGTTTGGGGCAGTTGCGCTGCCACCACGCAGCTGCTTCCCAGACCAATTCTAGGAGAATAAAGATTGGTTGTGATTTAGTTATGAATTTTATAAATTGATCGAGTTTAGATTCAAATCAAAACAAATCAAAAAAATTATCAATATAAAATAAAAATTGTTACTCCAACTGAAATTGATTCAATTTAATTCTTATTTCTCAAATTTAGAGAGATTTATATTTCTCAAAATTAAATCTAAAGTATTGCCCACTCCTTACATTAGTTACCTATACGAGGTAAAATGGTCTAGTGTCCTCGTAGTATGGTGTTTGACCGAAAACAGTTGAGGGTAATTTAATCATTACATTTGTTGTCACGAACTGATTGATACAAATGAACAAACGGTGTACTAACTCGTGAAATGGTAAAAAATCAAGGATGCAAAAGTTATTATCCAAATGGTTCACTTAATCCATTTGCCTATATATATTATACACACACACACCCACACCCACACACACACACACACCCGCACACACCCAAATACACTCATACCCTCAAAATCTTCTTTCCTTGTTGCTACGAGTCTACGACTATTCTTTCATTCTCATCTCTCTCTCTCTCTCCCTTGCTTGCAATCCAAGAAACCAATCCAAGCTTTATGCTTTCTTTATAATTATTTATTTAATTTCATTTTTATTTTTGCTTCTGTTTCGTATGACGTGTGCTGAGCGAAAAAAAATCAACATGAGTTGCAATGGGTGTAGAGTTTTGAGAAAAGGTTGCAGTGAAAACTGCATGCTTCGTCAAAGCATTCAATGGATCGGCACCCCACAAGCTCAAGCAAACGCCACCGTTTTTGTTGCCAAGTTCTTCGGCCGCGCCGGCCTCATGTCCTTCATCTCCGCCGTCCCCGAAACCCAACGTCCCTGTAAGTTCCTCTAACACAGCACAAATTTATATTTTTAACTAAAAAATCCTTTTTTTCTTCAAGATTTTTCGGCGGCTACCAGACTTTAAAAAAAATGACAGAAAGCAAGTGGGTGTTTTTATTTTAGCCAAAAACAGCAGTTAAATTTCAACCATTATTTCATTATTGAGAAGAAAAGGAAAAATTCTCTGAAAAGACAATGCCTTGCTGTGGGGATTTTATGTTAAAATCGGTAAAAATATTATCTAAATTTCAAGAACATTCATATTATATCAATAAGAATTAATAATTGAATAAACCAAAGCCTACTTGAATTTTAATGCTTATTATATTTTAGAATCGTATATAATTCATCTTTCAGATCAACAAGTTATCATAAAAAATTCCTTTCTGCTACCCTCAAGTTTCTCAAATTATCCTTGGTATCATCATCTGAAATCCATTATGCATGTTTTTTTTGATAAATTTTATTTTCAGCATTGTTTCAGTCGCTGTTATATGAAGCGGTGGGAAGAACAGTGAACCCAGTGAGCGGCGCCGTGGGGCTTCTGTGGACAGGAAACTGGAACGTGTGCCAGTCGGCGGTGGAGAGAGTTCTCTGCGGCGGCCCGTTGCAGCCGCTGCCTTGCTCACTGGCGCCGGAACTTGATGACGTGTCAGAATCTGCCGTGAACTGTACCAACAATAGTCCGAAGGACGTCATCACTCCGCCACCGAAGAGGAAGGCTGTTTCTGATTTTCAAGATGATCTTCATCTGGGTCTGAAGCCTTGTTTGCCAGAGAAGCTTAGGGCGGAGACGCCGTCGGAGGAGTCCGAAACGACGACGTCGGGAACCGGGTCTGATAATTGTTGCTCTGAGGTCGCAGGTGAAAAGAAGCTTTTGAGACTCTTCCTCTGAAACAACAGACGAGTATTAATAACCTCTCTCTTTTTTTTAGTCTTAAATAATTTTAGGACAATTAGATAAGAATTAATCTACAATCTTCTCTTCTTAATTTTGGCCTTCAGTATATTTAATTAAAATATTTCCTCACTCTAGTGCTATAGAGGAATTTTGAGTTTTTTTTTTTTTTATCATTCAATAAAATATGACTACTTAATTGTCATTAACATCTCTCCTCTTTATTGACGTTTATGATTGAAAAAGAAGAAGAAGAATGAATTGTCGCTTCATTATCAATCACAAGAAACCATAGTCAAGAGATGATGGCAGCAAAATTTGGAGCCATGAATGGATTGTAGGGCAAGTAATGTACACAAATAGCAGAAGTTAATTTCAGATGATGAAACCGAAAGGTGACTGGCTTTTGAAAAAGGCAAATGAATGGAATTAGCAGCATTTGATTTTGGGTTTTGATTTGTTATTTCTGACCTACCAAAGGAAAAAGGAAAATAGCCAAATGGTTTTTGGGCAACAAGCGAATCCCACCATATCAAAAAGCACGTCAGTAGGAACGAAGTAAAGCAAATAATAATAATTATAGTCGGCATCAAAATTGATTTTTTTTTTTGGTCTTTCATTGTGATCAGATAATTTGAGGATTTAGCCCCATTGACATTGCTGGCAATGGGGCTGTGGGTTCCATTTTGACGCCATTTTGCAGCACAAGCACATATAATGCTTTGCTTTGTGGCCGCATCACCCATTTTTGCGGGGACCCCTTTATAGCTTTTCGTTGTTCTCTCTTCTCCTACAACTCAGTGTGTGGGATTTTATTATTTTGGATCATTTTCTTGTGGATTTACTTTTTTCCAGCGTCGTTCTCAAAATATATTTTTGAGTAAACAAATTTAAATAAAAAGGTAAAAAGCATATTTCTACTCCACCAATAAAAAAAAAAAAAAAAAACTCCTAAACTGAAGGTTTTTTTTTTTCTTCTCCCGAATTTGTTAAGTGCTCTAAAATAGACAAAATAATAGTTAACTCCATTATAAGAGTCACAATGCTGTGTAACTCTGGTATGACATAATGCTGATATTAAGTTGGCTAGTTTATTTTTTTCGTATTCAAACTAGCAAGATTATGCGCAATGCGTCATACCCTAATTGTGAAACCGTACCGAATTTTTAGATTTTGTCGAGAAAGTGCTGTCAAAAAGGGACCCAAATGAGTACTTTTGATTAGGTTAGCATCTTGATTGTCTTGAGTTGTGTGGACTGACTGTTCATTATCCCCAAGGTCACATAGAATTATATAAAGTTTGATCGTGAAATCTTTGATGCTCATTATTGCAACAAACAATTAGCACGGCAAAGGAGATACAAAAGCATTATATGGATTATGGGACAAATCCCATGTCCCATGTTGGGAGATTTGCACAATGATATGAATCTTCACTCTCTCTATTCTCTTGAGGATTCGGCGTGAAACTTTGACCCAAAATTATACTCCCCATGAAAATGCCTCAAAATAGCCTAAATGTAGTTAAATTGTAATGCTTTTGATGTAAACAAAGAAAATTATATACAAACAAATTGTAATTGCAGGCTTAATTAAATATAAATTTAAGCAAGGATCATTTGCTGTATGAAAAGGGATAAAAATTAATTATCTATAGGATGATTAATATGGCGATTGAGAAAACGTGTTATTAAAATTTATATGGCATGTGGGAAAATGTGAGTTTTATTTTATTTTAATGAACAAGTTGGGTGATAGAATAGTCAGATACACCTGCAGCGCATGTTAGTGGCGGGCGCTGGGGTTCTCAGTTCCCCATGCGCCGGAAGTACAGCGCGAGCTGTCGCTGACTTTGTTGATCAAACCGTCAATCCGGTCAACTTCTACTTTGGGGGCTTTCCCTGCTTCCTGACTCCTGTCCCTTGGAAGCGGTAATTTTCATTTTTGCCCATTCTAGATAAGATTTTTATTCTTTGCCCCTTGCAGGTTATATTTATTTCCATTATGGCCCACAGTTTTACCGTAGTCTTTATGAATTTTTCCTACGTTTGTTTCTTTTCATTTTCCGCCCCTACAGAAATGGTTGCGCATACTTCCAACATAAGACACATTTGAATTTACACTTCATCTCAAGTACTGTCTTCCATCACTCGTCGGCAATCTAACACGTGGCATTAGATGAAATGAACTTAAGCCTAGCAAAAGAAAAGGCAACTCTGCCTTGAATTGATTATAAGTGGTACATGAACCCAGAATGAATGTGGGTTCAATAATTGTATTCCATGCACTAACAAAGAAAGTAAGTACACTCACGTTTTCATGCAGATTAAAAGTGACCACCATGAGAGCCAAATTTATCAACCTACTTGCCAGGTAGCACAGATAAGTCCGTCATAATGATAATGTACAACAATGCTGTACAATGGCACTTGCTATCTTGCTATTTTAATGAACGGTCATACTCAGCTTAGAAACTGCAGGATTGAACAGATTCATTGAATATAGAGACATCATATGCACGAACAAGCAACCCACACATGACATCATCGGATAAAATCGGTAAAACGGTAACTGGGTGCACATATAACTACATGATTGTCAGTATGATCAGATGAATTTTTACATATATACATATACAATGCTTTTCCTTTTGCCTAAAAACAGCCAGAGTTGTTTGTATACAGCTAATTAGTAAGTAAGATTTAAAGCCACATCCTGTAATCTTCTGATAGAAAATACACGCATTTAGGAGATCGTATGAAAATGACAAACAAGAAGCCAAAACTAGCTAGTGAGATAAATTCTTATATGCTCCAGTGCGCCTCTACCCAGCAGAAAAAGAAGAGGGTGGTTATGATGTTAGCTTTTAGAGTGAGTGAGTGGTCAAATAAGATCAGATCTACACGCGTGCTGTCAGGCTGCTGGTAGTTGTTACACGATTCCGCTGTATTATATGTGTTCTCAAGCTACAATCCTTAATCTGTTGAAAGGAACTTTTAATAGTTTCATAAGCGTATTAAGTGGGGAATATTTCACCCCTTGGGGGGGGGGGGGGGGGAGCGGGGAGAAAAATGCAGAAAGCGATATATACCTGCAAAGCTGATAATGTGGATGAGAAATCTTTACATTGCTCAAGTAAAGCCATTTCTTTGGCGGTCACACTCATGAGTTCCGCCGTTAAGGAATTCATGTTCTCCACCTATGAATGAAACATGGTTTCAATCAGTAGACATGGCATGGTGAGGTCAAATCAAACATACTGCATACACAAATAGCTTTCAGCAACCCATATGAAATAAAACGATGTCTCTACCCACTTGTTTCAGCATTTAGCAAAAGCTTTGATGTAATTTGTTTCTATCATTTAGGTGGTAGCCGTCTCAAAACCTTCCACAGTAGGAGCTACGTGACTAGAAGCCACAAGCAATAAAACTATATGCAATTGTCGCAAACTGGTTAAGAAATGAGGGACCTGGTATAGGGATGGGCACGGGTCGGGTTGGGTCGGGTTGACCAACCCGCATGTAGAGCGGGTTAAAAATTTTCAACCCGACCCAACCCGCAAAACTACGGGTTGGGTCGGGTTGGGTTGATTGGGTTGGACTTTTAAAAATATTCATTTTTATAGTTTAATTAAATAGTGAACAAAAATAAATTAATTAATTAAAAAAATTAAAAAATGCAAATGTTAGAATCTTTAGAACAAATCCAACATTTCAAATTTTTTATATTTATATTTTTTAATTTTTATATGAAATATCAAATTTTATATAATAATTTTTACACACATATGGGTTGACCGGTTGAGTTAGGTTGATTACATTGGATTTTTGAAAAAAATCTATTGTTATAGTCTAATTAATTAGTGAACAAAAATAAATTAATTAATTAGATAAACTAAAAAATACAAATATTAAAATCCTTAGAATAAATCCAACATTTCAAAGTTTTTATATTTATATTTTTTAATTTTTATATAAAATATCAAAATTTATATATAGATATACGGGTTAACGGGTTGGGTTGAGTTAAAAAATTTTAACCCAACCCAACCTGCAAAAAATCACACGGGTTGGGCGGGTTGATGCCCACCCCTACCTAGGTATAGCGTTAGAAACAACCTCTGTGCTTCATGAGAGCAGGTTCCTTTCACTAAACATAAATGATAGAGAAACTTGGATCATTTGTTAGGGGGGCAAGGCTTGGGCTATCAGCCGGTGAAATTTTGTACTGAAAAATCACTATTTATCACTTTCCCTTAAGAGCTAAAAGAACAAAATAAGAGAATAAGCTTCTCAAAAAAAAAAAAAGAACAAAATAAGAGAATAAGTCCAGCTGAGTCAAAATCCAAAATAATCAAATTTCCTCTCGTGCTGGCCAATAATTTCATTTCCATGCTTCTCAAGGCCGTGGAAATTCATAGGCTACAGATAACTCCAAGATCCTAACAACAGGACTCTGCCAATACAAACATCCCAGTACGATTTACCCTTCAGTTACAATCATTTATGCTTCCACAAAGTCCACTAACAATCAATTAAAAGTAGAATAGTCAAAAGACAATTTATAAAATAACTAAGCATACTTAAGAAAATGTTTTAGGTGAGGTGAAACTGGCCAGTAGTTTTTGTTAATTCTATAATTTAACCAGTTATAGTCAAACCAAGAGCATAGCTATTATTTTGTTCATAAAATTCTGTAATAATCTCTTCGAGAATAATTGGTGTCACGGTAAATTAGTGAAGAGCATTTTCTAGTATTATACTGTTTTAATTATCAACTGTAATTGGAATGAGCTTACCTTTGATGATAGCAAGCATATTGAGGATGCCATTGCTTGCATCACATCAAGTGCTGAACTGATAGCATCCTTCAGATTTTGGACATCAGCCTAATATGCCCAAAAAGGAAAAGGAAACGTTTTTAAGAAAAAGATGAGACGAATCAAATTTTCAAAGTCAAGAACACTAATCATAGAATCACTCTCTGTCTCAATCACTAAAACGTCACTGGTCTCAAATTAAAAAGCAAAAAATGAAAATGTAGACACATACTATTGCTTTTCCAACAACTGGAAGACGAAGAGTACTGGCCTTCAAAGCTTCAGTTGCTCCAAGCAAAGAATTAGTGTGATCTTTGTCTAGAAGAGCCCATTCTTCCAAATAAGGAAACTACATTAACAAATTAAAATGAATTTCAGCTGAGGAAAGAAAAATGATGCAACAGTTAATGGCCTCTCAACTGCAGTGGCGGATGGGGAAGCAAGGAAAGAAAGAAGGAAAATATGTTTCACTATGTATGTGTTATATTCAGATATGAATCACCTACACCCATGCAGTACAACACACTAGGTCCGAAAATGTGTACGAAAACCAAATATACAACAATCAATCATGTCGTGTCAGACCCTTCACAGGATATTATTATAGTTGGAACTTATATGGCTTCAAAAATGCACACCTCTAGAGAGATAAGAATATTTCCCCCACACCCAATTCTGCGCCGAAACATTCTATGACATAATTGCCTACAGATTACCCTAAAATTCCACTTTCTGAATTGCATCCACCAGATTTGGGATTTCTTTATTCATTCGCTTTGCTTCCCACAAATAGAAGTGCAAGTGCATATGTGGATTGGGAAAGCATTGTCCACATACACTGCTACAATACCGTAGCAGAAACAAGAGGTTCCTACACCCGATTTGAACTCTAACGAAAAACGTACAGATTCCGTATGTCTTTGATGATTTTTCATAAAATAAATATAGGTTTTTGACAATTTTTCAAGCTGATCATATGGGCTTGATGTCTTGCTGAAACATGGTATAGGTGGATGAAAGTTTTCCCTATGATTAATCAGAGAATAAAAATTATTAAGAGAATATAAGTCTGTAAATTGAAAATCATTATAGTTCTTGCTGCTTTTCTTGAGTTCTATAAGTAAATAGTTGTTTATCTTACTTCAGTCTTGTAGCAATGTAAGTGGATGGTTTTTTTACTACAAACTCCAATTACAAATCCAATGGGGAAATTAAGAACCAGACACACAGCATATTGTGAAGCATGTAAAACATAATCATATGACAAACATAAGATTTCCTATTATAAATGCTTGCAGGGGTTTTCATTTGAAAAGATTAAAGCTCTAAATCTTACCTGTCCCTTGAGGATGGAAGTCAATTTCAACTTTTTCTTTACCAACAGTAACTTGATTCTTTTAAGAGTGACTGAATTCCGTAATTCTGAGATTGTTACCCATGCATTCCAAATATTTTTCTGGTAAAAAGAAAATAATTACATAATCAATAGAAGGAAAAAAATGTACATACAACTGGTTCCGTTTCACAGGTGGATGGAGAACTTCTAAAATCAAGGACATTTGATATTTAACACAAGCAAAAACTATCAAGAAATACAAATCAGAAACCAGAGTCAGTGTATTTGTTCGAAATCTCTGTAGCATTTGGTACAAAAGCTACTAATGGTCAGCCTGGATAACCCTAAAATCAAGCATGAGCCAACCCCGCTAATTTGCTAAGTGTAGCTTTAACAGAATCTATTATTTGACCAAACCCAGCCATGTCCACTAGATTGTTCATCAGAAAGACCTAAGTAGAAATAAATACCTTCAACCGTCTATTGAATTCCTATGTCCGAGGGGGAATTGATTAAAACCTTAAATCTTAAGTTGAAGCGATGCATGTGATTTCTCATGAATCTTTCCATCATATTCTTTAGACAGACGAATGTTAGGCATAACCTGCCTCCTTAAGTAATGCTAGGATACTAACAGATTACTTTGACTGTTCACGTGCAAAAGTTTGATAAAACAGAAATATGTTATCATTCTTTCTAAGCAGTTATTTCTCTTGTAATATCATGATAACAAGCTGTACAGGGAGGCACTACCCTATAGACCAAAGGTAGCCTTATGTTGGTATTTTGCTTTATTAGAAGCAAATACCAATTCTGAAGAACAAGATCCTTGACTTAAGGCCACCAAAAAAGGCATAGATCAGAAAGAATCCATATTACCAGCCAACAATTTTAAGTGAGATGTTCAACTTGTGTAACAAGGAAACAAAAAGATCATAATCCACTATTTTAATCTGGAATTTTTTTTTTCAATTGCTTTGAAATAATAAGATTTATATTTTCAAAACTAACACTCATATCAACATTGACCCAATGTCCACTTGTATCATATAAGTGACACAAGTAAAAGCAGACATGCAATACTCCAAATTACATATGCCTGGAAAGAATATTACTTTTGAGTATTAGATGTTCATGTAAAACACTTATGAATCCTCTCTACAACAACAATTAACCAGCTACAATTACCTCTGTCAAGTCAATGTTCATGTAGAACACTAGCCACATCATTATCAATTGCTAACACATATTAGCCATAAAAAAAATGAATGAGAAGATTTTCTGAATGTCATCAGTGGCCAATCGATAATTCAAATAAAAATCAATATTGATGGGACCTATGAATCTTCTCTACAACAAGAATTAACAAAAACAAGGCACTGGTTAAAAAATAATCCAAAAATCATGATTCAGACAAACAGATGGGGCTCTATGTCTGCAATCTTCCATTTGTTTTCCTAATCATTGAAAATTTTATTGAACCATATAGTTCTATGGGAAGAAAAGTCTAATGGCAGTGGAAATCAGAAAATTCATCAATCTTATGAAAGGCAACAAAGAGATGTTACGTAGAAAGCACCGAACTACCAGCCAAGATTGGTAAGATAAAGCTCACAGTTCCACTTGAGGAAGTTTAGGAAATTACAGTTACAACTAAGTACACCTATTACACAGAACACCAACAGCAATATAGTCCTTCATTAAGACAATGCAGACTCATTTGTTGAGGCATACATGGTCTGGAGTTTTGCTCTAGACGGTTTTGGCCTCAAACAATCATAGACAGTACACATAGGATACTTATGAGTTCCCACAAGTATCAATTTAACAAGTCGACCCACAAAAGTCCATCTAATTTTTTCTCATAACTTAGAGAAAATGTTGTGTCGCATATCAGACTGCTTCCCAAGGTTAGTACAAGCAACAAATTCCACCTGCCGGAGAAAGCAATAAAATGCCTATGCTACCTGGCAAGACATCAGACTGAAAAAAACCACCCTTCTAATGCAAGTTCAAGAAATTATAGTTAAAAATTAAATATCAGAAAAAATTGTATATGCATAGTAAATAATTGTGCAATCCTTCCACATAAAATGCAGTGTCTTTTCTTAAGGGCAAAGCATTTTAGAGTGAAAATCTGTCTTTAGCTGCTATCAAACTCTCCATTCACCTAAAGACTTATAATCACCAAACAACAGTGTGAGTCACCTTAAGGTCCTTCCTTCTCCAAATTCTTCACTCCACGAATTCTCAGATACCTATATGCTGGCTTAAGAAATACAAATTCCTCCCAGGATGTCATATGAAATAAATAAATTGCATCGTTTATTGTTCCAAATTTAGACCTATTTGTCAAAACAACTATATAATGCTGAACTGGATAATGATAACAAAACAAGTGCAACGAATATGTATTTTTCCTTCTAATTTAACCATGCAATCCATTCCACGGGCAAAATAATCTTTGCTGTTATAGTTCTTTTTCTCAAAGCAGTATAAAGTAGATGAGCATCCAAGATAAAACTCAATGAGTGCAAATCAAACTTAAGTAATCAACAACTGAAAACACAAAAACATACAAGTAAAGACCACACCTCTGCATTCAGTTGCTGCACCATGAAGGTAGCATCTGCTCGAGCATTTACAAACCGCCATTGCAAGTAACGGTTATGCAGAAGCCTCAACATATGCGCATCAACAATTCGATCCTCTCCCATCTTGCCTCTCTTTAAATCCACAGAAAAACTAAGAATCGAAGGTGTGTTCCTAGAATTCCCACTCAAAATGCCACCAACTCCATTTCTCACTCTAGCAGGACTAGGAATGCCCCTTGATGGGGACATACAAGGAGTATTCCAACTCTTATTAGGAGATGAAGGCCTATTGGCTCCCCTTATAGGTGAAGCCATAGTTCTTGGAGGCGTAGACACTGCACTATCACTTGAAAATCTTTTTGATTGCAAAAACTTGGATGGGTTACTTGTTCTTGAACCAGGACTGGTCGATAAAGGTGACCCTGGATCTTGTAATCTCCTCAACCGGCTATTAGTTTCTTGCCAGAATCTAGCAGAAACAATAATGCCACGAGCACCATTTTTCATTCGTGAAGCAAGAGCACCACCAGATTCTGGTACCCCAGAAGTGTTGGTGCTACCAGATGACACACTATCAGTATCATCAGAAGTTACAAGATCACAAGACTCACTCACCAACAAATTGCCATCTTTATTTTGCTTAGCATTATCTAAGTCCAAGTTCAATCTACTCTCATTTTCAATCAAAGATTGGTTCAGTGACTTAGCCACCGCCCCAGATCCAAACCCAACGAACTTCTTACCCTCCACACTACAATCCAAACTCCTTGATAAACTCGGATTCCCTTGCCGGCTCCTTCCCGGCCAAGGTTGATCTCTCACCGGCGTCCCTCTTCTTCTCTCAGGAGTTGCCTTAGCTTTAGTCTTACTAACAGGAAGTGAAAAGGCCTCACCTTGAAAAGAAACAGATAGGCTCCTAGTTGAAGTAATAAGCATCTTTGTTGCTGTTGAAAGCTCTTGGCTTTGCTTCGAGCTTGGAACTGGGGTAGTAGCCCTTGGACTAGAACCAGTCACAGGCCTCCTTCTATCAACAGATTGTGATCTCTTAGGCCCCAAAGCAGGAAATGTGCTTTGTAAATTAGATGAATTTGTTGAACGAGACAACAGTGGAGAAGAAAATCTCTGGCTCTGACTGTGACTCTTTGCTGTTGCTGCTGCCGTTGTTGAAGATGAAGATGAAGATGAAGAAGGAGAAGGTGACAAATATCTTGAAGAGACAAGTCTTCCTCTGGGTTTCCTTGTACCATTAACACCAGAAGCACTACGTGCATTGTCTTTTTCAGAAGGCAAAAGGGGAGGCCTTGAGCTTGTCGTTGGGTTCTCATCAGAAATGGCAGCCACCATTATCAGAGGAACTGTAGAAATAAAATAAAAATTCTTTCTTTCCCTTCACATTGCCTCTTGTGAAGTCCAAGAATGTTACTTTATCAGTCCTTTTTTTAATTCTTCTTTTCACTTTAACCCAGAAAGCATTCGATTTTGTTCAGGGCAAGAACCTGCTGAAAAAAATAAATGAGAGCTGAAGAAGATTAATAGATATGAGAGAAACAAAAACGGGTGGGTTAGTGAAAGGATTTGGCAATTCGGGAAACAGTGAAAACAACAGTGCTCTTGTGATTTCTATGAGTGATAGAGAGAGAGAAATAGAGAGTGTGAGAGTAGGTGAGGTGAGATGAAGAGAGGCTTTTGGGTTTGGGATTTTCTGAATCTTTTAGAGGGATGTTAGCTTAGTTTAATCATATTTTTCAGTTAATGAAATCTTAATTATAGTTTATCAAAGTGTATTTATGTCTTTGTTATTATTTCAACCCAATAATTTGTCTTAAAAAATTCAATAATTATTAAATCGTTTAAATCATTGTTGTATTAAAGAGAAAGGGGTTTTTTTTAACATTATATTTTAAATGTACTCATAATATGAAATGACAATTTCTAGTGCGAATGCTCGTATCTTTTAAGACGTGGATTTGCGATATATTATATATGTCTATATAGCATATTAGTATTTTTATTTAATTAATATATCATATGGTACGTATGGTGAATTCGTATTTTAAAAAATACAAACATCTTTACTTAAAAATAATTATATTACTATAAATATAAAAAAATGGTCACAACCTCCTACATCACTTGTGGAATAACGTAACCCAAATATATAAATTTATAATAAATTGGAGGTGCGTGGATCATGCTAGTAAGTGATTACCAATGACGAATAATTTACATTAATGATAGAACGATACACAAAATTATTAATTCCAAAATTTTCTTAAGGTTTGCAAGAAATATGCAGTATAAAGTTGTCATATATCGGCAAAATGTAGGTTGAGTCACGGGCAAAAATTTTTATCCTATACAATAAAACTGGTAAATTCTTGAGAAAATGAGGGAGAAGTTCAACATAACTAAGGATATTTTTAGTTTTTTTTTCATATATTTAATATTGATTATGTGTGTTTTTCATGGACATAAAAAAGGTAGATAAAAGAATAAAAATAACGTATAATTTGCACATCAAAAAGTTTAAAAGAGTAACAATAAAAGAACTCTATATTAATGTGACTATTGAATACACCTTTTTATCGACCACAATCGTTACGTTGTAACATTGATACAAACTCACTATTGATTATTTTTTGTACAATATTATTGTTATTTTTACTATTCTAAAAAATGGGTTATAAATATTTATGTGATACAAATCCAATAGTTTTATCCTTCATTATATTAAATTCCTATGAACACGCTAATTTAAATTTTTTTTTTCAAAAGATAAACCCACTATTCTAATTTCTAACATAGAGATTTTGAAAGAAAATAGATTATCTTCTAAATGGGTAATTACAAGGAAGAATGCAAAACTCAAATCATTATCACTTCTATTTAAGGGTATGTGATAAAGATTACCTTGAGGAAAGAAATGAATTAGCTAACCTCCATGAAAGGAGCTCTCAAGCAAATTAGAAGTTGATGTTGTCAATGAATATTGAAAGAATGAACAGCACAGCCTAGCAAATAAAAAGCTTATTATAACGAGGGAACTAAAAAAAAAAAAAACAATTATTGCAAACTAAGTTATCACAACTTGATTTATTAATTAATTTTAGTTTTAATTAAGATGTTATGTCTCTTTTGGTCTCTCTCAGTTTACCAATCTTGCTTTCAACGCTTTTTTTTATTTTTCTCCTTCATAGAAAATATCACCATCCTCTTCTCTCTGTCTTAACTCTTTGCTAGCTTGATCTTAAAAACTTGTACAAATTTGCAAATAATTTTTCTTGGCCAAAGTCATAATAAAATGTTGAATAAGTTATTTAAATTTAGAAATGGTAATGGATCAAGACAAAGTTGAAGGAAGTTTCTTCTCATCTTTCAATATTTCTATCTTTATTTTAGGGAGGGAAAAAAAAAAAAAGATTCACATACTCTTAAAGTTTGCTCTAGTATACATGTAGGCCCTTCACATTTTAAGAATACATTTTCATTAGTGTTTTACATTCGACAATAAAGAAATTGTAAAAATTATTTATCATGAACTATAAGACAATAGAATCGATATCACGAAAATTTTAATCGAAAAATAACTCTTAAATTGGATAAATAAAATTTTTATCATATCGTCAAAATTACTTAATAAAACAAACTCATGGGAATTGGATTATTTTCAAAATCTTAATTTAATTTCAAATATGGTATTAAGATTGCTTCAAAGCCAAAATTTAGTTGACAAAATGTGACTTTGATAGAAAGTGAAACAATGATAGTCCACTACAAGTAAATGGAGAGGTGAGGGGTCGTATTATTATACTCACTACTTTTTTTTTTTTTGTCTTTTTTCATATCTTTGAATTAATCATGAAAAACAGGTGACAAAATTGATGTTTCAATCGTCACTGTATACATCAAAATATAAGTCTTAATTAAGTTTATTGTACAATGATTAACGTGTCTAATCATACGTAAATTCAATATATCAATGGAGTTTCAATGTATAGACAATAATTTTCATCTCATTTTTACAAAAAGCCGATCAAGATTCATACTTTATTATAAAAAAAAACTATTTGTTTAAATTTATTAAATTAAATACACTTTTCTTGTTGTTAAATTATGTATTTTTAAAATTTTATCATCATTATTATTATCCTTTGTTGATAGTAAAAGAATCAAAAACAGGAGACCGAAGCTAGACAAAAGAGAGACAGGACAAAAATGAGCAAGTTCGTACATTGCTGCCCGAAGGTAAACCAAAAGAAAATCATTGATTAGATTAGTAACCGACAACTAAAGCCAATTAATAACTTAAGTAGGAGTTGTCGTATCCACTTACCCTATTTTAATTTTGTTTTCAAAATTTTCCCCCTTTTGCTATATCATGAAATGACTGAAGTTAAGAGAAATTATTTATTTTTTTCTCCTTTTTGTGGGCATGTGACTTAGGGCACACTCAATAGTACAATTGGTTTGAAAGAAACACAGCACAACCACTAAGTGATTTTATGTTTGTTTATAGACATGCCATAGAATTAGTTAGCTCATTTTCAAAGTGATTATAAAACTTATATAGGAGAATGATCTTGTTGAAATCCACTGCCTTGCCAACATTGCTTCCCCTTTCCACTTCATTATCCCCACATTTTAAAGGGAATTTACTCCTATCTCACAAAAATGGTGAGCCCCTAAAAAAGGTTATTGGGATATTATGTAAAATAAACCATATATTTTTTAAAATTTAATTCGTATTTTATATGATGTTAATATACATTTTAATTGATATATATATATATAATTCACAAGAGTGATTCATATGTAGAGTTGTGAAGATCATTCTATTTAGCAATTGTGCATTATCAAAATGTGTTTTTATAATTGGAAAAAAAAAATGGTCGGCAATGAATTTTCTTGGAATCTAAGATTCCCAAAGGAAAAAAAGATAAAGATAAAGAAAAGTTATTTGGAAAAACTTTTGAGGCAGGTCATGAACACAAAGCCACCCCAGCTCCTGCCTTTTGGCACATGCTTGCTTGTTATTACTTTTTTATTTTTTTTTTATCTTTGAGTGGAACACATCTAAGAATTAATTAATGCCCAAAACACTACATCTTTCTTGCTGTATCTGCATAACAAAGTTAGATTTATTCTAGAAAAGCTAAGGTTACAAGAATGATCCATAGAATAGAACCAAAAAGCACATACAAACGAAGCCGTAGTGAGAGGAGCAATGATCCATTTAACCAACCTCCTTAGACAAATTCTTTTTTTCCTTCATCTTTAAGTCATCTCAAGCAAGCCCTTTTTAGATTTATTTTCAAACATCAATCAATTTCTTTACCATTGAAGCATCAAAGTGTCATGGCCAAATAAGAAAAAACATCTTAGCTTGATTGTCCTCCAACTCACTGATTAATTTGTCTCCCAGTTGTCAATTCACCTGTGCAATGTTAAAGTTAATGCAACTATCAAAAGTAATTATGCTCCCTCAGTGATCTAAATAATCCTGAAATGAAGTTGCATTTACTCTTGGTGAAAACGACAAATCACTTTCTTAGCGACTGATATCCCTATCTTAAGCATACAACAAAATGTATCAACTTCAGATAAAGTAGTTCCATATGCAGGACTTTCATATAATTAAAAGCAATAGGCCAATGACTTTTGTCAACTCTTTTCTACTGCTACTACGCAAAGAGAGCCAGATGACATCGACTAGTGACCTTTGCAAGATTTCCTAAGACATAAAACTAAGGACAACGTAGCATAGAATAACCATTTCACTGAGAGAATTCGTTTGCAGCTTGTTGAAGGAAGTTTTAAGCAGATGAAGGTGCCACAGAAGAGCCATAATGCTTGGGATGATGTGGTGGTGGCAGCTTTGGAATGTAAGGCATGAAAGGAGAGCCATGCTCAATCGGTCTAGATGTTACCGTAGCTGATGAACTTGGAACTGGATCTATCTGGTGGTAGTCTTCCAAGATTATGCTGCCCTCAATAAGTTTCCCTTGAGTAACAGTATTGCTTCTATCCTGCACTTGTGAAAAACAAGAAAGAAAGACACTGTCCCTTTAACGGTATACATTTTGGCAGCCACAAAGAAATCCTTCTTCTTAGAAACCCAATGGAGCCATGCGCATGTCTCAAAATATAAATAGAACCCAGTTGAAAGTGAAAAGTATTACCGTCAGATCTATGATTGATGTTGTTGCTGCAACATTATCCTTACTGTTACTTATGGGGGAACTCATATCTGGGTGCAAGTCAAATAGGTCAGAAATAGAGACATGCATAATGGAAAAATTGCCAAACCAATGTCGTAAATTGCATAGTCAAGGCTCTAAATTGCACAACGCCAAACACCATCCATCTTGAGGAATACTAAATATCATCTGCCGTTGTGTCAATAAATCATGATTCCTATGGATTTAGATGCTAAGTAAAAATCTTCCTCACTAAACCAAATGAGCCCAGAAGAACTTGGAGAATGGGATATGCTGATGATCATGCTAATGAATGCATAATTAGCTGTAATGTCCTGTAAAGATACAAATAATGACTCATGATATGACACGGTTGGCGACCACTAACATGACACATACTTATTGCCTCAAGGACACTTTATCCTGCAATAATTAGTGAAGGGTTCTACCATGTGAAAGCCAGAATCAAGCTTCAAGAACCAGATTTAAAGTTCTCTACATGTAGAAAGTTTGATTCCTACTTATATCAGTTGCATCAACATACACAAGATGAGATAAGCTAATTCCTCAAAAGCATGTAGTAGTTGCTTCAAGTTGTTACTCTCTCTATCTCTTCTTTCATGAAGTTTTAAAATAATGTAAAACATGAAGAAGTATGTCTCTTTTCATTTAGTAAAAACAAAGACAATGGTGAAAGTCTTGGGCATTATTACCTTGAGTAGAGGAGCAATTGAGGAAGAGGAACATAAGAGTTGCTTCAGTGAGCTGTAACAAAACCCAGAATCCAACCATTTTCATCTTTGTCAATGTTTATGTACACAGACGAAAATAACCAAAACAACTTTCGATAAATGTTCAAGGCTTTTTGTTAATGTGGGGGGAGGGAGAGAGAGAGAGAGAGAGCATTAGAGGTGATGCTTTTGTCGTAATAAACATAACATAAAGAAACGCGTGAAGAGAATTGAATTCGAGTGTAATGAAAGTCGAGCCGTCTGAAATTTACAAGACAGCGAGGAGCTAAAAGCAGATTATTGGATTAAACGCTGAACAGAACAGAGCTCAGCTCATTTCCGAGAAAAAGACTCGTGATATTTTGGAGGTTAATCACGCTGTCCTGATGCTGTTGAAGCCGGTAATTCCCCCCCCCCCCCCCCTAAATTGTCATAATTACAAGAAATTGTTGCCAGTCGACTGAAATTACGAAAGCCAATCAAACACAGTTGGATGCATAAAATGAGTTTGTTTGTTTGAAGTTTGAGGCCTCGTGTGGATTAATCATCACGGTAACAAAGTATACTCTGTTCATTTCATCGGCATCCATCAAGGGATAAACTGATGAAGTAAGGCTCAATGTCAAGAGATGGCATTAATCTTTTGAGAGTGGTTGATAGCAGCAGCAAAAGAACTTGAACACCAAAAATTAAACTTCAGAGTAATAAGTAAATATTTTTCTTTGCCCAACAATCACTTCACAAAAACAGCTAAAACAGTAACATCCGTCAAAAGTTCTTCAACACAAAGAAATCTCTACAGGCATCCACTTGGATCATCTGATTAGCCACCACTCCTCCGTCAGAGACTAAATTTTAACGGTTTCAGCGGTACTGCAAAACAAAATTTCAGAGAATCAGTGCCAACACAGAGAATCAATGGTCTTAATATATTTCTAAAGATTACCTTAATGAAACCAATCTCCTTGGCATTGCTCCGAAAGCACTGTCTGCAACACATGATTCCATACTTCCTGATTATTGCATGAGGGTTCCCACATACCCGGCTATCAAAAAGAAAGAACAGATGGAACAAGTCAGTATCCTTAAATCTTCACATAATCCTTCCAATCACCAGTAATACATAATGCTAACAAAGTGGTGATAAGGGCGGATATGAAACACAGTCCAGAACTTCTGCCTGAAGAAGTAGTCAAATTATAGAAATTATAGTTCTTTCCTAGAAAAAGAAAAACAATGCGATGGCTAAACTAATGGATAACAAAATTGTCAAAAAAAGGGGTAAACACTGAGACTATACACAAAGGCCATCCTTGTCAAAAAAAGGGGTAAACACTGAGACTATACACAAAGGCCATCCGGACACACTACACTTACAACACAAAAGTGACAAACAAACGAAAAATCCTTTCTTCTGACACAGTTATAAAAAATATATGTATTAGTAATTCAATAATTAGAACAGTAAAGCAACAAAGTACCATCAAAATAAAAATGTGCCAATCAAAAAGGTCAAGATCTTAAGCCAGTACATATTAATTGATGTAAAATCATATCTGGGTTCCATCAAAATAGTTTCCGTTAAAGACAAGCAACATGTTTCAAGATATTCAAAAACAGAAGACCAATTAATTTATAACATATTCCGGCACACATCTATCAAATAAATTGGTATGAAAAGAATTTTTCCGCAACGCTTGGCAATAACTTGCTCTTGTTTAGACACTACAATTGAAGGATCAAAACAAGCAAATTAAAGTAGTTGTACACAGTGTTTTCGGATGAATCTCATGTTAAATAGCTAAACCGCAAAGTGAACACTTCACAAAAGTCTTACTAATAACACCAAATTAAGACGAAACCGAAAACCCAGAAAAGATCAAAGTAAATAGAAACCAATTTGAATATGCAAATATTCAAGAAACCAGCACTACAACACAATAGTGATTGATCTTACAAACTAATACACAGCCAAAAAAAGGCGAAGTTAATATTTACAAAAAAAAAAACTTTTACTGACCAAGCACGAGAACCGGGCCCGTAAGTCTTAGGGTGAGAGTTCCAAACGTTGGTGTGACCCATGATTGATTCTTGCTTCTCTCAGAAAGCAAAGAGCTGCCGCGTTCTCACTTAAGAGGTGAACCCTATGAAGATTGGTTATAACGTATACATCCCTGAATTGTTTATAATAACGTTTTTAATGAATAAAGATACGTTTTTCACAAGACGGGGTATAATAACGCATACGTCCCTGAATTGTTTATTTTTGAAAAAATCGTATTTACATAGTTTGTAATTTATTCACACAATATTTCATGTTTCACTAATTAATCATAAATCTCCCGACACGAACTCCTAGCCCATGTAGAGATGAAAAGGATATTGCTTAGCACTAAACTATTAGCAGTTGCTCCTATGGATCAATCCATGTTCAGTTTTAGCATGATCAACGTCGTTAAAATATAGCGGCCATTCTGGCTAATTCAACATTAAAAATTAGATCTTCAACTTAGAACAAAAACATAATCTTGCTACCATTTATCCGTTTTAAGTTTCTAAAAGAGGAAAAAAAATGATAATTGAAAACTTGCTCAGTGAACCAAATGATACCCATCGTTCCACTCCATTCGCACAAAATTTTGCATTAACATATAAAGCAGCTCTATTAGAAAAAATTGCTCAATACTCTAATATTTACCAAAAGATAGGAAACAGAGGAAAAGACACGCTCAGTGTATGATCAATATCATTCACTGTTGGCTTGATTTCAACCAATTTAAAATCACTGAGCTGGATTGATGATACAGTGAAAGAACAAAAATAACTCAGCACCAAGATGTGAGAATGATTAAACCTTAATAAGAATGATCAATGATATTCTTAGTCCAACAATTGCTTTGTCAAACATTGAATCAATTTAAGACAAAACATCGCTTAACAATCCTTGAGAAACAGAAATTCGCTACAGGCATCACAGATGAAACAAAATCAGCATGGTACTGGTAACCCCCCTTCCGATGTTGACAACATGTTAATCATTTAGCGGTACTGCCAGGAAAAAAAAAAAAATCAGAGAATGAGCAACACCCAAGGATCAATGGTCTGAAAGAGGTAGAAGAATATATCTGAAGGATACCTTAACAAAACCAATCTCCTTGGCATTGCTACGGAAGCATTGTCTGCAGCACATGAGCCCATACTTCCTGATTATTGCATGAGGGTTCCCACAAACCCGGCTGTGAAAAACAAAGAACAGACAAACAAAGTCAGAATCCATATATCTTCACAGAATCCTTCCATCAAGAATAACAGCCAGCACTGCTAATGCCGTTATGAGAGGACAAGAAATACTGAAAGAGATTGACGAATTATTACTAGATCTTCTGCCTAAAGAATTAGTTGAAGCACAGACAATTTCTCATGCAGTTCCAATTTTCATAGAGATTATCGGGTACAAAGTTGTCAATAAAAGGTAACCACGAGAACCTTCAAGTAAAAACACATCTTAAAACGCGTAACAATATAAGCACACAGCCAAAAGGCTTTCTCCCAATGAAGTGTTCAATTAAAAGAACATAAGCTTTAATCCTAAAACACTTAAAACAACAAGCATCATCAAAATAAACACAAGCCAGTCAAAATGACTAAGGTAGCACACATGTTGGCATTTGTGAATGAAATTGAAATCAAGCAACACCTGCCTCCAAACAACATAATATTTTAAGTTTTTTGTTTAAAAAAAAAAACTAAAACCAACTAATTTACACAGATTCCCACCACGATTCTAATCAGATGAAGTAATTAAAAACATCTATCACAATAATAATATCAAATCGAAGATCAGAAAAAGCAAACGTAAGAACAAAATATCCATACCTTTTACTCAAAACCTACAATATAACAAATTAGCACGCATGATGTTAATCGACACTTAACAATAAGAAAAAAATTTCAATCTTCAATTATTCGGGGATTTAACATACTCAGGGCTATAAAATCATTCCAATTTCTCATTGTCCAATATTAAATCAGCAAATCAAAAAACAGTAAAAGTAGAAGTTACAAACTTTTGACTTACCAAGCGCGAGAACCGGGCCCATAAGTCTTGGGGTGAGAGTTCCAAACGTTGGAGTGACCCATGATCGATTGTTTTCTTCTTCTTTAACAAAGAGAAGAGCCGGTTCGCTTAAGCTTGTGTAAAACCCTACAATCTGCCGAGGAATTTATATGAACGAAGAAAAGTGCGTATTTATACTACGCAATTTAAACTCTGATATGGATTTTAATTGTAATTTGGGCTTGGGCCGGACCTGACCTAAATTGTTGGACAAGTATGATACTATTTTCGGATCCCAAATTAATCATGCTCTCGTAAAAATATTTTTCTCAGGAAAATGCTTCTCAGCGAGAATGCTGAGAGAATGCCAAGAGAAACGGCATTCTTTTGCTTTCTCTTTGCTCCTTTTGCTTTTTCTTGCGCCTTTTGCTTTTTCTTGCGCCTTTTGCTTTTTCCACCTTTTTTACTCTTTCTACCCCACATTTGATTCTAGCTAAACGAAATTACTCTTCACGTGAAAGGGTTGAGTTGGGATTTTTCTCTCATTTCACAAGCAGAGAGAACAGTCGGTAAGGAATAATCATGCTCTCGTAAAAATAGTTTTTAAACAACCTAAAGTTAGCTGGAAAATTATGATTTTTTCTTCACCCGGTAGAACGCAGCTGAACAGTCGTGACTCTCTAAAAGCCTTGCCAAATCCTCAAACTTGAAAATCTCGGTCGACTCGTTATGGCGACCTATTCCTCAAAACTGCCGGTAAGGAATAATCATTGCTAATGATCAAAACGTCACCGTTATATAATATCTTTTTTTTTTTTGTCTGAATTCGTTTGTCTCAGGAAAACGGACCCGAAGACGAGGATGAGATGATGATCGGAGGGGAATTAGGTTGGGTGAGACATCTGGCCTCTTGTGATCACCTCGTTGCTTCCTTGTCGTCTGATCTCGCTCGCATTCCAACTCCCGATACACCCTGCAACATGTTAGCCAAACCCTTTAAACACGTCAATTTATATAATTTATTTTTGCTTGATTTCATTTCATGGAAATTCGAAAAATTCATCATATAATTATAATATAGAAAAAGAGGGAGGGAAAATATAAACTGGGTATATTTATTGTCAAATCTTGAGTCCAACTAATGTGTCATAACTATTGGTTGCCGCATGTAAGTTATTTATTTTACAACACAAGCAATGAGTAACGCAGTGATGATGCTCACGTAACCTGTGGAGTGATTTGCATGTATGAAGGTGCAAACACCCGAGGGGAAACTGGCTATGTTTGTGTTGCAAGGAAGTGCTTTGCAGCCGTTATGTGAACAAGCACATGCTTCGGCATTACCGGGAAAAAAACCATTCTGTAGCATTAGACTATAGGTATGACCATGAACTTTGATCGTTGTTGTATTTTCCCATGTTTATCTCTCGTTGATTATGTTTGAATTGGAAGGGTGTTCTTAACTTTTATATATTGTGATTTATAAATACCTTGTTTTTGGCTAAGCAGTGACCTGTCAGTTTGGTGTTTCGCCTGCCATGCATATTTAAATGCTCAACCGATTCTGCAACTGCGACCTGTTCATGAGACATCTTACGTTCTGAAATTTGGTCGAGCCCTCCCTTTTAATACGGGACAGCATCCTAAGGTTAAAGAGGATGATGAGATGATGCTCGGAGCAGAATCGGGTTCGGTGAGACATCTGACCTCTTGTGATCACCTCGTTGCTTCCTTGTCGACTGATCTTGCTCGCATACCAAATCCCGATACACCCTGCAACAGGTTAGCCAAACCCTTTAAACACGGCAATTTAAATAATTCATCTTTGCTTGATTTCATTTCATTGAAATTGGAGAAATTCATCATGCAATTATAATATAGAAAAAAGTGGGGGAAAATGGAAACTTGATATATTTATTGTCAAATCTTGAGTCCAACTAATGTGTGATCAGTATTGGTTGCCGCATGTAAGTTATTCATTTTACAACACTAGCAATGAGTAACACAATGAAGATGCTCGCGTAACCTGCGGAGTGATTTGCATGTATGAAGGTGCCAACACCCGAGGGGAAACTGGCTATGTTTGTGTTGCAAGGAAGTGCTTTGCAGCCGTTATGTGAACAAGCACATGCTTCAGCATTACCAGGAAACAAACCATTCTGTAGCATTAGGCTATAGGTATGACCATGAACTTTGATCGTTGTTGTATTTTCCCATGTGTATGTCTCATTGATTCTGTTTGAATTGGAAGGGTATTCTTAACTATTATATATTGTGATTTATAAACACCTTGTTTTTGGCTAAGCAGTGACCTGTCAGTTTGGTGTTTCGCCTGCCATGCATATTTAAATGCTCAAGCGATTCTGCAACTGCGACCTGTTCATGAGACGTCTTACGTTCTGAAATTTGGTGAAACCCTCCCTTTTAATACGGGACAGCATCCTGAGGTTAAAGAGGACGACGAGATGATGCTCGGAGCAGAATCGGGTTGGGTGAGACATCTGACCTCTTGTGATCACCTCGTTGCTTCCTTGTCGACTGATCTCGCTCGCATACCAAATCCCGATACACCCTGCAACAGGTAAGCCCTTTAAACACGTCAATTTTAATATTTTATTTTTGCTTGATTTCATTTTCATGCAAATTCGAGAAATTCATCGTATAATTATAATATATAATTATAATATAGAAAAAGAGGGAGGGAAAATATAAACTGGGTATATTTATTGTCAAATCTTGAGTCCAACTAATGTGTCATAACTATTGGTTGCCGCATGTAAGTTATTTATTTTACAACACAAGCAATGAGTAACGCAGTGATGATGCTCACGTAACCTGTGGAGTGATTTGCATGTATGAAGGTGCCAACACCCGAGGGGAAACTGGCTATGTTTGTGTTGCAAGGAAGTGCTTTGCAGCCGTTATGTGAACAAGCACATGCTTCGGCATTACCGGGAAAAAAACCATTCTGTAGCATTAGGCTATAGGTATGACCATGAACTTTGATCATTGTTGTATTTTCCCATGTTTATCTCTCGTTGATTATGTTTGAATTGGAAGGGTGTTCTTAACTTTTATATATTGTGATTTATAAATACCTTATTTTTGGCTAAGCAGTGACCTGTCAGTTTGGTGTTTCGCCTGCGATGCATATTTAAATGCTCAACCGATTCTGCAACTGCGACCTGTTCATGAGACATCTTACGTTCTGAAATTTGGTCGGGCCCTCCCTTTTAATACGGGACAGCATCCTAAGGTTAAAGAGGACGATGAGATGATGTTCGGAGCGGAATCGGGTTGGGTGAGACATCTGACCTCTTGTGATCACCTCATTGCTTCCTTGTCGTCTGATCTTGCTCGCATACCAAATCCCGATACACCCTGCAACAGGTTAGCCAAACCCTTTAAACACGGCAATTTAAATAATTCATCTTTGCTTGATTTCATTTCATTGAAATTGGAGAAATTCATCATGCAATTATAATATAGAAAAAAGGGGGGGAAAATGGAAACTTGATATATTTATTGTCAAATCTTGAGTCCAACTAATGTGTGATCAGTATTGGTTGCCGCATGTAAGTTATTCATTTTACAACACTAGCAATGAGTAACACAATGAAGATGCTCGCGTAACCTGCGGAGTGATTTGCATGTATGAAGGTGCCAACACCCGAGGGGAAACTGGCTATGTTTGTGTTGCAAGGAAGTGCTTTGCAGCCGTTATGTGAACAAGCACATGCTTCAGCATTACCAGGAAACAAACCATTCTGTAGCATTAGGCTATAGGTATGACTATGAACTTTGATCGTTATTGTATTTTGCCATGTGTATGTCTCATTGATTATGTTTGAATTGGAAGGGTGTTCTTAACTTTTATATATTGTGATTTGTAAACACCTTGTTTTTGGCTAAGCAGTGACCTGTCAGTTTGGTGTTTCGCCTGCCATGCATATTTAAATGCTCAAGCGATTCTGCAACTGCAACCTGTTCATGAGACTGCTTACGTTCTGAAATTTGGTCGGGCCCTCCCTTTCCTTATGGGAGAGCATCCTAAGGTTTAAGATCAGTGGACTGCTGGTACATGATTAGATAGTTAAAATGATAGCTTTGATCACATGGTTAGTTTAAATGATAGCTTTCGTCACGGGGTTTTGTTCTTCTCTAACCTTTAAATGATGTTAGTTTGGGGATGATTTCTGTTTTAACTAATTGTGGTGTATTTGGTATCTGCTTTCCTAATTGTAACGCAAACTCGGAACTGTTACTTGGTTTGATTCTGGATGACGGTATGCGCATGGGTGAATTTCTAGTCTTTTTTTTTTTTTTTTACAGTGAAAATTCTGCCAAATCTGATTGCATAATTGACAAATTATAGTAAACAATTACTCTAGGCCTACTTCCCAATCAAATGCTAAGCAAAATGCATTCTAAATCAATGACAAAACATGTTATAGCTTTCATTCAACTTATCTTCAATATTTTCACTACAATACCTACATAAGCGGTCTTGTAAAACTGATAATTCAAAGTAACGCAAAAATGCTTTCCCAATTGTTTCTTAGAGAATGACACCCAACACAATCAATGGGATATAATATCACCTCTTTAAATTTCACTGACAATAAGTTGTATTTCTTTGATTCACGTACGAATAATAAATACAAAATAATATTACTAGCAATGAGTTTTGTATTCCAGATTTTTATGCATTTGGTACTTGGCTACTTCAACATATCTGGTCGGCTGAATCTGTAGTTCCTTGTAGATCACATGCACGTTGCTCGCACTCCAGCTTGCCCCACCTTGCATCTACTCGTTCACAAGGGAACACCAATTTGCCAAGGCTGTTTAAATAACCAAATTGCTAAAGCATAATAAAGTGATTCGGTTATAATATATGGTGTGCCATAGACCCTAAACAAGAGAACCACAACTTCCTCAGCAGAGAAAAGAGACAATTAATATTACCTTCTATTAACCACATTATGCACATGACAAAGCCACTGAGAGAACTCATCATGAGATTCAGCTTGCACAGGATTTGCTCTATCAAACATTAACAAGAATACATCCATCAGTAAAGGATACATTGTGTTCAGTACAAAGTACAAACGGTTATTTGGTAGCCATATGGACAGAACACTAAAGTTTCACTTTCTTCCAGCATTTTTAAGCATATAACCATGTAACAGTGTAATGATAATAAAATCCATGTAACTGGATATTAAGAAAATTTTTCAGTTTAAGTACTTAAGATTTGTAATTTTTTTTTGGGAGGGGGGGTGGGGGAACTTAGGTTAGTCTCATGTCAATTCAAGTACTCTTCCTATCTTCTTTCATCAGACTTTTTTCCTAAGAAATAATCAATTTGCAGTAGCAGTGGTACTTTAATTAAACATCTATTACTGACATTTACAGTTATATAAACTATTTTTCTTTGTATATTAAACTAAATTGCACATGGTTAATAGAATGTACACAAAGTTTGAGTCCGCTTATGATTTAAGTAAACAGCTTGAGCTACACCCTTAATTAAGGGGAGGAATGGGAATAACGGTATATGTCATCCACCATCAGCCAGCAAAGCACTGCCATTATTGCATTAGAAAGAAAATGGACTAGCATCTAAAGAAAGGAAAGCCCACCACCAGATAGAGGGAGTTGGAGAAGAAATATAGTGTACCTCAAGACTTCTTTAAAGTGCATCCGAGATAATATCGCCATCTGCAAGTCAAATAGGATCCTTAAGGTTAGTAGCCAATAAGGTAAATGAGTTTATTCTACTATAAATTCCAGTTTCGGGTTACAAATTAGTGTCAAGTCTACAAACCAAAACCACATAAGCTGGATAAATTCTGGGTAGTTAAGATGTACAGAAAGGAAATTTTAAGGATTTGTGTTCAACTAAAATATGCGTACTTGTGAATGACATTTCAGTTTAAGAGAGTCAGACAGCATCGTACCGGTTCTTTTACATCTTTCTTTTGTTGCCTTGTTGGATTTTCTGGATATTGAGAACAAAATAATCAAGATTCAAGCAGCCCAAACTAGAGAAATGTAAAACCAAAAAAAGAAATATAAACAAAGCAGGATGAGGAGAACCAACAGAAAAGAAATAAAAGCACTGGTAATGAGATGACCTGAGAAGCAAGTGTTTGAGAGATGTCCAAGTGGCTCTTCCAAGCTCGTCTTTAGTTACAGGAGCAGAAGTCCCCTGAAAATAGCAATAACAGTTTACTCAAGCATGTTAAAAGTTCCCAAATGACCCATGAGAGTACTGGACGCACCAAGCTAATATAAGTCCCTAAAAGTATTTGCAATTTAGCACAAGCTGAGATTCAAAATTCTACTGCATTTTGTTTCTAAAGAATGTTTCTACAAGAATGTCACCATGTCATCGTCATAAGAAAATGACAACCAAATATGCCCACTACCTTCAAGTCTATTTTATTCAAAAGAACAGCGATGAAGAACTAAATGGCAAGAAACACAGCGAATGCCCTTCTTTTCTTTTATTCTTGCTCCTGTTCTTTGTCTATTGCCACACTATATTATATGTAACAAAAGAAATAAACACAATGAAATCTCATTCAATGCAGCATCAATTTCATAAAAAAATCATATAAATTCAAGGATAATTTTCCAGTCAGGACTTATCTCAAAATATCCATACCCTTTACTCAAAATCTACAATATAAAAAATTAGCACCCATGATGTTAATCTACACTTAACAATAAGAAACAAATTTGAATCTTCAATTATTCTGGGATATCAACATAATCAGGGGTATAAAATCATTCCAATTTCTCATTATCCAATATTAAATCAGCAATCAAAAACAGTAAAATTAGAAGTTAAAAACTTTCGACTTACCAAGCGCGAGAACCGGGCCCATAAGTCCTGGGGTGAGAGTTCCAAACGTTGGAGTGACCCATGATTGATTGTTTTCTTCTTCTTTAGCAAAAGACAAAAGCCGGTTCGCTTAAGCTTGGATAAAACCCTAGAATCTGCTGAGGAATTATAACGATTAACGAACGAAGAAAAGCGTGTATTTATACTACGCAATTTTAAACCCTGGATTTCTGTAGCCGGTGCGTTTTACGCATGCCTCCGCATAAGCTTACTGACATGGATTTTAATTGTAATTTGGGCTTGGGCGGGACCTGACCTAAATTGTTGGACATGTATGATACTATTATCGGATCCCAAATTAATCATGCTCTCGTAAAAATATTTTTGTCTAATTACATAAAGCCAGCTGGAAAATTATGATTTTTTATTCACAACTTTTGAAAAAATGAAAAATTAAATTGCACGATGCAGAACTCCACCCGGTAGAAGGCAGCTGAACAGTCGTGACTCTCTAAAAGCCTTGCCAAATCCTCAAACTTGAAAATCTCGGTCGACTCGTTATGGCGACCTCTTCCTCAACACTGCCGGTAAGGAATTCTCATTGCCAATGATCAAAACGTCACCGTTTTCGAATTTTTTTTTTTTTTTTTTTTGGGTCTGAAATCGTTTGTCTCAGGAAAACGGACCCGTAGAGGAGGATGAGATGATGTTCGGAGCGGAATCGGGTTGGGTAGAACCTCTGACCTCTTGTGATCACCTCGCTACTTCCTTGTCGTCTGATCTCGCTCACATACCAACTCCCGATACACCTTGCAACAGGTTAGCCAAACACTCTAAACACATCAATTTAAATAATTCATTTTTGCTTGATTTCATTTCATAGAAATTGGAGAAATTCATCATATATCATATAATTATAATATAAAAAGGGGGGGGGGGGGGAGGAAATAGAAACTTGATATATTTATTGTCAAATCTTGAGTCCCAATTAATGTGTCATAACTATTGGTTGTCGCATGTAAGCTATTTATTTTACAACACAAGCAATGAGTAACACAATGAAGATGCTCACGTAACCTATGGAGTGATTTGCATGTATGAAGGTGCCAAAACCCGAGTGAAAACTGGCTATGTTTGTGTTGCAAGGAAGTGCTTTGCAGCCGTTTTGTGAACAAGCACATGCTTCAGCATTTCCGGGAAACAAACCATTCTGTGGCATTAAGCTATAGGTATGACTATGAACTTTGATCATTGTGTTATTTTCTCATGTGTATGTCTCATTGACTATTTTTTAAATTGAAAGGGTGTTCTTAACTTTTATATATTGTGATTTGTAAACACCTTGTGTTTGGCTAAGCAGTGACCTGTCGGTTTGGTGTTTCACCTGCGATGCATATTTAAATGCTGAAGTGATTCTGCAACTGCGACCCGTTTATGAGACTGCTTACATTCTGAAATTTGGTGAGGCCCCTCCTTTTCATATAGGAGAGCATCCAAAGGTTGAAGATCAGTAGACTGAGGGTACATGTTTAGACAGTTACATGATATCTTTGATTACAGGTTTTTGTTCTTCTCTAATCTTTGATGATGTAAGTTAGTTTGGGGATGATTTTGGTTTTAGTTAAATGTGGTGATTTCGGTATTGGATCTCCTAATTGTAATGCAAAATGAGAACTGAGAAGCATTTCATTGTTACTTGATTTGATTTTCAATGACGGTTTATGTGTGAAGTGAATTTCTAGTCTTTTTTTTTTAACAATGAAAATTCAACTACTTATGATTGATTTGATAAATTATCCTAAACAATTGCCCTAGATCTAGTTCCCAGTCAAATGCTAAGCAAAATACATTCTGGCTTTCGTTCAACTTATCTTAAATATTTTCACTACAAAACCTCCGTAAGAGGTCTTGTAAAACTGATAATTCAAATTGACACAGAAAATGCCTTACCAATTGTTTCTTAGAGAATAATACCCCACACAATCAATGGGATATAACATCACCTCTTTAAATTTCATTGACAATAAATAAATTGTATTTCTTCGATTCATTTACCAATAATAAAAAAAAATTACTAGCAATTAGTTTTGGATTCCAGATTTTTATGCATTTGGCACTTGGCCACTTCAACATATCTACTCGCCTAAATCTGGAGTTCCTTGTAGATCACATGCACGTTGCTCGCACTCCAGCTTGCCCCACCTTGCATCTACTCGTTCACAGGGGAACACCAATTTGCCAAGGCTGTTTAAATAACCAAATTGTTAAACCATAATCAAGTGATTCAGTTAAAATATATTGTGTGCTATAGACCCTAAACAAGAGAACCACAACTTCCTCAGCAAAGAAAAGGGAAAATTAATGTTACCTTCTATTAACCACATTATGCACATGACATAGCCACTGAGAGAACTCATCATGAGATCCAGCTTGCACAGGATTTGCTCTGTCAAACATTAATAAGAATACATCTATCAGTAAAGGCATACATTGTATTCAGTACAGACGGTTATTTGGCAGCCTTATGGACAAAGAACAATAAAGTTTCACTTTCTTCCAGCATTTTTAAGCATATAGCCATGTAACAGTGTAATGATGATAAGATCAGCGTAACTATGTAACTGGATATTATGAAAATTTTTCAGTTGAAGTACTTGAGATTTGTTTTTTTTTTTTTTTTTTTTTTGAGAGGTAGAAGATTAGGTTAGTCTCATGTCAAATCAAGTACTCTTCCTTGCTATCTTTCCTCAATTTTTTCCTAAGAAATAATCAACTTGCAGTAGTGGTGGTGCTTTAGTTAAACAACTATTACTGACATTTACAGCTATACGAACAATTTTTCTTTGTATCTTGAACTAAATTGCACTGAGTTAATAGAATGTACACAAAGTTTGAGTCGGTTTATAATTTAAGTAAACAGCTTGAGCTAAGCCCTTAATTAAGGTGAGGAATAGGAATAACAGTATATGTCATCTACCATCAGTCAGCAAAACACTTCCATTATTGCACTAGGAAGAAAATGGACCAGCATTTACAGAAAGGAAAGCCCACCACCAGATAGAGGGAGCAGGAGAAGAAATATAGTGTACCTCAAGACTTCTTTAAAGTGATCTGCACATTCTTTGCAAGGATACATCCGAGATAATATCGCCATCTGCAAGTCAAATAAGATTCTTAAGGTTAGTAGCCAATAAGGTAAATGAGTTTATTCTACTATAAATTCCAGTTTCAGGTTAACAATTAGTGTCAAGTCTACAAACCAAAACCACATAAGCTGGATAAATTCTGGGTAATTAAGACGTACAGAAAGGAAATTTTACGGATCTGTGTTCAACTAAAATAGGCGTACTTGTGAATGACATTTCAGTATAAGAGAGTCAGACAGCATCGTACCAGTTCTTTTACATCTTTCTTTTGTTGCCTTGTTGGATTTTCTGGATACTGAGAACAAAATAATCAAGATTCAAGTAGCCGAAACTACTAGAGAAATGTAAAACCAAAAAAAGAAATATAAACAAAGCAGGAAGAGGAGAACCAACAGAAAGAAACAAAAGCACCGGTTATTAGATGACCTGAGCAGCAAGAGTGTGAAGAAATGTCCAAGTGGCTCTTCCAAGCTCGTCTTTAGTCACAGGTGCAGAAGTTTCCTGAAAATAGCAATAACAGTTTACTCAAGCATGTTATAAGTTTCCAAAATGACCCATGAGAGTATTGGACACACCAAGCCAATACAAGTCCCTAAAAGTATTTGCAATTTAGCACAAGCTGAGATTAAAAATTCTACTGCATTTTGTTTCTAAAGAATGTTTCTAAAAGAATGTCACCACGTCATCAACATAATAAAATGACGACCAAATATGCCCACTACCTTCAAGTCTATTTTATTCAAAAGAACAGCGATGAAGAACTAAATGGCAAGAAACACTACGAATGCCCTTCTTTTCTTTTATTCTTGTTACTGTTCTTTGTCTATCGCCACACTATATTATATGTAACGAAAGAAAGAAATACAATGAAATCTCATTCAAGGCAGCATCAATTTCATAAAAAAATCATGTAAATTCAAGGATAATTCTCCAGTCAGGACTTATCTCAAACAGTTACATAGCATCAACACTGTGGTGTGAAAAAAGCCAAATTTTTTTTTTTTAAAAAAAGCAAGAAGCTAAGATCAATTATAATGCGAAGGCAGCGATTGTATATAATTATAAGAACAGATAGGCAACTGGGTAATTCTTCACCTTGAGGAGAATTTGATGGGCGGCGGAGTCCGCGTTTGATGATGATGGGTTGTTTTGTTTATTGATGGAAGGAGAAAGGAAGAGGAGAGGCTTCCCATTGGCGGGTTGCGATGATGACGACGATGAGCGGCGGTCAATGAAATTTGAGAGATGGGTTTGAATGCAATTTGTCACTTTTTGAAAGTTCACAAAGAGGGCTTGCAATGGATGATTTTCAGCCATTTTGATTTAGAGAAAAATGGCGGGAAGAAGCCGGCTTATAAACTATATCCGTATCCGTAATATTGTAATAATGAAAGTTAATTTTTAATCAAGTCACTAATTAATATCATTTTTGTAAAAAAAAAAAGTCACTAATTAATATTTAAATTGAGTCACTAAATATTTAGAATATAACTTTCTTCTGAGAATCCAGAAGGCAAAATTAATTTCTGATACAAAAATTGATATGGAAAAAGGTCGAGACTCCGTAGTTCTTCCCTTTAAACAAATATTAATTTAATTCCAGATTGGAATTCCAACTGTGTTCACTCTGTCTTTCCTAGCTTTTGTTTTCCAACGAAAATTCTAATGCCCGATTCCCCTTAATCAAGTCAATCCTCATTCCCAAAAGAAAACTAAAAACCCTAACAGCCCTTCAGCCGCCACCGTTCGTCGTCACTAACAGCACTTCGCCACAGTTCGTGGTCACTCACCAACACACAGCCGCGCCAGTCAGTTGCTCCTGCCCTGAAGGTTTTTGCTTTTTCTATGTTTTTTTTTTCTTTTTTTCAATTTGCATGTTTATTTATTTCAAATTGCTTCTGGTTTCATTGATTTGAGTCATTTTGACATTTTGTGTGTTTTCATTCTCCTCCTTCTGGTTTCATTCTCGGTTGCATAGCACCGAAGCAGAGACTGCAGCCATGGAGAGCTCACTGAAGCAGAAGCTGCAGCCATGATTTGAGCCTAATAAAGGTGAGATTATCATTCATAAATACCTATATTCGTTTGTTGGCAGCTGAAGTTTGTTGTTGCTTCTCTTATTAATTTCACCCATACAGCCATATTGTTGCAGTATCAGCCACATTTCATAGATGAAAAATGCTCATTTATTAATCTTATTGAGTTGTTTGATTGTCTGGGTCTTTTTATTTTTCTAGTTATTTTTCTCATGTGTGTGCATTTTTCATTTATTGGAATGCAATTTTCGTTATTTCTCTTGATGTGTCTAAAAGCTCAAATAAAGTAGACACGAAAATGGGATTGTTTGAAGAGCTGTTATGTGATTTAAAAGATAGGCCTTGGAAGTAGAGGAGAAAAGGGTCTAATGCAGTAATGCTGGATGCTAATAACTTAGTACTAGTTGGTTTTAAACCTGATACAGTAATAATCATCAGTTAATGGTGAAATCAGATTTAATGTTTTTGTTTTTGCAGAGTTCTTAATTGCTTGCTTCTTAAAAATGCTAGTATCATATTCAATTATTCATTTTTAAATTTTGTGTTCTTATATTTTAGTTATCTCCCGATCAACTTTGATTATGAGAATGGTGAAATGAAATAGTACTTTTAATTTTATTTTGAAATTCCCTGTTTGTCTTTCTATTTAGTTTTTCACATCACACTTTTCTTACAATGACATTTATATCTCGCAAAGTTCTCTGGTTGGAACAGGTAACATAACAAGATGCCTCGAGGGCCAACAAGGTATAAAAGAATGTTGAATCCTCAGCCATTAACATTCTCTCCCTTTGCTCGTTCAGTAGCTCAAATTGCCTCTATTCACAGGGATAAACGTCGAACATATAAATCGAAAGACCAGAAAGGATTTCCACTTAGCTCCAAAGGTATGATCATCTAACTGATCTCATTCTTTTTTAATTGAAAAGCAGTTGTTGTGTTCTTGAAATCCTAGGCATGTTAGTAAATAAACTCACTGCTTTGAGCACTCTCTAGATAAAGGAATTCCTAAACACACTCTGGAAGGGAAGAGTGATCTGTCTGGGTCTTCTGAAGAAGAAGGTTCTGAAGTAAGCAGCTATTTATTTTCTTTTCCTTTACTGAAATTATTATCAAGTCTGAAGTAAGCAACTATTTATTTTCTTTTCCTTTACTGAAATTATTATCAAGTGATGACTTTTGATTTTGGTTCCATATGATATCATTTTTTGTTGTAACGTATATGAGCTTGGTCTGTTTACTGAAGGGAGTTGTTCAGGCAGATTTTGTCTTCTTTGATCCGAAACCAGATGACTTCCATGGAGTGAAGATTTTACTACAAACTTACCTTGATGATACACAGTGGGATTTGAGTGGTTTTGTAGACTTGATCTTAGCACAGACCACTGTAGGTACTGTTGTCAAAATGGAGGGTGATGATGACGATACACCTTTCTCTATCGTTACTGCTCTTAATTTGGGAAGATATAAGGCAAGCAACTTGTGCTCCTGATTCTTTTTTCTATATATTTCTGATGGCCAAAATCATATCCTGAATATCTTGCAATCTCTAATAAGAAATGAGGGTTAATAAATGTACCATCATCATTAATGTGCATTTCATATCAACACTGTCTGCATTTGAGCAACATATGTGGATGGGGAAACCTCATCCCATTTTAAATTGATCTTTCTTTTATCCTGTCAACGAGGTAATTACATATTTAGCCATCTCATTCTTTCCTTCCGTATTTTGGTTGTTTTTCCTCTCTCTAGTGCAAATAAGTAATCTTCCTTGCGATCCGTAACCGGTGGTTTGTTGCCAGTAGCTCTTGTGAGCTAATCTTTGTATGTGTTATCATTTGTACTAGATAAAGAGCCACAGGTTTATTCTTCTCAGGATCATAAATGTATCGAGGAGCTTAAGGAGTTTCTTCTTAAAGTATGCCAAGAGAAGGATGTCATAAAGGACTTGGGATTGCTTATGGGAGAACAAGCACATGATGTGGGTCTATTGGTCTCCCAGCGTGTGGTCAATTTTCCTCAGCTTTTGCCACCTCTTCATGATGCGCTCTTTGATGAAGTCTCATGGGCTACGGAAGATGAGGTTAGATGACTATTACAGCATGGATGGTGAGCTTGTTTGATATCTCTCTTTACATGCTGAAAACGAGTTTCTTGACCAAATTTACATTTCTTGTTTCACTTTTTGAAGCCGACAGCAGAGCTCAGGAATTCCTTCTGCTTCAAGTGTTATCTACTAGTCAGTAAAATTTACAAGGTTTTCCTGTCTTGGCACCTTAGCACTGCTCCTTATATTTTGATTATCAATTTCTTTCTATTGATGATTGGCTTCAATAGTTCTTTCCTATATCTTTCTCGTTCTTTCCCTCTCTGTGTATGTTTGTGTATGTAACTTGCTTCTTCGGATGCAAAACTAAAGCACAAGAATGCAAACCAGAAAAATAACAGAAACCTGATAAGGAGGTCAGGTAGTGACAGTGGTGATGGAATAGTGTACGTCAAGCCAGAAGATGAAATTTTTCACAAGGTATTGCTTCTTTACCCATGTAATATTCTTTGTATCACCTGATTTTATTTTATTTTTACGATTTTTCCCCAAACGATTAATGTTTCTTTTACTAAATCTTCACACCTACTTATGCTTTCTACCTTACTTATTTTACTACAAATATTATTGATTGCACTTTCTGATGCTTTTCAGCTTAGCTTGTGGTCCTTTAGTTTTCCCATGCACGCCCAGCAGGTTGAAACTCAGGAGGCAAGTAATATTGTTGTTTGCTTCTTTTGGTTTTAGGGCCGTTTCCTCTCATTTGAATTTTACTGTCAAACATCAACCACTATTCCTCTTTCTTTTTTAACATGCTTCTTGTTTGCAATGGCTCTGTTCAGCAAGGCCTAAACCAAAGTCTTTAACAAAACAGAACACCATCTATCTCTGCCTTTGGTGCTCAAAATCAATCCCGACATTCCACTGCTCTAAGAAATACCATTTGGCAGCGTCTTTGACCTTTTAAACTGTGAAAAGTTGTGCCTCACATCATCAAGCACCTTCGCACCCCCTCCCTAAAACCCTCTTTACTGATTTTACTATACTCTTATCCCCATTGGTACACCTTCACTTCACTTTGCTATTTCTATATAGAATGGCATGATGTGTTTTTAACTAACTTTTTATTCTTGGTGTTGATGTCTTTTATAACGTAACATTATAATATGTTTGAATTAATTTTGCAGCTAAAAGATTATCGTTTAATGGGGTTAGTCATGGCTGTAGAGGCAGCCAAAATTTCAACATTCCGCCAGCAGTTGCAGTATTTAGTTGTTGAATCTTGAGATCCACAGGTTCATCATTTCTTTTGTTTAACAGCTTTGACTTTTCTCCTCCTAAGGCCTCTGCAACAGCTTTAGAACCTGCTGACTTTTTCTTATTTGCAGGTATTTTTAGTCGCCAGATACTGGCGGGGTCTGGCTAGCAACTTTGAACTCCTGGTTCTTCCATTTGTTTTCCCCTGGAGACGCTAGGAAAGCTATCTGTTTCAGTAGGTACCAATTTTGAAGCCACGGCAACAATGAAACTACTTTTTGCTGACAATTTATAGCAATTGAAATATGTTAGGTATATACTTGGTGATGAATTTGCTGTGACAAGTAGGCACATTAGGCTTAGGATTTTAGAGTTGGACTTTATGACGTGTAGTTGCAGTCTAAGTGCCTGTTTGGTATGGCTTATTTAAGAGCCATAAGTGCTTATTTAATCGTATAAGCACTTTTAAAATTTTTTTATGGTATTTGGTTATTTTTTTAATAGAGTTTTTTTAGCTTAAATAAGCTAATTTACCTCTACTAGTAAAAGCCCAAAATTTGAGCTTTTGGGAGTAGAGGCTATAGAGCTTTTCTAAAAATATATAATATAAAAAATATCACACAGTTTAATGGTTCAAAAGTGCTTTTTTTATTGACTACCAAATACCCAATGACTTTTTGTCCAAAAGCTCTATTGATATAAACTCTACTGCTATAAGCTCTACTGTTATAAGCTTTATTTAATAAGCTGTACCAAACGGAGCCTAACTATGTTATCCCATGATCCCTCTGCATTTTTATGGCGTTGGGTAGGCCTCTCCAATTATAGTCGTAAGTCCTACACAGGATAGGTTAATAGGATGGTTACATGTCATAGTGGGAAGCTAATGGATAAAAGCTACGTTCTTTTAATGTTCGGCATTTTTGTTAGTTCCTAATAAAATTCCTTTTCCCTTGAGTCAACTTTGTAGATAAAGGTTAGCTAAGGTCGTTCATAATAGTGCCAAAATGATGACCTTCGGGCACGTGATGCCATGGTTTGGTGCACTTGCACCTGCAACAAGCGAAATTTATGTTGTCTTGACTCTTGACCAGAAAATGAATCATAAAACCTCAAGAAAAATGATTTTATTTCTTAACTAATAAGGATAATTTTAAATTTTTATAATATATAGGAGAATGTATATGAAATTGTATTAAATATAAAAGTTATGAAAAATTCTACCATATTTTGTTTCTAAAAGAATGTCATTATGTCATCAACACAATAAAAGGACGACCAAATATGCCTTCTGTTCAGTCACCAGGCCCAGTACCTACGAGTCTATTTTATTCAAAGAACAGTGATGAAGAATCAAATGGTTTGCAAGAAACACTACGATGCCCGTCTTTTCTTACATGCTTGTTCCTCTTCTATGTGTATCACTACGCTATTTTATACATAACGAAAGAAATAAATACAACGAAATCTCAATCAATGCGAGCATCAATTTCATAAAAAATTCATGTAAATTCAAGGACAATTCTCCGTTCAGGACTTCTCTCAAACAGTTCCATAGCACCAACTCCTTGTTGTCAAAAACACCACGACAAAAATAACCCAGAAGCTAAAATCGATTATAATGCGAATGGAGTGATTGTATATAATTATAAGAACAGATAGGCAAATGGGTAATTCTTTACCTTGAGGAGAATTTGATAAGCGGCGGGGTCCGCGTTTGATGATGATGGCTTGTTTTGTTTATTCATGGAAGGAGGAAGGAAGCTTCCCATTGGCGGGTGGCGACGATGATGACGATGAGTGGTGGCCAATGAAATTTGAGAGATGGGTTTGAATGCAATTTGTCGCTTTTTGAAAGTTCACAAAGAGTGCTTGCAATGGATGATTTTCGGCCATTTTGATTGAGAGAAAAATGGCGGGAAGAAGCCGGCTTATAAACTATATCCGTATCCGTGAAGATGAAAGTTAATTTTCAATCAAGTCCCTAATTAATATAATTAAAAAAGTCACTAATTAATATTTAAATTGAGTCACTAAATATTTATAATAACTTTCTTCTGAGAATCTAAAAGGCCAAATTATTTTCTGATACAAAAATTGATATGGAAAAAGGTGGAGACTCCCTAGTAAGTTCTGCCCTTTATACAAATATTAATTTAATTCCAGATTGGAATTCCAACTGTGTTTACTTTGTAAAAGTTGGATATTTTATCCTATGTATCTTTGTATTAACTGATCCTTTCAAAAAAAAAAAAAAAAAAAGTATCAACTGATCATTAAATTTAAAGACCAAAGCACGGAAACGTGCGTCTCTGTCTGCCCATACCTTAGGAAAATTCAATATCCACGCGTGTAAATCGCGCGTACACAACAAACCCTCATGCAAGCAGCTGATATTTTTCTCTCAAGAGCCAATTCAAAGTATATTGTATAAACAATTTGTTTCAGCTTTGACGGTTCCCCACTCTCTAAAGATAAGTGTCGTAACTTGTAATGCCTTTGAAATTCAACTTTGCAATAATTGAATCAGATTCCCTTTATGATGATGAGTTCGTTAGCGTAAAGATCCGTTTTTGTTGTACAAAATCAAACTCAAGCAGGACCCTTTTGAGTGATTCTTCAAAAACAGGTAGTTTCTTGAATCAAATTCCTAGTTTTTCAAGTGTTTTCTTTGTGGGTGTGAAGAAAATAGTCGAATAGGCAATCAAAATCTGATTTTTAGGACAGCCCAGTTGACTTAAATCATTTTAAACTGCTTCAGTTTTGGTGAAGTTTCAATCTTTCTCTTGATTCTCCCAGTGGATGGGAGAAGAGGGAATGACAAGTGATGTGCAACAGAAAGCAGCAAAAACAAGTCCAAAGCTAACTGTATTGCCTCTTATTGCTTTGATATTTTATGAGGTATCTGGGGGTCCTTTTGGTGTTGAGGATTCAGTAAAAGCAGGCGGTGGCCCTCTTTTATCCTTGCTTGGTTTCTTGATTTTCCCTTTAATTTGGAGCATACCAGAAGCTCTAATCACAGCTGAGCTTGCCACAAGTTTCCCTGAAAATGGAGGCTATGTTATTTGGATATCTTCAGCTTTTGGTCCCTTTTGGGGATTCCAAGAAGGATTTTGGAAATGGCTTAGTGGAGTTTTGGACAATGCCCTTTACCCAGTTTTGTTCTTGGATTACTTGAAGCATTCGTTGCCTATCTTTAACCTATTAATTGCTAGAATTCCAGCTCTTTTAGGCATTACAGGTGCATTAACATATTTGAACTATAGAGGTCTGCACATTGTTGGTTTTTCAGCCGTTTCCTTGCTAGTTTTTTCGCTTTGCCCATTTGTAGTGATGGGCATACTTTCAATCCCTCGCATAAAGCCTAGAAGATGGCTGGTTGTAGACTTTAAGAAGGTGGATTGGAGGGGATACTTCAATAGTATGTTTTGGAATTTGAACTATTGGGATAAGGCAAGTACTCTTGCAGGGGAAGTTGAAAATCCAAGTAAAACATTCCCAAAGGCGCTTCTTGGAGCTGTGGTTTTGGTGGTTTCTTCATATTTAATTCCACTTCTTGCAGGGACGGGGGGTTTGACGTCCCCGTCTAGTGAGTGGAGTGATGGATATTTTGCAGAAGTCGGCATGTTGATTGGTGGGTTTTGGCTCAAATGGTGGATTCAGGCAGCTTCTGCAATGTCTAATTTGGGACTGTTTGAAGCAGAAATGAGTGGTGATGCCTTTCAACTCCTCGGGATGAGCGAGATGGGAATGCTCCCTGCAATATTTGCTTCAAGGTAGTTATTAAAGCTTTCCTGGTTCTATTGCTTTCTTCCTTTATGGTTAAATGGCTTATTTTCCTGTTCTTAAATTAGACAATGGTTACATTTGGCAACCAATGAACATAATTAGTCAATTTTTTTCGATAGAATAATTAGTCGTATTTCAGTATCAAAAGAGAGTTTGATCTTCTGCTTAATTTGCAGACAAATGATGTTTTTCATGCTCTTTTAAGAACTGTCTTCAACAACTAGATTCTTTTTTTTTTTTTCATTTCAGATGTTTGTATAATGGTCTATTGGTGACTCTCAGAATTAAGTTTGAGTAGAATTCTTCTTTCATAGAATTTCCTCGAAAGTGGGAACTGAATCATTTACACTGAATTGGCAGTAAATTTTGTTTCAATGAGAAGGTTCATTGTCTTGAGAAGTAACATGACTGTTGCCTTTGAATGCTTTATGTAGATCAAAGTATGGGACCCCCACTTTGAGCATTCTGTGTTCTGCTACTGGAGTAATTTTTCTGTCATGGATGAGTTTTCAAGAAATTCTGGAATTTCTTAATTTCTTGTACGCAATTGGAATGCTTCTTGAGTTTGCCGCTTTTATAAAATTAAGAATAAAGAAGCCAGATCTTCACAGACCTTATAAAGTTCCTTTGCAAACATTTGGGGTAACAATGCTTTGCCTCCTGCCTGCAGTTTTGCTTGTTCTTGTTATGTGCCTCGCTTCTCTAAGGACATTCATAGTAAGTGGTGGTGTTATTATTGTGGGGTTCTTATTATATCCTGTTCTAGTTCATGCAAAGGATAGGAAATGGACACAATTCGATATAGAACAACCCACATCGCCTTCTGATACCCGTCAAGAAAGCCATTCAGCTGTGTCAGAAATGTACCCAGGAGTAGATGAGGCTTCGGTCAGCCTTCTTTCAGACCTGTCATCTACCACCCAACCAGACCAGGAAGCCTGTGTATCTGAGAATGAAGAACTCTTGAAAACAGAGTAGATTGTCATTGTTTATACTTCTTTTAATTTATTAATAATCATATGATTATACTGAAGCCTTCACCGTGATGTAGTGAACATAATTTAATTTGAACTTGGTCTGCACAGGATCACAAATCTAAAGAAATATACATTAGTGCTTTGCTTGTGTTCTACCATTCTATACTTCGATATTTCTGTGTTAAGTGTTGGTAGGCTTACAATAGTTGGTTATCTAAACTTCATCCCCAAAGTTTATATGTTTGTTTCATTGCATTCTATATGTGGAGGCTAACCAAATTGAATTTGTTATAACTATATGAGTTCAAATGGCATATACGAATTACATCTTCATTACTACATCTTGTGTAATAAATTCGAATCGTCTCCACTATTTTCTGTTTAGTAGTTGCGATTACATTGTGGCTTTGCTTATCTTGCAAAATTATATGGATGCAAAAATTTGATTTGATTGTAAATTGGGGGGTGGGGGGGCGCGGGGAGAGTTGGTTGACCTAATCTTAGTCATTCATAGTTATTACACAAGAAAAAAAGAATGAAAAAAGAAAAGGAAAAAGTTAAAGAGAGGATCCTAATCCAAATTATATATATCGCAAAACATTTTACTCACTCTCCCAATCAACCCTGCTTCTTCTTTAGAACACGTAAATGGCACCATTTTTTTTCCTGCTCCTCTTCTTTGCTATTGTTTCTGCAGCCACCCCACCAACAGCTCATAATTTTTCTCCCTTCTTTATTATCTCCCAAGATGGCCATGTACACCGGTTAGTGGGGGAAGAAATAATTCCTGCATCTCTTGATCCAACAACCCATGTCGATTCCAAAGACATCATATATTCATCAGAACATAACCTCTCTGCAAGGATTTACTTCCCAAACAACACAAACAGAAACCAAAAACTTCCCCTAGTAGTTTATTTCCATGGTGGAGCCTTTATCTTCGAAAACGCCTTCTCCCTCACCTACCATGCTTACATGAACACTTTAGTCTCCCATGCAAAAATTATTGCAGTCTCGGTTGATTACCGAAGGGCGCCGGAGGATCCTGTCCCTGCAGCACATGAAGATTCATGGACGGCGCTCAAATGGGTTGCTTCCCATGCAAATGGGAGAGGCCCTGAAGAATGGCTAAAGACTTATGCTGATTTTCAGAAAGTGATTTTGTCAGGAGACAGTGCTGGTGGTAACATAGCACATCACATGGGCATAAGACAAGGCCAAGAGAAACTTGAAGGGATAAATATTGATGGTATTTGCTTACTGTTTCCATACTTCTGGGGCTCAGCACCTATTCCTGGGGAGCCATATGTTCCAGAATATTGGACAACAATAATAGATGAGCTATGGCGAATTGCTCGTCCGGACACAAGCGGGTTGGATGATCCAATCATTAATCCGGTGGCTGATCCAAAACTATCAAGCCTGGGGTGCAATAGGTTGCTGGTTTTTGTTGCTCAACTGGATCTGCTAAGAGGCAGAGGATTGTACTACGTGACCAAGTTGAAGGAGAGTGGGTGGAAAGGTGACGCAAAGGTTTCAGAGATTATGGGGGAGACTCATGTGTTTCATTTACTTAACCCCAGTAGTCTTCATGCCATTAGAATGCTCAAAACAACTGTTGATTTCATCCATGGGAAGGATTATCCATAGGAAGGGTTGTTATTAAGGCATATATATCAGTATACATATACATATAGGGTTGCTCTCCGTTACTGTTTATAACCAGGGAAGGAGATTAACCTCATATTTAGTCAAAAAGAGTTTATGTAATTTTTCCACAAGTTTCTACTCCGTAGCTTTCCCATCCGGTCAGCCGGATTATGCTTATGATCCGAACTTTCGATTTCAACCGCTAGATGCAATTAAAAGGCTGAGACGCTTAAGAAACGTATAGCTGACATATGATAATTGAATTTCTCTCTTATTACCAATATGTGATGTAATTTTATTACATAGACGTATAGATGACATGGTAAGATTTGTATATCCACCTAAAACTTCCTAAGTACTACCGAAATAATATTCAAAGAGTTATTAAATGTAGGCTACGACTCTACGCGTGGAATTATGGATGCATGTGCTGGACTTATATGATCTAATGTTTAAGGTTAAATCGATTTAATTAGTAGAATTTGTACTTGACAATAAATGACATGTCCTAAAAGATTGGTAGACATCATTAACTAATTACCACGTGACCCTAGTAGATCGAGTAATGCCATATTTTTTTGTCTCATTAATTAGGATACAATTTTTATATCCCAATTATGTATGAACTATGTAAAGCCTATCGTTATTGCTTGATAAAATATATTTAAACCGATCTAGATTCTAATGTGCGTGCCAACTCCAAATTAGTAAAATCTAAAGCAAGACCAATAAGCATCAATTGTCTCACCATCAATAGTATTTTGGCCCCAAAAATAGGGAAACAAAAAGCTAATTCAAACAATATTAACCCCTTCCAAGTTTTTCTACGGCACAATGCATGCAAGTGATGTGCTATATATATGAGCACCGGATCTATCTCCTACTAAAAACTACACTTCGTGAAAATCAGCACGAGTGTTTAACAAATGTGTTCAGGGCCATGATGGAACATATTGTTATTGCATTTAGCTTCGGATTAATCTACCAATTTATTTCAATTCATGATATCATGCACGATCGGGTAATTGTAATACAGCAGTGCAAATTTCTAACTTTCTATATACTGAAGTGAAGAATGCATTATGCGTAATAAATTTCTATTTTCTCTCTGCAATTATGAGTGACATAATCAATGCTCAAATAAGTTACGTATATGTGCTTCATTGTATTGTTTTCATGATATAGTTCTTGAGACATAGGGACTGAACGGTTTAATTTAATTTACTATGTATTGAAATTTGTTGAAATTTAATTTTCTACATTGTTTGTAAATTAAAAGTTGCTGTTCAATGCTTACTATAAATAGAGGCTAAAAAATGTGAATTTAAAGGCTTCATTCAGCCTTCCATATACTTTTAGTAGAGTTCGTTGATGAGATCAAATTAGGGTTTCAAATTCAATTCCTTCTCTTGCTATGTTATATTATATAATACACAAGCCCACTTCTCCTTTAGAACAAAGGAACAAAAATTATGGCACCATTAAAATTATTTCTTGTGCTCTTCTTCTTTGCTAGGGTTTTCCGCCGGGCAGCAGCCAGCAGACCAAATAGTCTTTGACAACTCTCCCTTCTTTGTTTTATACAAAAATGGCCAAATTGAAAGGCTAATGCTTGAAGATTTTGTACCTCCATCAATTGATCCAATTACAAATGTTGATTCCAAAGACATTGTATGCTCACCTCAGCTTAATCTCTCTGCTAGGGTTTACATTCCGAAAAACAACGCAAACATAGACAACAGCAAGAAACTTCCACTTTTAGTTTATTTCCAGGGTGGTGGCTTCATCTTCTCAACCGCTTTCTCCCATGGTTACCATAACCACCTCAACTCCTTGGCCTCCAAAAGCTAAGGTTATTGCAATCTCAGTTGAGTTCCGAAGAGCGCCAGAGGATCCCGTCCCAGCTGCTCATGAAGATTCTTGGACAGCATGCACTCAAATGGATTGCTTCCCATGCAAATGGGAAAAGGCAATGAATATTGGCTGAACAGTTATGTTGATTTTGACAAAGTGTTTTTGATGGGAGACAGCGCTCGGCCGAACACAAGTGGCACCGATGATCCGTTGATTAATCCGGTGGTTGAGTACTCAAAGCTACGGAGTCTGGGGTGTAATAGGTTGATGGTTGTTCTTCCCGCAATAATAGGTTGATGGTTGTTCTTCCCGCAAAGGATATACTGAAGCATAGAGGAAGGTACTACGCTGAGAAGTTGGAGGAGAGCGGGTGGAAAGGTGAAGCTGAGGTTTATGAGATTAAAGGAGTGGATCATGGGTTTTATTTAGCGAATGCCACTACTAAAAGTGCCGTGGAAGTGCTCAAAAGAACAGTTTCTTTCATTGTCATTCACTAGTGGGGGTTAATTAGCTAGTTAGGGTTTGTAATAAGCCAAAGAAACATCTTGGGTGAAATGTCATCAAAGCATATTGTGTAGACAAATATAATTTTAGTTATCATTGTTTCAATATGATTGCTAAAAAGTATATATATTCATTTTCTACCTCATCCATCTAATTTGCGGAAGAGCTACATTTGTATATTACTTATGCCCCACCTTAACTCTGAGTTGTGTTGTTTACATACAGGGCATTTTTATTTTTTTTAATCTCATATGAATATATGATTTGATTTGATTTTTTTTATAATATCTTATCCAATAAACTCTAATTACATTCTTATATTTTTCTTAATATACTATCAATGAATCCAAATGCTATACTACATATCAGAAAGATGTAATTTTTATGCCTCAAAATTTTGATTGAAAAGATAATAGAAATAAGAATTTTTTTTTTATGACATCCTCATCACTCACATTCTTGTTATTTTTTCAGCTCTTTTTTTTTTTATCGTATTTTATATACACTTTTATTCATCCGTATGATTTTCTCATCACGTTCTCATTACTTTCTCATCGAATCTACAACAGAGTTATAATCTTTAACAAATGCTAACCAAGAAATATAATCTAAATAAAGCTATATTTGCTAATCAAGCTAGTTTAGTGGAGTATATATAATTGCTATAGGACATCACAATAATTAGTGCGAGTAGGGGAAAAATGAAAACTGTAAGGGAGAATGAGAGTAAATCTATTATTATAATGATCAGTAATGATTGATTGATTTTTTTTATTTTATTTAGTAGTCGAAACTAAGGAGTCAAGGACACGAATCAAGGAAAAGTACGTGACGAATAATTTTCAAACTATTGGGGTCTAATGGATATTATGAAAGAGTAAAGAGGGTTCTTCGAAACTAACCTCTTCATGAAAATTAAAAGGGAAAAATAAATAAATAAATAAATAACGCACGTGTGTTTGTTTGTAAGAATGTAATGTCCCGAAGAGAAGTGTTATAGATAATCTCTGTTTCGTCTGTCTCCGTTAAGCACAAAATTACGTAAAACAACAGACACAGATTCGATCACCAACCCAAACACTCCAAAAAAAAATAAAAAATCATAAGAATAATAAAAATAAAATAACAAACCCCCCCCCCCCCCAGCACAAAAAAAAAAAGAAAAAAAGAAAAATCAGAAAAGTCGTAGCAAAATTCATAATCGGCCACGACCCACTTCGGTACGTACCTATTACTCGATCTTTGTTGATTCTTGAATCGCTTTCTAGGTTACGCTTCTCATAGAAATATCTCAAAAGGGTTTCAATCAGTTTGAAAATGGTGCCTTCAGCTTCTCGAATTTGTAAACTTTCTGTTTTGGGTACTTTCTCTAATTGTGTTTTTTGGGGTTTTGTTTGATTTTACCCTAAGTATGCTAAAGAATGTGTGAATTTGGTGTTTCTATTGATAATTTATTTTTCGATGTGCAGATGTTCTTGTTGATTTGGGACTAGGGTTTTAGGTTTTGAATAGAAGAGATGTATGTTAGGCTTTTAGCATAGGCAAACTCAAGATTTGATGGGTATTAGGTATTTGTAAATTTTCAGTTTGCTGTTTGTACAAAATGGTGCCAAATTCAAGCTTTGCTCGTATCGACACTTTAGAACTAAAAGCTCTGATTTTAAAGAAGATTGGGCATCAAAGAGGAGAAAAATACTTTGAACATCTTGGTAGATTGTTTAGTTCGAAGATTAGTAAGACTGAATTTGATAAATTTTGCATTAGGACTATTGGCAGGGAAAATCTCCCACTTCATAACAAGTTTATTAGGGCTATTATCAAGAATGCATGTATAGCGAAAGTTCCTCCGCCGAGGGGGATTAAGAAAGTAGGGAGTAGCCTTGGTGTTAAAACAGTAAATGGGTACCAGAGAGGTAGTCTTCAATCACTTTATGGGGATGCATTTCCTCCATCACCTCGGAAGGGTAGGTCGCTCGTTAATCGGGACCGAAAGTTTAGGGACCGCCCTAGTCCACTGGGGCCTCTTGGTAAGCCTCAAAGTGTTAGTACCTGCGGGGAATCAGTTTCCAAGGCACAAGAGCTGCAAAGTCCAACTGAATTGTTTTCACTTGGTAGTAGACCTCCTGTTGAAGTTGCATCCGTGGAAGATGGAGAGGAGGTGGAGCAGGTAGCAGCAAGCCCAAGTGTTCAAAGCAGAAGTCCGGTTACTGCTCCTCTCGGCATTTCCATTAATTCTGGCGGAGGTCGTAAATCTCTTTCTAGTGCATCTATATTTAGTGACAACCGTCCATTGACGTGTCAGAGCTGTGGCGAGTTACCTGATACTAGATCATTAAGAGTTCGTTTGGAGCAAAAGTTGAGGATGGAGGGTATTAGTGTCCCGATGGACTGTGTTAATTTGTTGAATAATGGGCTGGATGCATATTTGAAAAGGTTGCTTGAGCCTTGCATGAGTTTGGCTCAATCAAGGTATCAAAATGAACGATCAAAACAAGTAGTTGGTCAGCTCATACCTGGTTTGCATGGGATGAGATGCATGAGAAGATCAGAAAAATCCATTGATGCATCTATGTCTGATTTTTGCACCGCAATGGAGTTGCAACCGAAACTACTTGGAGAAGATTGGCCAATACAGCTTGAGAAAATATGCTTGCGTTCTTTTGAAGATGAAGGGAACCTTTCCTAAGAACAGCTTGGAAATTGATGAGATTATTTTGACATTTGTTTGATGGCTCAGCTCTCTGAATCAGTTATTTACCCTCAATTTTGTGCTCCACTCTCTTGCAGTTTTGCAAGCATTGTCAATGTTAGTAAGTTGCCAATGCGTCAGAATTTCAGATCTGGTTGACAAAGTATCATTTAAAGTTCAGAATTGATGATTGTTGAGAAGGGGAATTGTTTATATAGTTTAAGTTGTAAAATCTAGATACATTTAGAAACCTTGGTATTCTGCTGGTTGAAGCATTCTCCAATAAGAGAATATGATTTTGTAATTTTCCCCTATTGTACTGACATAAGAATGAATGAAAGCATTTTTTTCATATGACTGCTCCGAGTTACAGAATTCAATTAGTCTCTACCATCTTCTGAACTTGATCTTGATCCACTCTCTCTTATTGACTACTTGACTTCGTTTGACAATTTGTTTCTTGTTATGATAAATATCTGCTAACTCAATTCAAGATAATCGAGTTATGAAAACATATGCCAACTCACTTCAAGATAATTTGAATTACGAATGCCATTAAGTGGGGCGACTTGATTTCTGACAATACCTTAAGTATATGCTTGCTGAGTAGATGGTTGAAGGTATATGCGATGCTTTCACTGACATTTTTTCCTCTATAACAAGTCCAGGGGATAAATCTGTTCTACCAATCAACTTCAGTTTTTCGCACAATGATTGTGCTTGAGATTCCTGACGTTCTTCAGAGGCGGGTGAGTTTTGTTCTATTTGCTGTACTAGCAGTAATCAATTGATAACTATACTTTTTATCCTTGGAAAAGAAATGAGTCATACTTTCTGGTTGCAGTTGATATATGCCTTAACATGGGAACCATGCGTATTGGTGAGGCCTTCATATATTATTTCATCAAAAATCAGACGGTTGGTTTCAGAGGATTGCAGATTACGAGTTGAAAGTGAAGGTGCACGGCATCAAAGTTTAGCTGGGGCACGAATTCTGATCAGATGATCTGTAACTGGAAGACACACAAATAGTATTCCAATTTAAAGACTCCAGATCTTTGTAAAAATTGCATCAAGTTAAACTTGTCGTTCAGTCTATATGACTTTTATTAGAAGTCCATTGTTTTTATTTTGTCAGTTTTATCAACTGGAGAAAATTTCAGTGTGATCAAGAGCAGTTTTTTACTGTGGAAATTGCCCACTAAAATAACGTCATCAACCCACTACTTTACAACCTCTGATATGTTGTCCAATTGCATTATCTAGTAAATAATACCACTAAGAGAAAAGAACAAAATATTAATGGGCGCTGCTTGGTCTACATGAGCAATGGATCAAGTTCATAGCAGTTCTGCGTCAACCATCAGCTGAGAGTATCTAAGGTAGATCTTGGGCTTGAACGTGAGATGGATAGAGGGAACACTGAACCAATCAGCTTGCAGTTGTGACAGCTTTTTCTAGACTCGCCGTATACGTCAGATAGATAGTCCATAGATATGAAAATGAATTGCTCACCAATGGCTGTCAAAGGAACACCAATAAAAAAAAGGTGTTTGTTAGTGAAATCCAGTTTCGCCCTATCATAAGAACAGGCAACAGCTTGACCTCAGCTCAAGAAAATAACAAAGTACAGAAGAACATGTGTGAGAGAAGGCAAGGAAGGACCTCATCACATACCTGCAAATGGACAGGGATGAATCTGAATGTGATAAAATCACATACAGGCCAGTACATGACACCCTTGAACATGGTAGGGAGCAAGTCTCGTTTTAATCGAGCAACAATCTCTTCTCCACTTTCACCTGAGGAAAACAATTGCACCCAATGGCTTACATATACACTAATTCAAAGTAGCATACACAGCAGCTGCAATATTGCTTGGTAAACAACTTGGCTGTCATCATTCAAAGATATGTTAATGTCTCAATAGGCCAGTAGAGAAGCATTAACTTCAAGAAAACATGCCAAATGCAATAAAAACTTGTGAAGGATAGAGAATATGACTGATCACTTGCTTCAGTCTTGCATGAAATGATGCCCAAAAACACTGGTTCAAGTTTCAACCTTTTTCTAATTAGTTTATAAATTTGTCATTCAGATAGACAAGAGGGATTTATTAAGCTCTTCAACTGAATGTAAGAAGTTGAAGCAATCACACGGACAATGATTAAGAATACTGAAGCTAAGTCACAAATTTTCCTACTAAATTTCACCTATTTTCCAACAGCTGCAGTTATGGACCGATTATGGCCTGAACAAGTAAGTATTTTACATATATGTCTTTCATGGATTTCTGCTTAATCTACATACATGAATATAAACACTGACAAATTGCCACGATGGGCGCCATCATAGACCTTGTGATGTATAACTAAACGCAAGGCACAACTACACCAATACCATGTGGTTGGATATTAAGCATATATCCAGAGCTTAGTGCCATGTCATGATGTCACTAAGTTCACAATAACTTCTGAACCATTAGATTAACACACTTTAAATGACCGATTCACATTTTAAGCGTTGTGTCCCCTAAAAGAATAAATATTGACATGTACAAGGACAAACTTTAGATTGCACCAATGTGAAGTTCTAAAATATGTGTAATAATTTGTCTATAGAAAAAGGTTGTTGATTCTGACCTCACTGTACGGGTAGTTCATAAAAAGACTTCAAATTTAAATGGAATAACAAAATTCAAAGCAGTTATTGCGCACAAAATTGTTCTAAAAAGTAGTAACACTAATCAAACAGTACAATAAGTTTACAAATAATAAAATCAGGGGAGGATCAAACCAAGTATACCACAAGCAACCATAAAATCCAATAGATATATTACAATTTATGTAACAAATTAAAAATCTTGTCTACCTTGTAAACTTGCATTCAGTGATAAGAACACAACAGTCATAATTGGTCCATAAATTGTCTGCCCCATTGCCATCTTCTTCAATGTAGCAACCAGATCTTGCTTCGGAAACAATTTTGACACAAAATTGAACCAAAAGTGCAATGTGGGACCTAAAATTAACATCCCATATCCACCCATCCGTAATGTCCTCACCAGATCATAAGATTCTGAAGATGCAATAGTCTGAAGAAGAATAAAAATATGCGTACCCACCAGGATATTAGAAATAAATCACTCCTTCAAGAAATTAACATGATGCATATAGACATGGACACATATGCACATAAGTAAAAATTGCAGTATATAGCATTATGCCTACTCTTTTTATGTAGCAGTAAATGTATATTTGTAAATTACAGCTATAGTGAAGATAACAGTAATACTGCATATAAGTCTTTACAAGATGATAAGCAGAAAATAGTCTGAATGAGTAGAAACCTAGTTGAGTGGAATGAGGAAAAAAGATAATGACAGCAGCAGCGTAACAAATTCAGGGCACGACTTCGTTGAGGGAAAGGGAGGAAAAGAACACTGGAAAAATTGAGGATAAAAGTGCAGGTTGAGTGTATAATCTCTATTCTCCAGAAATTGCATATGTAGCAACCGAAGTAGAGAAAATTGACTTTATTTCAATGCGTTTTCTACTCTCTTAAAGCAAAATCAGGGCATTCTTCACTGTGTGATGACATTTACGCCATCAAAGTTCATGCTTATAGTTCATGATTGATTTAAACTCACCCCAGGAATATAAACCAAGGGTCAAATTTGATAAATTATACAATCATACTCGCAACTGATCTCTTCTTATCCCTTGATAACAACAAAAGCACAGCAGTGAGCACAAAAACAATTCAATTCTTCTACAATATTTTGTTTCGACAAAGAAGCACATACATATCTACCCATCAATTTCAACTTGCATCCATATGTTATGTTAACCACCATAGACATACCCACTGTCCAGAAGAAACCTAAACGCCACCAAGAAACACAGCCAGCATTTTCATTATTCATTAATATAAATATTAAACAATTCCTTAGGCGTCAAAATTAAGCCAAAACGGAAACTTTCAACCGCCAACCAACAATTTTCTGTTGGGTAGCTGAAGAGGGGGGGGGGGGGGGGGGTTGGGTTTCAAACTTCAGCTGTCAAAAAGCTCAAAACTTTATTTAAAAGTTAGCCCATTTTCTTTAGTCCATTTTCTTCCTTCTTTCCACCGTTTCACAGAAACCAAACAGAGTCCAAAAACACAAACTTTATACCACAATCAAACAAAAAAAAAAATGCTAAAAGGTTTACCTGCGATGACAAATCAGCAGCAATATAAATAAGAGAGCAGGTGGCACTCTTGGTAAGAACAGGCCGTGACTTCACCATTGCCAAATACCACCCAACAAAACCCACCTCCGAAAACGACGCCGTTCTGGCAGACGAAGCTGCATATGCAGAGGAAAACAGAGAGGAATAAGGAGAGACTTCATTGTATGCCCGCGTTGATTTCCTGAGAAAATCAGCCAACTTGAAGTATTCTCTCGACTGCGTCTGGTTTTTCAGAAGGTTCGAGTTGATACTGGCAACTGGATCGGTGAATACGTCAGTGATTTTCTTGTTGTTGACGCCTCCGTGGCTCTGCAAAAGCTGTGAAACGGTGCCGTTCCGCTTCAACACTCCTCTCATTTTATAATTTTCACTCTTTCTTTTCTTTCTCTGCTTTCCGGCGGCTTTCGTCTGCCGGTGGGTTTTGAGGGGTTTTAGGGGAAAATATTTAGACGAAACAGAATCGGAGACAGGGTGTTGTTTCGGTGGCGTACTTGGACTTATATATTTGCTTCCCCTTAAATAGGGATCATTGCTGTCAATTTTAATGCTACTTCCTCGAGTACCAGTCATATTATACTCGCTTCTACAACCTTTTTATTTTCCCTTCTGCATTTTTTTTTCGCATCACACAAATGCAACAAATTAAGCTCTGAAAAATTAAAATTTTAATAAAGTTTTTTTGAATAAATTTTAATAAACTTTGAAAATCAAAGTTTTAAGTTTTTTATTCCTTACTTTAATAATGGTCATCATCAAAGAAAAATGGTATTGTATGCATAATTTAATATTAAGATATTGTAACTTTTAAACCATAATTACGGTAAAAAAAATTATAATTCTAAAATAAAAATTAAAAGTATGTCAAAAAATATGAATTATAAATAATAATCTTGATCATAAACGAAAGATATTGTATATTTTTCATCATATAACTATAGTATTTACTCAAGTTAATTTTCAAGTCATAACAATTAAATTTAGTGTTGCAGTTTTTTAAGCTACAATTACTCAATTTTAATACAATAATAACCTTAGGGGGTGTTTATATTATTATTATTATTATTATTATTTACTTATTGATTTAATTAAGTCTTTAAGTTTTTTTTGCTTTAATTTAGTAAAATTTTTCAGTTATTAAACTATTAAACTAATTTTTGAAGTTTTTTTTTTTGCTTAATATATAAAAGTCTGAATGATATTATTAAAATATATTCTCTAAAATATTCCTATTTCCTTATTTATTTTCATCAATACCTAAATAGAACTTATTAATTAGCATTATCATTCTTCTTCATACTTTCTGGTAATATAGTAGTAGATTCTTATTATTTTTACTTTTTTTATATTCTTCAAATTAGCATTATTTATTTTTAATTTTTTAAGTATATTTTCATATAATACATCATGAAGTATAATAAAATTAACTAACGTGCTATAATTTAGAATATATAAAAGTTATATATTTATGTGTAATAATTTATGTTATGATAAAATACCATCTAATTTATGTTTTTTAATATTTTATGAGGACAAAAAAGTAAGTGCATTGAATTTCAATTTTACAAATTAAAAAAATAACTTAATGTTTATTATCTCATATTCAAATAAAAAATAAATATATTATTTAGATTTCGACTTTACTTAAAATTGAGACTAATTCATATAGCTGCTTTCACTACTTTGCTAGTGGTAAATGAAGAGAATAAAGAAATTTTCCAACGAAATTAATTTTGTAGTACGGAAATTATACGTGGCTAGCTGCATGCGGCGAGTATACCTTAATCTTTACTGCAGCGAATACACGTTACAATGTCAATGCCCAATATTCTGAAAAGTGCTAGCCTTCGGACGCCAAATTGAAGTTTGAATACTCTCCACTCGTTTGGGCATGAAGTCGATTTCTTGACACGTGTTCGTGTCTGCCATCCACTACGTGCCACGTTTCAATTTGACTTCTCGTTAAAAGTTCTTTTGCTCTAGATACCCTCTCAAATTATAGTAATTATGTATTTGGTGGGAGTTCAATAGTTTTATTTATTTACAACGGTGCCCCATAATTTAAGCCACGCTTTTCTTGTCTGTAGGCCGGTGCTTCTAGAATCTTCTGTCACATGATTCGCGAGACTGACAGACAATTTTTGTTTTGAATTTGTAACACTGAATAATCTTTATTAGTAATTAATTATAAAATAACAAATAATACACGTTTATAATTTCTTACAAGATTTTAATTAAATTGAATTGTGTCAATCAATTCAAACAAAGATTTTAGGTTTTTTTTTTTGGTTTAATCATTCGAATTTGAGAGTTTTACATTTTTTTTTCCAGATACCGGAAATTTTAGAAACAAAAATTAGGCATATTTGTACAAATTACCACCTGAAAAAACCAAATAAAACCAACTCAACCAATTCCAGTTAGGCACGAAGTTTAGTAAAGGACCTGTCATTATCAAATCTTAAAAGTTGGCTTCACAAGTTTCAAAAAGGAGGATGATTGTATCTTAAGATTGTGATAGCTGAAAGGTTCTGAAAAGAGAATCCCTCACCATATGCATTTTGCAAATGGCTAATTTTTAAAACCTCTATTGAGGTTTGGGTTTGTTGCAAATAGATGGTGAAAATTTATTTATTTATAAAAAATTTTTTACTATCAATTAATTTTAATATTGATCGTTAGTTAACTGTACAAAGATAATATTACCCTTAACAACAGTTTGTAGACGGAAATAACTAAAAAAAATTAAAATTATTGGCGCGAAAAGCACAAATTTTATTTTTTGACAATTTTATCCTTGTCAATTCTAAAGATTTACAATATCATAGGTAAAGATTATAACTATTTCATTTTCAAGTTTTTAATTTTATCTTTTTTATAGAAACTTTAAGAAAATATTAATAATTTAAAGAGAATTTTTTAATTTTATCTTTCTTGTAGGAACTTTAAGAAAATATCAATAATTTAAAGAAGGTAAAATAGTCAATAATTTTAATTTTTTTTAGTTATTTCCGTCTACAAATCATTATTAAGGGTAATATTGTCTTTGCACAGTCAACTAACGGTCAATATTAAAGTTAACTGACGGTAGGAGATTTTTTATAAATAAACAAATTATCGCCATCTACTTGCAATAAGCCCAAACCTCAAGGGAGGTTTTTAAAAATTACCCTTTTGCAAATTATTGGGTTATTAAAGTTTTGATGATTTTCCTTTCTTGGTTGTAATTGAACCAAATGCATATTAATCAATATTTTCAGACACCACTCGGCTGAGTAGCTAAAATCATTCCCTCACAATTATACAGATAGTGATTCGAACCTTTTTTATTGTCAGAATTTAATTCTCTTCCTTTAATTTGATTAAAAATATTTTTTTTATTTAAATATGAGTGAAATTAACACCCTTCAAATATTAAAAAAAATTAAAATCTAAACAATGTTATATAAAATTTAGAATCTAACTATGGTGCAACTACAGTATGGTTTTGAAGTTACACTATAATTTTATCCTAAAATTTAATGTAAATTAATCTCAATAATTGTCTAACTGTAAATATAAGTTGTAGTCATATGTAATATTAATTATAATATGAACAGATCTCAGGTGATTCGGAGGAAAACAAAAAAAATTCAGACACTGTACATATGGATTCTCGAGATGCATCGCAAAGAGGGGATTAATAGAAACACAACCCACGTCGCCACAATCGGCTTTCATGCATCGTCTGCGAAGAAAACGTATAATGCAGAACAGAAGCTACTGCTTTGATGTTTGGTAAATGCTGGGCTCTTGCAACACATCTCTGTAAATACTGAATAAGTGGGGCAAGAAAAATCGTGTTTCGATGTTTGTGGATGATATATGAGCCGATGGAAGAGAAGAAGAGAATGCACAACCTTTGTATCAGGCGGCAACTTTGCAGTACGCATCAGACTAATTTTTTTCCCTCCCTTCAGGACAGCACAGAAATTGTGGATTTTTAAATAAGCTTACATAATCTTATTTTAATTGCTTTAGTTACTTCATACATGAACAGTCACTGCCGCTGACATAATATATCTAGCCATTCGATCAAGCTGATGCACACAATATAATTTTACCCTATACGAGTCTTTAACATTATGGTCTTCAATAGAAGACGGAGGGTTTTCAACCTTCTTCAGCATCCAAAATCATAAGGCACCAGTCCTTGCAGCTCTGGTCCATTGAGTTTATTATTTTCAAAACTGCAACGAACAGAGGACCAAAACAATTCAGTCGAAATATCAGCCATACCATATCAATATACACCTAGCATTAGTCTAGAGGATGTGTGTTGAAAGATTGTAAACTGTTCAATACATCTTACAATTGCTTGATCCATGATGATTTAATGGACCAAAAGTTCCATAAAATGCACAACAAGTACGAGTAAAGTATAGCAATTGATAAGTCAATGTGCTTGTACATGATAAGTCAAGACAGAGAAGGCATTACTTGGTACAAGGTATATATATAAAATATTTCCATAATAGCTAACCTAACATTTTTAAAAAAATCCAATACGAGTAAAGTATAGCAATTGATAAGTCAATGTGCTTGTACATGATAAGTCAAGACAGAGAAGGCATTACTTGGTACAAGGTAAATATATAAAATATTTCCATAATAGCTAACCTAACATTTTTAAAAAAATCCAATCAAAATCTCAGTATTCTAAAATATTTTTGAGTTAATCTACATCTAGCATTTTCATTCATCCTAAAGATCATGACTTAGATGCAAAGAACATGCAACTTGGTAGCAATACTAAGCATTTCCAATAATATAAGAAAAATTTAATACTGGAACACATATAACTGGCACAATCAATTATGATTTTCAATTGTAATGTAGTACCTCTCCATAGGAAAGCTTCTAAAAGGACCATCAACAGGGATTGTCCCACAGAGACCATTGTTAGAAACATCACTGCAACAATTTAAAAAGAAAAGGATAAAAAAATAATAACGAAACATTCATGATTCAATCACTCCTGTACTGAATAAAAACATGATTTCCCATTTTTATCTCTAAACTTACAAAACTTTGAGGTCCGACAGGGTGGTCAGCTCCCTCGGAATTGATCCTGTTAGTTTGTTGTTGTTCAACCGCCTACAACATTGATACAATCATATCAAAATCAGAATTCAACGTGATCACAAAAGTAAAATTTTACGTTAATCAATGTAAAGATGCTTACAGAAATTTAAGTGACTTCAAATTGGCAAAGGACTTTGGTATTTCTCCTTCCAGTTTATTCTGATACATATCCATGCTGACAAGGCTTTTCAAATTACCTAACTCTTTCGGAATTTTCCCACTTATGTCATTCATGTAAAGCTCCCTGCAGCCCAATTTTGAATAGCACACATAATCACCAAACACATATGGCAAAAAAAAAAAAAAAATGATCTACCAAATTTTTTACAGAGCAGGAAAATTATACATTTTGTTCAGTTCCAAGAAATGGAACCTAAAACTATGAGTTTCAACATTTAAAATGGGAGAACTCGAAACTTTCCGTTGTTTTCCTCAACAAGATACAATATCTGGACTTTAAAAAAAGAAAAAAAAAAAGACAATTAATTAGACAGAGCAAAACAACTCACAAGTACTGCAGATGCTGGAGCTGGCCAACCTCAGGCCCCAAAGTTCCAGAAATATTAGAGTTACCCAAGTCCCTGAAAATTCAAACAGAACAAAATTAATTGTCAGACTAGAACCAAAATTCAGCGATAGCAACATGTTTTACTCAAAGCAAGAAACCAAGACTAACGAACAAATACACATGCAAATTACAAAAACCCCTCAAAATAAGACCAAAAAAGAAGGGAATCTCATTAGTCTTACAAACGAATCACATGATTGTTGGAATCACAGGTGACATGGAACCAAGTGCAGGGATTAACCAGTGTTGGGTCCCAGCTCTGCAACACATTTGTGGGGTCCTTAAACCTGCTTCTCAAGGCATGCAAAGCATTTCCTGAAAACAAACAATTGTTCAAAGAATGAACTAAAATCAAACAGAAAATAATTGAAACCCGCCTCATACAATTCGCCTATTTTATTATCATTTGCCCAGAAAACCAGAAACAGCAGCAGGGTAATAACATCCAAGTCCCTGAGGTTTCAGGCTTTCTGAAAAGAAAGGACATAATTTGTCCATTTATATCAAAAAGGCACCTCACAGCCACACACCGGCAAACCGCCCCTTCTTTAAAGACCAAATTACCTTTGCGATATTGAATTTTCACATCCTAACAGTTAACACACACCAAGGTATTCAGACATTCAACAGGGGGCGGACGCGGATCAGTGACCTATTTGACACAAATGGAGAAACGACGACCTTAAGAAATCCTACAAAGCTCAGGGACCCGCATGTTATTGACCCGAGAAGAGAAGCTATCAAATTGATAGCTCGCTAAAGAAGCAAATTATGGAACCCTAAAAATGAAAGAGCAAAAGGGCAGTAAGTACCTTCAGAGTTTGTTGAGAGGGCAGGTGAAATGAAGAGGAAGAAGGAGAGAATGAGAGAAATTGGAGCCATCAGAGAAATTGCAAACGTGAAGTGGGAAATAAGAAGGAAAAAAATATCAAAGGTGTTTATGAATATAAAATCAAGGCCAAAGAGAGAGATTGAGAAGTGAAGTCAATGCTTTAGGTTGTATTTGTGTGCAGACGAAAACTTGTACAGAGATTTATTGAACTGCTGTTGGTTGAAAGACCGTAAAAGGAGGGTGAAGTGAAAGTCACGCATTGGTCATGGGACTTGTTTTTTCTATTGCCGCGTGGTTTGCGGGCCCCCACGTGTACTCGGAGGAAACACCAGTCACCTCCACTCTCCAGCCACCTCTGTTGACTTTGAAGGTTGTGGAAACTTAAGAACCGGGGCAAGCGCTTTGAATTTGGAAAGACTGGTGGCGGCCACTGAGGCACTGACTGATGGTGTTTCGAGACACTTTTGAATTTTCATAATTTGTTACAGTATAATTAGGATTTGGAAAAGGACTCCGAGTGATACTTTCTTAGAAATTTTGGTTCCTAGTTTCCATTTTTCAAACATCACGGCCTCCAGTGATTAAAACAGTATTCGTCTATAATTGGGAAGGGCATTTTATTTTCTTGATGAGTTTCATAGCAAAGCAAGAAGCCAAGAAAGAAATGCCAGAGAATTTCAAAGCCCAAAAATCCAAAAGCGAGTACAACAACAACAACAATAACAATTTATCCAGACAGTCATAAAATTCTTTGGCATATATGCTTCTCAAATGCATAAAGAAGCTGATCAAATAGTAGCAAGAGGGATAACAGATACAGTTCCTGGCCAATAATACGAATCTGAGAGTTCTTGTTTCGCAGATTAATTGTCATTTTTTAAGATGGGGAAAGCATGTATACAGATCAGATTTTGGGTGCTTTGCTTCGGCATGTTCCCGGCACTTCACCTCTGATGTGGTACACATGAAGGTCTGCATGCACACCTTGCACTGCATTCCATATCCATGATTCACCAGTTGAATTGTCGGAGGAACCGGCGAGGTTGGCAATAACGGTGAGGAACAACAAGCAAAAAATCAAGTCACAACCTTTGTGCATAAGATGAATAAATCAGCAACAACTTTCACAGCAAAAGAACCACCAAAGTGTAATAAAATTTAAGAAAACAGAACTTAGAAGCATGAAAAGCCCTAGATCCACACCATCTATGGACATCTCATTAAAAATGTTATAAGTATTTGAAATGCTTATCCTAAAACAATCCATATCACTCATTTATACCACTGCAGGTCTGAAATCAGAGTTTTGAGCCTTGTAAGAAGAGTTAATCAAATCGTGCTCCTAAAGCTAGCTGAAGCAGAAAATATTGCCAAGAAAACCTTGACAGTGTCGTGCGTGGAAAATTCTAACCTTAGCAGTGTCCACTAACCTGAATTACACATACAAAAGATTATGCAAGCTGTTATCAACAAGCCTCAACACCATGATACTCATAGATGATCTAAAAAAAGAATGTATAAAGGTATCACTATTTATATGCATCTCAGGAGTCATGTTAATGCCCATATACACTCTGCAAATAAGGAGGTAAAAGTATTGGAATAAAAGAAAAGAGGCGTCTATGATTGAGCACCAAATTGCAGATCCTTTGAGAGACACTATTCCTACTAAGGTAAAGGACACCATCTAAATGTATCCCTTTGAAAAGGCTTTCTTCCATCCATCAATGTCTAGAAGCCACAAGTACCAGCAGATTTACATGTAGATGGAGGAAGATCAAGATTAAAGGCATAAAAAGGTGCCACAAAACAAATTAGTTCGACATTGAATTTCTTACAATTGCACAAAAGGAAGACAAACACTTGGATCATTTCGGAAATTGTAAGTGAACTCCAAATAATAGCTTACATATCCATTAAACTTGAATGATCAACCATAGAATTTTACAGAACTTCCGACATAGCATAAGTTTAATGGTTGCAAGCCAGATTCTGCAACCCACCTTGAACTTTTCACTATCAAAACTTAGGCAGTCAGTGGGATACAAGATGTTGAAGAGTAACTTACAAAAGAAAAACCCTCGAGTCAACTATACTTTACATACAATATAAATTTGATCATGTATTTTCAATCTGTCCATAAAAAATCCTTAATCAATTTAAACTAATATCATGCTTAATTAAATAATTAACTAATTAAGACACACGTCTGCTATTCTTCAACTTGTAATAATAAATCATCCCGCTTAGAAATAAGCGAACGAAGAGAGTGCTGCTAGATGTCTAGAACGGAGAGAGAAAGACAAGAGTATCAGTCTTTTACAATTTAAAAAATTACAAAGCTAATAAAAAAATAATAAAGAATTAAGAGGGAATCGAAACAGATTCCCTTATCAACTTATCCTCACTCTATCTTCGCAAGCATTTCTCTCTCTCGAACGGCTCTCTCAAATGGTACCGCTGTAGACGACACGACCGTCGATGAGATGGTTATCGCCAAAAGTATTATTTCACGATCTCTCTCTCACTCACGCACTCATACATAGGAAAGTGAATAGTAAATTAATATTTGCTCCTTAAATATAAGCCCAATTCAAGCTCTCTAAATACTGCTTTGCTCCCTAAATATTCACACTCAACTTCTCCAACAACAACCTCAAAGCTTCTTTACTTATCTTGCCCGTATAATTCATTGAAACCAAGTAAACATTTAGGAAGCTTGATTTGCAACTTACATTTAAAGAACAAATAACTATTTATTATTCATTTTCCTATATACGAGTGCATGAGTGAGAGAGATCATAAATTAATGCCTTTGGTGACGACCGTCTTGTCAGCCGCGGTTGTGTCATCGTCGGCAGTAGTGCTACTCGAGAGAACCATTCGATAGAGAGAGAAAATGCTTTGCAAAGATAGAGTGAAGATAAGCTGATAAGGGATTCTATTTCGATTTCCTCTCATGGTGTGTTTATTAATCAGTTATCAGAATGGATTAAAATCGAAATGAAGTAGAATCGGAATGAGAAATAGAAATAAGAATAAATTGTTTACTTTAACTATAGAAATTGAAATCGAAATGAACTGGATTACCATTAATATCTTTACTTTATCTTGGAATCGGAATAAATTTGTACCAAATTACCAAACTGACCTTAATTGATGATGATGATGATGATGATGATGATTATTGTTATTATTGACAATAAATTTTTCATAATAATAATAATATATAAAGAAGGATAAAATAAAAATTTTAAGATTTAAACGGAGTAAATGATCACTTTAAAAATGAAATTTCTATTCCCGATAGAGTTCGCCACTTTGATTTTTATTCCGTCTATCATTTAAGCAAATAAACACATCATACATTCTCATTCCTTAATTCTCAATAAGTAAACTAATCATTAATTTTTTTAATTAATTTTAAAATTTTTAAAATTATTTTTTTAAAAAAAAAACTGAGAGATAGAGAAGTGGTGCGCTGCAGTTTCCCGGGTCTTTCTCCCGCCATTCTAGACATTTAACATTTTTTGAACGAAAATACGCTCAAATAACATGATCCAACATGACATGTTAACATATTTTTTTTAAGTAAAAAAAAAAAAATTGGAAACAGAGCATGCAAAGAGACTACCTGGATGTTCATAGCTTTCTTGTTGGTCTCCAGCTGGCTTCCTGCAAAAGAAGCAGCAAACACAAAACCCACATTATCACAGATCATTCCAGAAAAATCATAAGTACTGAAATTGGTTAAATCAACAAAATTTGATAAAACAGACAAAAAAATAATAAAATAAAGAGATGGAGAGACCCTTGGCAGGTCTGTTCCTTTCCACGTGCTTCTCACGTGCCATCTTAGCTTTCTGGCCGTTTCCTCCTCCCATAGCTGATGGCTGATTGATATCGGAAGTAGGGGTGTCAAAAAAGCCCGCCCGGACCGGACCCGGCCCGGACCCGGCCAATTCGGTCCGGGCAAAACCCGGACCGGACCCGCCCCGGACCCGGCCAATCCGGTCCGGGCAAAATCCGGACCGCATGCATATAAAAACCGGATCCGGGTTTGAAATTCTCAAACCCGGACATTTCCGGTCCCGGGTCCGGGTTCAACACAAAAAACCCGAAACCCGGACCGGACCCGGTTTTTAAATAAATTTTAAAAAAATAAATATATTATATATAAATATATAATTATGAATTTATGATATATTGGATGTTATTTAAATTTATTGTGTAATTATTGTGTTTTTGAATTTAATTTATTTATTTTATATATAGATTGAATGAGTTTAAGTTAGAAATTGGATAAATTTAGGTATTAAAAAGTAGATTGAAATAATTTTTATTTATCATTTGTGCAAAATTTGTATTGTTAATGTGTTATATATTTGTATTTGACTATTTTCTTTTTTAAAATTTGAAATTGAATGAGTTTATTTGATTATTTTCTTTTTTAAAATTTGTATTGTTAGAGAAATTTAAAAAAAAATTGAAGAAAAAAATTAAAAAAAAATTAAATTTATCACATGCGGGTTTAAAAAGCCCGGATCAAAACCCGGACCCGAAAGGTGCCGGGCTCAAGCCCGGACCGCACCCGGAAAAACCGGGTTTTAACCCGGGTCTGGGTTTGCATTTCTCTCATCCGGTCCGGTCCCGGGCAACACCAAAACCCGGACCGGACCCGGATTTTGCCAAGCCTAATCGGAAGTGAAGTTTCTGATTCAATTTATATTTTTGGGGAAAAAAATATATATATATATGTTTGTGTGTGAAAAGTTGGAGGAGCAGGAGGATGAAGAGGTGAGCAAAGTGACGGTGGTGAGAATCTTGAATAAATATGAAATTAAATATATATTTTTTCAGAAGTGTCTAGAAGCTAAAGGGTGGCGATAGTTGTGGGGAAATTTTTAACCAAACCCTAAATAAATTGACATTTTACCGCACACCTAAAAAATTGACGTGTTGTATCGTATCCTTAATTTTATTAATTTTTCAGTTATTTCTAACGGCTCCGTCAAATTTTTGATTGCTCCTTTATATAGAAAAACAAAAACAAAATTTTTAGCTCATTTAATTTTTTTAAGGTTTTTTTTTTCAATTGTAATAAAAAAAATTTCTTATTACATGTACATTGTCACTACTATTATTTTTCCTTTAATTTTTTAAAGATTTTTATTTCAATTGCAATAAAAAAAATTTTCTTATTACATGTACATTTGTCACTACTATTATTTTTCCTTTAATTTTTTTAAGATTTTTATTTTAATTGCAATAAAAAAAAATTTTGTTACATGTACATTGTCACCACTATTATTTTTCCTTTAATTTTTTAAAGATTTTTACTTCAATTGCAATAAAGAGAATTCCCACCATTAAAATTAATTTAAAGAATGAACTTCTAATTTTACCCCTCCACCGTTAAACTTAACTGAGAAAATAACGGAATTGGGGGCGCGGTGCAACAAGTTAAATTTGTTAGGGATACGGTGTAAAATGTCAATTTATTTAGGGGTAAGTTAAAAATTTCCCATATTTTTATACTATACTTTTTTTAAATTGCTCTATTTCTAAAAAATATTTAAAAAATCACATAATTTTTTTAAATTTTTAAATAAATAAGAATTTTAGTGAATTAGTTACCAAAATCCATATTCTTTGGTGATTTTAATTCCCTTATTCTATTTAACTATTAAAATTACTTGAGCCTAAAATTTATTTGATTATTTTATTCTTTTAAGGTAAAAGTATCAAAATTTTACTTTAATTTTATTTTTTTATACAAAATTTATTATTTCTAAATGATGTGTTGATACTACTTTAATATTATGATTATTAATCTTTAATTAAACTAACATATTATGTTTTATAGTATAATAATCATGTAAAATATCAGAATTCAAATTTATCTAATTTACATATAGAATATTAATAATTATTTAGATTTTATTTAAAAATATTAAATTACATGTTACAAAATTAAATACTTAAACTATTAGATAGAAATTCCTATAATTCTTGGGGTGACTTGATTATTTTATGTCATTAAGAGTATAATAATCAAATAGAGTTTATGTTAAAACAAACTTACCGTTTAAAGAAATCTTAGTAAGAAAAAAGTTATAAGAATTATTTAATTGATTAATTGTGTGAATTATTTTTTTGATTTGTATTTATAAAAAATAATGTAAATTTATTTTAAATATTTTTTTGTAAGTGGGGTAATTTACCCAAATGGTGGGATGGACATATTTTTATTAGTTTTGTGGGGCCCGTTGTTTTTATATAATTACAGATGGACTCAATAGTTTAAACATATTGAATACTTTTCTGACCAAGAGGAAAAAAATGATTTGAGGAGGAACAAAAATCAGTAGAAATTGTCTGCATTAATAGTACAATAAAAGTAAGTACAATGAAAATAAGGGTCTTTCACCAATAAAATCTTATCTAGTGGATTTGAAATTCTTCTCATACTCTTTACATATTTCAAAGGAGAAAAATGAAACAATGTCGCTTTACCTTTGGGAGGGCAAAATTTGGAGGATACCAGAAAGTTATTAATTCACATTCTCCGTACTCTTTACAGTAGGAACCATTCTTTTGAAGGGTTCATCAAATGATCTTTTAGCTAATATTCCAATGAACCAACCAATATCTTAAAGACAAATAAAAGAATATGATCATTTCTGATATACACAATGTTTTTACAGTAGGAACCATTCTTTTGAAGGGTTCATCAAATGATCTGTCGCTAATATTCCAATGAACCAACCAATATCTTAAAGACAAATAAAAGAATATGATCACATTTCTGATATACACAATGTTTTTGCATAGTGTGTTTCGATTCTGAAAGAAGCATGATTCTAGCTATCATGCAAAAATGAACAGTATGAACACTTGAGAACACAAAGGATGGGGCTATATCACAATTGATGAGGATATGGCGAAGGGAAGTTACAACCCCTACATTGCGTGCCTCCTTTCCTCTTCTTCAGCTTTAATCCAAGCAGCCTGAAAATTAAGGAACAAGAACATACAAACCCTTATCATAGGATTTCAAGCATGCCGCAGAAAGATAACTGAAACTGAAAAGAAAAATGAAATAACAAAATAATAAGCAAATAATGAGAAAAGTTGCCTTGTCTCGTTCAAGTTTAGAGAGATGTGGCTTAATGGAGTTTCCTAAGCTTAGGCCTCCCCATGCTTCTCGTAACTCTCTCTCCCTTGCTTCTCTCCGACTTACAGAGTGGCGGTGATTCCTGTAATTTTTTCCAGCTTCCATTTTCTCCCTCTCCAACCTGTGCACTGGCTTAACCAATATCTTGTCAAGACTATCTATTGTCTCTTCATTTCCAGCCGTTGTATCTTTGTTTTCAATTTCAGAAAATCTGTCATCTTCCTTATTCAAGTCCCTATTTTCTTTCCCATCTACTACTTCTCTGCTGAAAGAAGAAATTCCATTCTTCTTGTTCAACTCGGCCGCCCTGCCTCCTTCAACTGGGTCATTATTTCTTCTGCTCTTAGCTTCCTGAACCTCCTTTTCAAGTCTAGAGACATGTTTCACAAGAAACTTATCTAGACTGGGGACTTCGGGAGCAGCTGCCTTCTTGTGAGTTGCTGCCACTTCATTTGGCTTTGCTCCTGCTTCTTGTTTCTTAGAGACAGTATCAGAGTTATTTCCGGAGTTCTTGTTTGCTTCTCCAATTGAATCATTATATCTTCTGCTCTTGGCTTCTTGGACCTCCCTTTCAAGTCTCGAGACACGCTTCACAAGAAACTTATCTAGACTAGGGACTTCTGGAGCATCTACCTTCCTGTGAGTTGCTGCTTCATTTGGCATTGCTCCTGCTTCTGAGTTCTTAGAGATAGTTTCAAAGTTATTTCCTGAGTTCTTCTTTGCTTCTCCAAATGAATCATTATTTCTTCTGCTCTTGGCTTCTTGGACCTCCCTTTCAAGTCTCGAGACACGCTTCACAAGAAACTTATCTAGACTGGGGACTTCTGAAGCATCTACCTCCTTATGATTTGCTGCTTCATTTGGCATTGCTCCCGCTTCTGGGTTCTTAGAGATACTTTCAACGTTTCCTGAGTTCTTCTTTGCTTCTCCAATTGAATCATCATTTTCCCTGCTCTTGGCTTCTTGGACCTCCCTTTCAAGTCTCGAGACATGCTTCACAAGAAACTTATCAAGACTGGGAATTTCTGGAACATCTTTCTTTGAATAAGTTCGTTCTACATTTGGAACCCCTCCTGCTTCTGAGTTCTTACAGACTATTTTGAAGTTATTCCCAGGTTTCTTCTTTGCTTCCTCTATTTCTTTTGTGAACTTCGAAGAATGCTTAAGAAGATCACATCCCAATTCTGAAGTACTCTCAGATTGAACAATTTCACTATCTACCTTGACCTCTCCATCCTCACTATTTTCAATAGGATTCTCCCCACCAATTGCCTTAGATGATTTACTAATTCTGGAATTTTTGGCTTCTTGCACCTCTCGTTCAAGTTTTGACATGTGCTTAACCAGAAACTTGTCTAGACTCGGGAATTCTGACTCAATTTGCTTCCTTCTAACTGACCCATTCATATAATATTCAAGGTTGGCAGTTCTCATTGTTCCTGCTCCCAAGGAAGATGTTCTCCGGGAATTAGGAACTGAAGTGGAAGGCAAATCAGTCGCAGAGTTTGGATGCATCTTACTGTTTTCTACTTCAGCTAAGGCAGCATTTAAACCACAAGTTGCAACTATAGTGGCAAGGGATGAAAGTTCATCTTCTTGCAAACATTTAAGTCTCTCAAGCATCATCTCTATGAGATTGGCCCTGTTAACCTTTTCAGATGACAGCCTCCTCTTTGATTTGCTCTGCATCATCCCAAGAACTGGTTCCTTAGCATCCAAGTTTTGAGAGCCAAAATCATTCTTTTTGGACTCCATTTCAAGTTCTGACCCAGACTCTGATTCACACTCCGAAGAAAACTCTGGTAATTCCTGATTACTATCACCTGTGTCAGGATTCTCGCAGATTTTATGCAATAGGTCCTTGAATTCATCTTTACTAAAGGGAGCACAATTTGCAAGCCTGACAAATGCAGTTTTAACTGCTGCAGCTACTTCTCTATCTACCTCAAATGCAGTATCAAAAGATGCTATAATTTTATGAGTGGTAGACCCTCCTCCATTTGCAGACGTTTCAATTTGATAATGTGTTTGAGGACAATTTGGCTTATCATACATGATAACTCCAATGGCTCCTGCTGCTTCAAAAGCTTCAGCTGCAGCTTTCTCAGATTTCAAAAGAAGGTCTTCTGCTTCTTTGCTTTGTATCCTGCAAAGAAGAATGATAGTTTAATTGTATGACAGAGAACTATATTTATTGAATATTCGTCTCCTCTCGTATACACAAACTATTACCTTGCTGCTTTAAGTATTCGACACCAAGATGCTTCCACCAGTGTAGCTTTCCGAGCATCCATTGCTTTATGTGCAGCCTCTCTTGCTGCCATTTTCTCCCTCAAAACTCTACAGTAATGTGGATTTGTATCACCTAAAGTTTCATCAAGAGTTAAATTCATGCCATCAACTTCCTGAAATAAAAAGCATTAATGTTAGCACTTTTAACTTGCAAGAAAAATCAAAATTTACAAGTCCTTTCATCAATAAAAAACAATTGTGAAACAACCTGCAGCATTTTTATCTTCCTTTTCAAATAGGAGTCCACCTTCTTCCGCGGAAACCAGTTGAGAGGAGAACTATTACGGTGACGAGGCTTCTTAATTTGTGCTGTACACTTGTTTAGAGCATTCCATGTTGATTGGTTGTTCCCTTTAGGTGATTTACCCTACATTATTCAAGTAGAAAGAATTATGAAACAAAAGGGGGAAAAATTTACTGAACTCAAATGCTGAATAACTAAACAACACAAGAGAATTAGCAAATGAGAAATGATCGGGATGTTGCAATTGATATCCACACACTAAATATGGTAGTAAAAGGAAAAATTACTCAATATCAGATTGAAACCGGACCCTCTCGATGCAATGCTTGTGATTAAACCAAGTAATTAACAAATTCAGAATCGCAAGCCTAGTTACATATTAAGTGGAAAATAAGATCAAATTTTAACGATTCCCCTATCATCATTGTCATGTTCTTCCAAAGTAATTTAGAATACAAACACAACCGTACCCTCACAATTCAATTTTAAGAAACTTTTTTTTTAATTAATATATTACTGTTATATGTTCCCGACAAAAGACCCAATGTCAGAGTAACTACAAAAAAGGCACTATAAAGATAAAACCCCAGCATCGAAAAAATTCAGTTCATATTTAAATGATTAATTCAAACATTAACAAAGGAGAAACATAATATTGGTAAGCCCTATTTACACTGAAGACAAGTTAATAAACACTTCTGATTTTGATTTTTTCTCTTTTAGGGTTTTGCACTTAATCATCCACATAGAAAATACTACAAAATCCTAACGTTCAAACCACACAATTTCAAGAAATCAAAGAAAGGCAAAAATTAACAAGAACCCAAATCTTGAAACTGATTTAACACAAAGAATGCACCTTCCCAACTCTGGAATTTGCCGATACGGGGTCGTCTCGATCACTGTCTTTGTTAGAAGAATCAGTAAATTTCTCGTCGCTGTGCTTATCTGAGACTGATATGCAACCCATGTCCAAGCACCCAAGATCCATTGTTAAATCTTACACCAATTGCAGACTCAAGAGCGACTGATTGTTTAAGAAATTGAAGCTGTTGATTGGAAGAAAAATGGGATTTTTAAGAGAATGTAAATAATTTTTTTTTTTTGTTTGATTGTTTTTGGGGAATTGAGACTGGTTCTGTGTATTTTAAACCTTCAAGTAGCCGTTACAAAGGCGAGGGTTTCGGTTGCAACGGTCGTTTTGAGAAATCCAAAAGAGTAGTTATCAAGTACATTGGCTTGTAATGGTAATCGTGGTAGGAACCACTGTCAACTTGACACGTGAGGCATCTATTGATTTGGATTTCATGCAGCTTCCGTAAATTTTTACTAAGCATGTACTCCAAAAAAACCATATTAATATAAAATTAAGTGATTTATGCGGTTGATAAGATTTTTCGTATTTTTTCAACCCATTTACGCACCCCCCCAAAAAAAAAAGGTCAAAATTGGTGAAGGAAGGCATATTAACGGAAAAAATAGATTACAAAATAAGTTAGTACATATCTGTGCAGTTTCTAAGGAAATAAGCGAATCAAAATCAACACATCACTGCAAATTAAAACATATTCATACTGCTCCTAAGAGTAAGAGGGGCAGAAAGTAGTTCTGATAAGAGTTGTTACTTTACACGATCAATTATTTCTTCTTCTTTGACATTTTCTAACATAAATGATATACATCCATGAGTGTCCTGAAATTACCCCCAAATAAAATGAGACACTTATTTTTTAGAAACTGGAAAGAAACTAAGTAATATGGTAACCGCAACGATAAACACGTGAAATTGGCTGTTCCTTCTCTTCTGTAACTCAATCTTCAGCCATGAAACTTATACACTACGGCATCTAACCATAAAGATGAAAGAGGGTTGGCATGGTAGTCATACTTAGTCCACTTGCTCTTCATCTCTAATCCACTTAGTAGCCACCACAATTAGTCCTCGTGTTGTTCTTGATCTCTAATCCACTTTGTAGCAACCCATTTCTCCCCTTTGATCACCGGACAGCTTCCGTGAAGTGATGTCTGCAAGAGCATTCAACAGATTAGGGATATGAGAAACCAAATTGCAAAGGCTAGAATTATAGCAACTCCAACCCCACGTCAAATAAATCTATCGAAACATCAATAATACAGGGCAAAAGAAAACATGTTTGGAAGGTTATAACTTATAACAGCTTAATTGTATCCAATGAGGAATATATGAATAATTTAATAAATGCATCAAATATGGATTTAAAAACAAGTAAAGGTTACCCGATCAATTGTGCCATTTGGAAACAATGAATAAAATAGCAGTCCATCTCCTCTCCGTGGCTTCACTTTTAAACCAATGCATTTTTTGTAATCATAGCCCGAATCTAGAAATATGCCATTCTACAAATCGATGTAGTAAGGTGAGTGCAAAGCAGTAAAAATGAATGACTAATACTTTAAGTCGGTCAAATAATAAGCCGTGATATTTGCAAATCTACCTCAAATGGGAACATGGTTTCTCCACCTTCCTCAACATCAGACAGATACAACAAGAAGGAAGCCAACTGCAAGAGATTAATTAGAAAAATGGTGTATATCTTGAGCACTACAATTTAACAAGGAAATAGATCAAATCTAGCTGTAAAAGAAAGTGATTTCAGCACATTTGTACTACTTTTGTTTGTTTTACACGATATTCAAGCTGGTGAAACCAATTTCAAATATTCTAAAAGAATCCACCAACTTTACTAAAAGATAAAGTGGAAACAGTCAGCCCAATTGGCAAGACTAGCATTTGCACTTTTACTTCATTCCTTGCTTGAACAACTGGAATGATAACTAGAGTGGAAGAAACTAGTTTCTACCAAAAACTCTTTCCCAGCCCCCCCACCCCAAAAAAAAAAAATTTACTAAAGCAAGTAATCCTAATTCCAATATAGCATGTATTAACCAACTGAGACCAGAGAAATACTAGCAAAAGTAGGCCAAGGTTTTTAATGGTGATCTAGTAACACCTGTTAATTGACAAATGTTGTGGCTGACTGACTGAACAATCACATGATGAACTGAAAGATATTTTAGTAAGTGATTTACCCTTTGGCTCATTTGTGGGCCATATTCAGCTGGGTTGAATGCATCATAGTGAGAATCATATTTCTGCCCAATCTCATATCTCAAAACATTGAACGCCTGCATTGGAGGAATTAAAACAGATACATAATTGATAGAAATTGGCAGGAACAAAACAAGTGAAACCATAAAATGAGGAAATAGGGAAATAAAAGAGATGCATATCAAGAGTAGAAACTACATGTTACACCAAAATTTTACTACTCAAGTAATGTGGCAATTGAACTGTTATATCAGCAGTGCGGAACTAGTTGTTAAAACACTTGAGGTACAGCTTGGAGAGTAGTAATATACATCCTATCATAAAATTGGGGTTTCAAACCAATTAACTAATAATATTATTACACAAATATACATATCTCAATTGGAATGAATGCAATGCAATCTAAAGATCTGATCAACTACAGCCTGCGACTAAGGTAAAAGCACCAATGAAACAGAAGAAAAACAGATCAAGTCAGCAAATTTTGAACAAGCGTTCAATCCTATAGGGTGACTGACTAGGATTTTCTCTAACCCCTATCACTAAGACAAAGCCCACCCATCCTACCAATTTATCAGTCAGCAGGGATGAAGTAACGGCACTTGCATGTTTCAAAGGTCAACAACTGCCATGAAATCCATGAACATAATAATTCCTCGTTTCTATATACCAAATAAAATCTAAGTAGAAAAAGATCATTGAAGCAAACTGAAAGTAACATTTAAACCTATATGCACAGTATCTACATTATTCCCTTGGACTTCAACTCCCAACTTTAATGATTGACTACACCCCATAGAAAACAAATGAAAAATTTTCTAACAAATCAAACCTCTCCATGGGTCTGTGGTAGCATTGTAGCTCTTGCAATCTTGTGCTCTATCGACTCCAAGATTCCGGTTTTATCTTCAGATGCACTGATAAATGTTCCGGAGCTGTTACAAAAATGTACAAACCAACAAACATAAGTTCTAAAATCAGAAACCAACAAATTTTTTATAATTGCGCCTAAACTGTTACCGAGGAAATTACAAAACAATATCACAAGTTCTACAAGCAACGGCCAAAAAATGGTTTACATCAATAATTAGAGTTAGAAACAATGACTTTTAAGATGACCTGAATAACTCACTTATCTCTGGTAAAATGACCCAAAGGCTACTGGACTATTTGGTCTGTAAATTGTATGAAATTTACTCATTATATCAGACTATCAGTTACTGTATTCAGTGGAGGTATACTCATCGAGCACAAAATAAAAATCCTCAAGGGTACAGCAGCATAATAAATATAAGAGAATACCTTGTTCTAGTCCCCTTTGTACTCTCAACAGTTTCTCCCTGCCGCAAAGCCAGCTGAGATGGCTTAAGACGTTTCTTCGCCGTCGCAATAATACTTTGGCATTGTTCTGCACTTGCAAAGTTAGGAAAATAAAGAGCCCGTGGACGCCAACTTAATACCTGCATTCAGTAATAAGAATCCCTCCAATGAAATCAGTTAAAACTGTAAACTATCGGCAAACAGATCCAAAGAAACAGTTCACAACCACACATCTCTTAAGCCACCAACAACAAAAATAATACCCAATTTAGCAATAGCCCAAATAAAGACCCCTGCCTCTATATTTCAAAAGACCTCCCTATACTTCAAACACGGAAGATATATTTGAAACTTTAAAGCATCTACTTAATCATGAAAGCACCAACCTCAGATCTCTCCTACCACATTGAGAGATTTTACCAATCAAGCCAAATGGTACCCACACGTCAACCCACTTTTACTTCAACAGTTTTGTGCTTTCATAAACACACCCTTTTAATTCTTGGTTTTTAATATTAATTAACCACCACCAACCCTTATACTTGACGGCTATTAATTTCATTTACCAACTAATTATACCCAATTTAGCTCTAAGCTAATATACTACACCATTTCTCACAAATAAAATTTAAAAAAAAAAAACCTGAAACGGAATTGATTGAATAGAAGCATCTCCAGTTTCGCCATGTGGCAGTCCACTCTCATTCTCCTTCTCCACCACTTCAAGTGTTCTCAACTTGGGCCGTATGCTGGGCACATCCTGTAAATAAAAACCAAACAACAAAATGACCAAAAGAAATAAAAGATCATTGTTTCTGAATCAACCAAAAATTAAATACCCGAGAGAGGAAAGTGGATCCATAGAAGCCAGCAAGGAAGAAAAATGAGCATAAGAGTAACGCAGTTGGTAACCCTAGCTTTGTACTCGATCTCTTTGCTTTGCCTTTCATCTATAAAAATTTCTTCTTTGTTGATCTTATTTTTCTCTCCTATTGTTTTTGTTTTTAGTGTTTTTGTTTTTGTCGCGTTTTCTGTTTCCTCTGTTTTTCCTTCTTTTCGAAAGTCAGAGCTGCGCGTGTGCATTTGTTTGTATTTCAACGACGGCACGGAACGCGTTAATGGCGGGAGTTCATTTTTTTTTTTGTTTCCTTTTTTGACGTCATAATTAGATAACTAAACGATTATTAGTTTATTACCTTTTATCTTTATTTAAAACTTAAAAACCTCTGACTTATCTCTATATCACGTAAACGAGTATAATAAAAGATTTCACATTATATTTTAAAAAATAAAAGTAAATTTTATTTTTAAAAATGTTATTTTTGTAGTGGGATGGTGAAGTTTTGTCTCATTATTTTTATTATGCATGTGAATATCAAAAATTAGCTAAAGATGTGAAGTTTTATCTAACTGAAATTACGAACTTTGTTTTGTATGCACTGTTAATGAGTGGATGGAGTGATTGAAAGAATAATAGGAAAGAATATTTTAGGATAAGATGAAAAATTAGCCTAATCTAGCTTTGATTTAATAAAGGATCTTGTTACCTTACATAATTATGTAAGGTACATAAATCTTCCACAACTATCGATGAAAATCTAATGGTCGTGGAAATATAAAATAATATAATCTTATTATTTTTACAGCTCATCAAACAATTGTGGAAAGATTATATACCTTACCTTATTATGTAGGGTAATTAAAACCTTTAATAAAATGTACAACCTCAAATTATAACATCCGAGTGGCGAGCCAATGGTCTCACCTCCCCTGGTTCTTCACTTGGGGATTCAATTTAATTTCCATTGCTTAAAGTCTCCCCTCAATTCAATTAATTTCCTCTCCCACATTTATGAGTAGAGGTTAATACATCTCCCCATATATAGTGAAGTAGAGAGATTTTCGAGCATAGCTCCTAGATCTTTATCCTAAACTATATGATCCCTCAAGGGACCTAACTAAAGTAATTTTTTAAATAGTTTTCAAAAATTAGTTTAGACTTTATTCATCCTTTACTTTTAAAATAAATAAAAAATATTTAAAGAATATTCATTCATTTAACAATAATCCAAATTGTGTACTTATAAAAAAGTATAATAAAAGATTTCACGTTATATTTAAGAAAAAAATAAAAGTAAATTTCATTTTTTAAAATTTAATTTTTGTAGTGGGATGGTGAAGTTTTGTCTCATTATTTTTATTATGCATGTGAATGTCAAAAATTAGAGAAAGATGTGAAGTTTTATCTAACTGAAGTTACTAACTTTGTTTTGTATACACTGTTAATGAGTGGATGGAGTGATTTGAAAGAATAATAGGAAAGAATATTTTGGGATAAGATGAAAAAATTAGCCCAATCTAGCAATTAAGGATCTTGTTACCTTACATAATCATGTAAAGTACATAAATCTTCCACAACTGTTTGATGAAAATCCAACAGTTGTGGAAATATAAGATAATAAAATTTTATTATTTTCACAACCGTTAGATGTTCATCAAATGGTTACGGAAGAGTTATGTATCTTACCTTATTATGTAAGTTAACTATAACCTTTAATAAAATTTACAACCTCAAATTATATCATCCCTGACAATTGGCGAGCCAGTGGTCTCACCTCCCTTGGTTCTCCACTTGGGGATTCAATTTAATTTCCATTGGTTAAAGTCTCCCCCAAATCCAATTAATTTCCTCTCCCACATTTATGAGTAGAGGTTAATACATCTCCCCATATATATTGAAGTTGAGAGATTTTCGAGCATAACTCCTAAATCTTTATCGTAAACTATATGATCACTCAAGGGACCTAACTAAAGAAATTTTTAAATAGTTTTCAAAAACTAGTTTAGACTTTATCCATCCGTTTACTTTTAAAATAAATAAGAAAGTATTTAAAGAATATACATCTATTTAACAATAACTCAAAATGTGTACTTATATATCCAAAAGAACAAAAAAGTTTGTCACTTCAAATGTAGATTTTCAACATTACTAATGAAGTAATTATGATTAAGTAGTGATATATGTACAAATTTTATAGTCCAACTAATGTATCACCGATATATTATTGATAAAAAAAAGTGATGATGCAAAAAAGACTAATTATCACATGACTATATAAGATAATGTCACATGAATTAGAATAAAAATTTAATTAAATAGATATCATTATTGAAATGGTAAAAGTTATTGTTTGAGTGATTTTTTTTAAGTTTCTATTGACACTTATAATGAAAAATTACTTAAATCAATTTTGTGAGAAAGACTTGAACTCTGTAATAATTGAAGTGATTTACCATTGATTATTACATGTTCATACTACGTTAAATTAATAATATTATGGTATAAAATTTACATCTAACTCGTGTAAAACTTGATGTAATACATTCAAATTGGTGTTACATAATTATCACATCACATTCATTAAATACAAATTTTGTGTTAAATATGCATTACTTGATCATTCAAAATCTACCATAATACAAAGTTCGGCTTTAGATTGCACTCAAAACATATTTGTTATTCATGATTCATGAATGCTTTCCAATAATCAATGCTTCAATAGTATTGTTAGGTCTAATATTTATCACTTATCATCATCATATGATTAAAATGAATTAAAAAAGTAATATTTGTTATAATATCAAAAGCGCTCGCCATCCATGAGTTTTTTAACATTCCTATAAAAAAAATAATTTATGAGCAATTATATATTCTATCAAAAGGACAAAGTTGACTAATTCGGCTTTAGAATTAGGGATGGCAATGGGGAGGGGACCGATCTCCCCGTACCCATCCCCGATATTTTGCGTATGTCCCCATCCCCTCCCCGTCCCCGTCAGAATTACTTGAGAGAATCATCATCCCCTCCCCGAATAATAACAGGGGATCTCCGAGGGTCCCCGATCCCCGAATAACTAATATATTTTTTTTCGATTTTGAGTTAAATCATATTAAAATAAAAAATTCAAATAAAAGTAAAGTTCAAAATATATCTTAAATTAATATCTATTACAAAAGTCACATACATTAAATTAGTAAGTAACGCAACATGCAATGGATACAAACTTCTTTTACAAACTATCATGAACAAATTAATAGTCTAATACAAAATTGTTACAAATAAAATCGAATTTAGATTCAAAATTAACTTTTTCAATGGTGGCGTGGGCACTTTATAAATGTGGACTATTCCCTTTACAACATAATAGTTAAATCGGAGCAAATCAAAAGCAAATATTAGATTAGATTAGATTAGATATTAAAATTGTGATTCGCTGTGGGCAATTATAACATCTAAAATTAAAAAAAAAATAGATTTACGTTTAAAATATTTAAAGAATATTAAAATTTAAAAAAATGTTTGGCTAATAGAATCTACTCGGTCTTTTTAATGTCCTAAATAAAAATTTAGAACTTTAATTAGCTAATTAGGCCTAAAAGTTTAATAATATAAATATTTTGATATTTTTTATTTTTACCAATATTTATAATTTTATAATTTATTTACTAGTAATTTTAAAAAATTAAAATAAAATTAAAAATTAAAATGGGGAAATGGGTAGGGGATGGGGATTCCACCTCATCCTCGTCCCCTCCTCGAATAAGAAATTAGGTATGAAATTATTCTCATACCCTCCCCGAATGAGGAAAATCTCCGAGGGTACCTGTCCCCGTGGGAATTTTTGCATTCCCTATTTAGAATGCACTTAAAACATATTTACCATGCATGGTTTTCAAGAATCAAAATCATTCTTGGGTATGATTTACTATTTAGCAAATGAGTAAAATTTTAAATAAATTAACGTGAAAAATTTGTCAGAATAAGAAAAGCACTCATGGTGCATGAATTTCGAACAAGCATCTAACGAGCACTTATTTCAAAAGCTAGCACTAGAAAGTACTTCAAAAAATAAAAAATGAACGTATCTTTATTCTAACCTCGTGACATTAAACCACTGCGGAAAAGGTTTTAAATTATGTTAAGTACATTCCAAATTAAAGCATACTTTCAATTCTTATTAATTTCTCCAAAAAAAAAAAAATTGTTTACTTCAAAATACGGGCTAAAGTACGATACAAGGCATAATTTCTTTCGCATAGAAAACTCTACAACTCAACCTTAGATTAAATGTTCATGTATTTTATGCACTTGTTTTAAAAATTAAATCGTTTATTATTTGAATACATATTATGAAGCAAGTTTATTGAAATTCACAATCAGAAATTTATCAGACCTCTTAAAATATTTGGAAGAATATCTTTTTGATTTAATTACACAGACAAAAAGAAAAAGAAAAAAAAAAAGGAACCTATTGGGGCCACCGTTTGAGCCTCAACCATCCAAGTATAGCACAAAAATTAACCCTTCATTACAAGATTAATTCTCTGATCTGCTTTTGTTCGCCGCGTAAAGGACTTGAGGAAAACAACCAATCACATGCACACACGTCTAATCGCCAGTCTTCTTCGCACGCATAACGCAAATATTCTGAAATACTTAAAACAGTCAAAGCACCAATACCAGTATACCACAGTCCTTTCCTTTGAGCCATTAATGGAGAGCATATCCTGTGTCGATGTTTATTAAGCCACAGATTGTCAGATTGTGATAGTAGTACAGTACCCCACGCTTTCCCCGCGTCTTCATATGTAGAAAAAAAGCACTTTTCCAGTTGCGCTTTCGCTTTATTCAGAAGCACTTTTATCTCCAAGCATGCATTGATCATCAGATCACGTACAATGGAACTTATTCTTCACCATACAGTGAGTACTCAATGGGGACTACGGAATATAGATACTTCGACCGATCACTATATCTATTGAGCAAAGAGATAGAGGCTTTCAATTAACCCCACGTTGTTTTAAAATTAATCTTGCTAAGAACGAACGTTAAGCCTCTGTTCTTGAATCGTTTGAATTAATCAAGATCGGTTCTATGTTTCTGCAACCAGTGATCATGGCAAGAGCTGGGATCACGAGAGCACAGATGGCAACCCTAAGGTAACGTCAGTACTGGATTATTAATTAACTACTTCAATTTCATGATTTAATTAATTTTGAAACAAATATTCATTTGCGAGTGTTGCATCAGAGAGACACGAAAATATTAGGTACGTACTCTCTTTATGTGCATACAATACTTCCATCACGTGTACCCTTTAATTAAATAGGTTAAAAAAAAAGGATCAGAGAGTATACAGCAGGAGGACAAAAATTTTCTTGAGAAACTTAATGTGGTTAGTTTTTGTTTGTTAATTAACATTATTATTTTTCATGCAGGTTACCTAATAAGCAAGTTTATTATCGCGGCCTTACCAAAACTGCCGAAGCAGTGCTAGATGATGATGATGATGGTCAACAAGAAAGCTTTACAAGAAATTCATCAAGAGGTGAGAAGATGAACAATTCAAAGGAGAGTTTGGTAAATTGGATCCCACATCCTCGTTCAGGAATATATGTTCCTCAAGGCCATGAGCGGGTGATGGACGATGTTCCAATCAACGCGGCTTCGTTTGGCCATCGGACTTTCTGGCTGAGGAGCGATGATGGTGTTGAAAAACCAAACCCTGATTATGATTATAGCCCTTAAGGTACTACTGATTTAGAAGAATGCCCTAGTGAGTAATTAGATCAATTTAATATGTTCCACTAGAGATCAATTGATCCTATTACTAAATGATAGATTTAATGAGAAGATAAATGCAACACGGGTTTGTGCTTGCATTGGCATGCACTACTGTGCCCTAAATAATGTAGCGTGAAGCAAAAATGAAAACTCAGTTGTTTGATGCTCAGAAAATTTAGAGGAAAATAATCTGAATCTGGATTTTTATTCAACGAGAAAATATCTTAATACATCACTATTTATAGACAAATCTTAAGCTTGATTGATACGTAACTAATTCAGTATTAATTAAACTTAAGCTAGCCAAACTTTAGCTCAATGCGTTTTGAATTGACTTTCTTCTTCTCTAAATAATGAACTGTCCTAACATCCCCCTCAAACTCAAGTGGCATAAATGTACACTGGGTTTGGATCTCAAATAATTGTTTTTTTTTTTTATCAAGTTATTTTCCACATAGATACAACATGCACCAATTGAATTTCGATCATCTAAGTCACATGATCAATTAGCATCACTAAACCAGCTAACTTCATGTCTCCATCTCGAATTAATCTCAATCCATAACCTTACGTAACTTTTTAAGTATCTCAAAACTCTCTTACATGCATTTAATTGTTGAATTGTATGAGATGATACATATTGACTCAACTTGTGTACAACAAAAACAATATCAAGTCTTGTTAGTACCAAATATTGTATACTTCCAACAGCGCTTCTACAAAGAGTTGGATCTTCAATGTAATAGCTAAGATCGCTTTGTTCTTTTTTTTTTTTAACTCACTCGGTGGAGTGTCCATCCTTTTACATTCTAACGTATCAACATTGGCCAACAAATCTCTTATATAGTTTCTTTGTGATAGATAAATGCAATCTCTATCATATAAACCTTCTATCCCATGAAAGTAAGACAATGTTCCCAAATCCTTCAATGCAAAAACAATACTGAACTGGGACATGGATTTCTGATTTTGCACTATTTGGCCTTGTAATATTTAGGTATATGATCAACATATATCAATACCATAATTAAGAGATGTTTTGCTTCTTCTTAAGAATAATGAAGTATCAACCTTGGAATTCACAAATCCTCGTTGCAACAACAATCCTTTAAGTTTCTTAAATCAAGCTTTAGGGACTTGTTTGAAATTCAAACCATATAATGATTTGTACAGTTTGCACACAAAATCATATCTCTGTTGTCCATGAAACCTTCATGTTGGTATATAAAAACTTCTTCAGTTAAATCACCATAAAAGAAAGCATTATTGATGTCCACATGTCTTATGGTCCATTGATTCCTTACTGTCAAGCTTAGTAAAAGTCTCAAAGTAGCTGATTTAACCATTGAGAGCACATTCAATATTCAATTTTTTGAAAACCTTAATTTAGCCACCAGTCTTGTTTTATGCTTTGCTACACTTCCATCAGTGTGTTATACTTTACTTTGTATACTTTATGAAAATGATAGGTTAATGGGTGAAATATCTTGAAAATATTATTGAATTTTGTTCAATGAGAAAATGTCGCTATTAGCTCAATTCATAGAGCATCTAAAACAAACTTAACTACCTTATGCTAAGAGTGCGTTTGAAATTGAGGTTGGGCAACTAAAGTGTTTGGTAAACACTAATTGCTGTAATTTGAAAGTTATGTTGATATAATTTTTCACTTGTATAATGAAAAATTTATTACATTTTTAATAATTTCATCTAAATTATTATTTAAAATTTATGTTTCTTAATGATGTCTGATGATGTGGCATTGTTCATCTTTCTTTTTTTATTTTCGAATCTGCCTCACCAGAGTGTCATCTATAATAGCTAACTTTTAACCCGTATAATGTATGACTAATTAGAATAAGTAGTTTATAAGTGCAATATTGCATCGACACATACTTTCTGAATAAATCTTTTAATATGACGCTGTTTAGATATTTGATCTTTGATTTGATTATTACACAGAAGAATCAAAATTGCAATAACAAAATAAGCAATGTTTGAATTGAATTTTCTCCTGTCACAATCATTGAATTCGAACTTACCGGTGAATTTCCGCTTATTTATCCTTCCGTGCAACGGCGCCGTTTTTATCCGGAGCCAAACGGTCAAAACCCCAAAAAGGCCCACAACAGCAAAATAAAATAAAATAAAAGACCGCGAAAAGGCGTCTCAATCCAACGGTCTGCGTTGGAGAAATAAACATCACTTGAACAGGCGTCGGAATCTGAAAGCGAGTTATCCACTTTCCTACTCGTCCAAAATCCGGTTTTAAAACGACACAGTATCGAAACTCAAAAAAAATCTATCTCGTCTTGACTCGTCTCATCATATCGCACTATTCTCATCTTTTCTTCGAAGGCAACGCTCTGGTTCACAGATCGCTGTAGCTTAGCAACTAGTGGTCATTTCATTCCATTTTTCTTCAAATTTATTTTTTATTTTTTCACACCAGTCTCTTTCTCTCTCGGGGGAAGCGATACGCTGCGTTTTGGTGGTGCATGACGAGCGCGTCGGAGTTATTTTATACCAGGAGATCGCGCGTGGGCCGGGCCGACCAGGATCTAGGCCTCGATTCTTTCACTTCCGAAAGGGGTTTGCACAATCGTCGACACCATCATAATCATAATCATCGCCATGATTTGGACGGCTGTGATCCTCTCCGCCGGTCGCCGCACGCGCGCCATCTCCCTCACCGTCCCTCCCCCTCGGTAACCAGTTGTTTGTATAAAGCTTCAATTTTTCAGCCCAGATGCTTATGAAATTTTTAACTTTGATTTTCTTCGTCATTATTTATTTTTGTTTATTTTATTATTATTATTATTTATTATTATTTTTTGCATTGACGGAAAATTAAAGTTGTTGTTAATGTTATTCATTTGATTTAGTTACTTACAAGGAAGCCATCGGGTTTGCAATTCAGAAATAATTTCTTATGAAAAAAAAAATCAGGCTGTAATTTGGATATATAACATAGCAAATACGAATAAAAATTATTTTTTATATTCATTATGTTGGAAAATGTCTTGGAAATGGGAATGGGATTTTGATTTTAGTGGGAAATTGGAATTGTAAAAATTTGCTGTGAAAAATGAAGATTTGGAAGAAATGCTGCGCTAGCTGCTAAGTTATGCATAATATTAAGCTTATACATATCATTTCAAGTAGGTTTGGCATATTAAAAGAAGAATGTAAAAGAAGGAAAATTAAAAGGATTAAGATGTATTTTACCTTCGGGGAAAGTTGTATTTATTGCCTTGATTTTCTCACTTCTTTGGGTAGTGCTCCAATCCATGCAGTTGATGCCGAGTCATAGATCAATCTGTTGTAATCATGCAGTGTGCTGGGTTAATTGTTCCATTGCTCTAGCACTTCCTTTCCTTTGTAGGATTCTAATTTACTTGTGCGAGTGTGATACTAAAATTGACTGTTTTTCTGTTTATATTCTTCATGCACAGAAATGAACACCAATTGATTTCATCTGTATCAGTTTTGGATAGTGATTAACTGCTGAAAGATAAGTCTTATTTTGCCCATTCTCATTTTTGTGTTTCACTTTGTGCAGGAGCGTGCATCAGTTTGGCTTGATCAAGGAACCAGTCAGCATGTATCAAGTAATCCTATGAACTCAGAAGTTTCTAGAAGCACAAGCAGTCCGAGTTGGAACGGAAATGAGAGGCTTCCTGGAACTGTGCTACTAGCAAGGGCAAGACTTCTTGAGAGATTGAGAGGGGTATCTCTTTCTGAAAATGGGTCAGTGCTTTGTAAGTTATGTTTGAGTTGAGTTTTTTATGATCCATTGTGCTTCACGTATGGTATGTGCTGCACAAATTTGTGTTTACTGCATTTTATCACAGAATTTGACGGCTATCAATTTGACACTGACTCTAAATTGACCCATATTCAGTTTTTGGTAGGAATGCGAAAGAAAAATCATCAGTTTTATTGAAAAACTATCATCTGGGATTATTACATGGGTTATGCAATGTGTATTGAAAATAGGCAGCATACAGTCATAGTATAATTACAATGTGTGTGTGTGTGTCTCCAGTTCCAGTGAGGCTTTGTCATTACATTCTCTGTGCATTTATCTCTGAACCTCATATCTCCTTGGTTGAGGTGGAGGTAGTGACCTGTGCTATTTGGCTTTATTCAGGAGAAGTGGCAGAGGTTTATCAAGCAATAACCAGAGGGGGAATATCTTTGGTGATGAACTGAGGCTTGTTGATGCAGGAGATTGGGCAGCTGAAACCTCCGCAGGATGGTCAGCTGTAAGCTCTCCCTTTTCCGAATTGATGACTTCTCAAACAGAAAGACTGCAATTAGTGCAACAGAAGAGGAAGAAACCTCCTGGTCTCACTCAGGAGGCCCTGGATTGTTTGCACGTTGAAATCTTCAACAGCTTTGCAATAAGTTCCGAAGGGGAAGCATCAAAGACCTCATTAGATTGCAGTATATGTCTAGAGAGTTTCACAGATGGGGATGAGCTTATATGCCTGCCATGCAAGCACAGGTTCCATTCTGATTGTTTGGATCCTTGGGTTCGAAGCTGTGGAGACTGCCCATATTGTCGAAGAAATATAGTTGTAAATAGTGACAAATCGGTATAGGGAACAACTTAAATTCTATGTTTTATTTAACCTTTTAATTGTTTGTTTTTGTGTTTAGGCTTTGTTACACTAAGTAAAAAATCTTGGGACTTGGCTGTATTTGGGAGATGGTTTTGGTTCCTAGTTTTGATTTATGCGGAGATTTTGACTTGAGCTCATGAATTTCGAACCTCCATCTCGATGATAACATGATATATCATCCCATTCGAAAGCTTATAATCATTTCACTACAAGGCCTGAATTTATTATTTTGTGAACCATACGATCTGATGAAAGGGACAGCATTGACCATATATGTGATAAGACAAAATAGCCGGTTCATTCATTCACATTGGAAGCCCGGCTAGGGTAAGTGCATCATAGACTTACATTGTAAGCCCAAATCATGTTAGACATCCAAAACATCAGCTTGAAGGGCAGCACAAACGCAAGCTTCTGTTTGTAGTACAAACAAACCTGGCAATTAGATTACAGCAAATTGGTATTCTTGGTGAGCTTTCTCCCATCACCAAACTCGCCAACTGGGCTGCTGAGCTACTGCTGAAGAAAAGATGTTCATGGGCATAGCCGCGACCGAATAGAATGAGTATGAGCACAAGGGCTTTTGAGGTGTGTGTGCGCGCGTGCGCACACGCGTGCTCAAGACAAGTTCATTTATGATTGTGCATATGTCCATCGCGGAAACAAAAGAGTAGCGCACACTTAAAACGAGTTGCAAGAGCAAACGAGTAGTGCTAAGCATCCTAAAGTTTTATCTCAAAAATCTATTTGAAATGATATAACATTCATCAATTAGATAACGAGATAATAGAATTAATTCAGATAAATCAACTTGTAAAAGAAATATAAACCATTTGTTATAAATATCACATCACATGCCTTTGTGAGGTCAAGGTGAAATTCATCAGTGAGGTGCATATCATTTTTTAATTTGAGATGTGCGGCGCGGCACCACTGCTTAAAAAAAAAACACTTAAAAAACTCGAACACTATAATTGACACTTTCAATAATTTAGAAGACATGATCTTCGTTACACATATAGTAGTGATCGGCGGATCCGCCGGTTTATTTAATTGAGTTGGAAAGGTAAAAGCAGCAAAAATCAATCTGACAGAATGAATAATTAAATTAGAAACACGGTTTCTTTTGTTAATTCTTTACACACGCCAAGCTAGAAAGATGAGCAGCACTAGGACACGACGCTTTCATACTTAGAATTGAAATATTATTAAAATTTGAAACGGAATGGGAAAATCTATGGGTTAAGTTTGAAACGGATTAGAATTGAAATATTATTAAAATTATTTATCGTTATTGGATCCTCTGCAGATACATGTTCATAGATTTGCCCCCGAATTTGATATGGGAATTCGAAGTGGTGGCGGTGGCGCCTTGCTTTTATTACCAAATCAAAAACTCAAAAAAAAAAAAAAGGATTCTGCTTTCTGTTCTTGGAAATTGGAAAATGGTCACTGCATCTGCATGCATGCATGCAAGCTCCTGATTCCTGCCAAGGCAAGTAATCCCATTTCCATTTATTGACTTATTTTGGGGACTCACCGTTGTTTCACAACTATCTATTATTCTATGGGAGCCTCTATGTTAAATTTTCTTTGTTTTTGGACTTTAGTTTTGCGCCGCCCATGGAGAATTTACAAGTCTTTGTCTCTCTTCAGTCTTCAACTCACTTGTAATCTTTCATTGGTCGATTTCTAATAATTTCATTTTTTTAGATGAGAAAAGTCTATATATACCCACACACACACACACAAACAAACAGACGTTGCTATTCCTTATTAAAAAAAAAAAAAGAAAAACTAATTTTCATCAAATGTCTCTTAATACATCAAAAGCATCTAATATTTTTGTAATAAGAAATAATAAACGTCTTTTTTTTAAAAAAAAGAGAGAATTAAAAGAGTACTTACAAAATTTAAAATTACTCCCACCTGAAACTTAATATGGAAGAAAAGAAGGATGGATTGAATAGAAATTAATTAAGATGAAATAAATACATGGAGTTTGAATATATATATATATATATATAGAACCACCAAAACGGGTCCAAGTTGAGCATAAATTAATTAAAACAAAGTGGACAATGCTGCCCTTGAAAGTTTGAACAAGTTTGGCTCTTTTTACCAAAGCAATATCATTTTCATAATGTGATTTTGTGAATATCTATTATTTACTTTTAGAGCATCTCCAAAAGCCTCTATAAATTTTACTCTTCAAATACTTATTTGCTTACCTATGTGGCAAATAGAAAGGTGAAAAAATATGATATTCTCCAAAAGACTCTTCAAATAGAAATAAGTTAATATTATTATTAATCAAATAATTATTTTTTTAAAGAAAAAGTCAATAGTAATTAAAGCACTTCTCTCTCTTTCTTCAATGAAAAGTAATAAAATATAAATTGAAGAGGGAGAAATCAACTCTCCAAATTTGAAGAGAGAGAATCATTTCTTATTTGAAGAATCTTAATTGGAATGTCTTTTAGAACCTTAAATATTGAGGTGGCTCTTCAAATAATTAATAAAATCTTATTTGAAGAGTTTTTTGGTGATGCTCTAAGGAAGTTTCGGGGATACCCAATTAAGTTATGTTTATTTCTTTTTTTTTTCTTTTTTTGAAAGCTAGGTAAATTTATTTTAGAATTAAAAAAAAAACCTTTCTATTTGTTTTTTTTTTTTTCTCTTTATCGTGCACATGGCTTTGCAATTGTTGGTCATAGTCCACGCCAAGCAAGTGTTGAACACGACGGGGGCGGGAAAATTCCAAGTGAGAAATTTAACAGCGTATGAAGTAGTTCACGTCGCATTAAAAAGATTTTCCTAGAAAGTAACATCTTTTTCCAGGAAAATTTTGACCAGAGCGATGGAGTCTTCGGTCTTCTACGATCAAAATTTTACTTCATGTGGACCAATTAATTGGGGTTTTTTTTTTTTTAAGTCTTGGTCACGCGATTGGAACGTTATAACATTTATGACTACGACTAGATTTCCCATCGGATTGTCGTTTTCAACTTATGATTTATAAACGATTTATTCCCCGGCCAAATTGATAGAATATACGATTGAAGAAGCTTTACTTATAAGGTTGTGTAAGTATTAAGTTGAAGACATTGTGTTCATGGCTGTGATTACGGCATTTTTAGGGTATTATACTCTACAATTTGAACATTATATATAATCGAGTTTTATAAATTTTTATTGACTTTGTAAACTATATGTTTACGACCCCGATTGGGTACTATATAGACCGTGTTTTTACATTATTTAATTATGGAACTTATTTTATTGGATAAGGATGAGCTGAATTCTGCTTAGTATTTGTTAGGTAAAGAGAGATTAAAAAAAAAAAAAAGTAAAAATTTGAAATAATTTTAAAATAAATAACTAAAATTTTGAATTAAGTTTACTCTAATTACTAATTCACTGCTCAACAAAAACTTTAACTTAATATTAAATCTTAATCTTGTTTTATTTGGTACAAGCTAAATTTATATGGGTTAATTTGGGATTATCTCTCATGAAATGATAACTTTTAAAATATCCCAAAACTGTTATAAACCTCAACTTACCCCCTATATTTGTAAAGAAAATTAAAAAAAAAAAATTATCTGCCCACCTCTATTTTTCACTTACTTTTTGAATAAAAATAAGAGTAAGTTGAAATTTATAATAATTTTGAGATACTTTAAAGAATGTCGAAAAAAAATCCTAAATTTATCCATTTTATAATATAAAAGTCAAATATATCTTAAAAAATTATTAATTGTGTTTATCACAAAGATGATGGTATTAGATTTGTGGATAGAATGAAGCTTATCTTTTAACAAGGGGACAAGCATGCTTGCTATAAATTGACCATCTAATTCCGGTTTTTATGTGTTTTAGATTTTATATTTAAAATGTTATATAATTGTGTAAACCAAATCATATTTCTAATATGAACAAGATTTTTGAGATTTTTAACCTTTTTTTTTTTGGTTTAATCGATTAAAACCAATTAACAATACTTTAAATTCTTCACAAAAATTATTAAGCAGACAAGAGGTGTTATATTTATGAAGTTTGCTTCTAAATAGTTTTTAATCAAAACATATGTTAAACTTGTTTTAACAAACTAAAATAACCCGTCATACTTTTTTCTACTTACTTTTAGTCAGTTCTTTGGCAAATTGCCAAATGTAAAGTGTAATTTCAAAATCTTACTTCTTGTACATCGAATCATTAATTGTAGCAATAATTGTAACGAGATTGCCAAATGTAAAGTGTAATTTCAAAATCTTATCTCTCGTACATCCGAGTCATTAATTGTAGCAATAATTGTAATGAGCCCTCAATTATAAATAGAGACATCTCAAGTAAACAGATTTGGTAACCATCATGCTACTAACAAATAAAAATAGTAGTGATTCAAGATTTGTATCACACCTGCTATTGCACCTATCATTAAATTAAACATTGTTTGGCCTTATCATTCAATATTTTATATTCTTTATCTTGTAATAATAGTCGATGATTGACATATTGCATACCACGGCAATTAAAATACAAATTAGAAATTGAAATTATGTAAATATAATATCAATCTCCAAGAACAAAACCCCAATACAAATTAAATCACACTACACACATTCAAAAATAGAGAGACACTCAATACAACGTTCAATAACTAGGTTGAATATCATGGTTTTAGTATATAAATTGACACCCAATTGTTAATATAATTTTAGATAGGAAGTAACATATGACGCACTCCTCACAAAAAAAGTCACTAGTCCCGTTATTAGTGACAAATTTATTACTAATAAAAATAAATAAATAAATAAATAAAAACAAGAATTATGATGTGTGCGACACGACATATACTCGATGGATGTAGACCCTATTAATTAATACAAATAATACCACTGCTTTTAGGAATAATTATATTCTCCTCCTCTCTTTTTTCTTTTTTTCTTTTAGAAAAAGGCAAGAAGCGAATAGCGATAGATTTTTTCTTTCTTTCTTTTTTTTTTTTTTAGCTACACCCAACCATTAAATGTCAAATAAATAAATAAATAAATAAATAGCTAAAAACTTAGGTCAGTCAAGTCTTTAAAAACTTTAAATTGAAGCTTTTCGTTAAAAAAAAAAAAAAACAAATTACAAAAACACAAAACAGAGAAAGCAAAAGCGAGAAAAGAAAAATCAAAAAAGAAAGAGAAGACTCAACATCAAACGCGTAGGGGCATATATAATTATATAATTATATAATTATATATCATATATTCATATACATAATAAACACTTAGCAACATATACATATTGGCAAAGCAATCAGAGTCTTCTCCTTCTTCGTCTTTCCCTTCACGCGGCATCTCTTTTTCACAACAACCCTTTTCCTCTCTTTCATCATATCATTCATCCCAAAAACACAAAAAACAAAATTTGATTTCTTTTTTTCTTTTTTTTTGGGGGGGGGGGGGGTTATTTATTACTCATAAGCGGAGACGGGGACGCTGCACAAACAGAGTTACTATGATGATGTTGCGTTCGTGTTACAGGTGCCTGGGCCGGCGTGGCGGCGGCGATGGGCTGATGTGGCACTCCGACTTGAAGCCACATGCGTCCGGTGATTACTCGATCGCCGTGGTTCAAGCTAATTCTTGTCTCGAAGATCAAAGTCAAGTTTTCACGTCGCCTTCTGCTACTTATGTTGGTGTTTATGATGGTCATGGCGGCCCCGAGGCTTCCAGATTTGTTAACAAGCATCTCTTTCCTTATCTGCATAGTGAGTTTTGTTTTGTTTTATTTTTTGGTTTTGATTGGAGCTTTGTATGATGCATTTTCATGTTTTTTGTGTAATGTTCATGCAATCATGGGTTGGTTTCAAAATTTGATCTTCTTTTTTAAAATTGTTTTCTTTTTTAATTTTTGATGGGGTCATTAAAGCTATTGAAAAATTTTGCTTTTCAGTAAATAGAATGTGATTTTTATTTTAATTGGTTAAATTTTGTGGAAATAGAATGAATTTGAATGCAGAGGAAGAGAGGAAGTTGGAATTTGAAGTTCAGTGAATGTTTGTTAGTGCGCTTAAATCACAGTGAAACAGGAATTTGACATAATTGAGTTTGTCTTTTTGTTAAAAGTACAGAAAATTAGGTGAATTTTGATATTTTGTATTTTGAAGTAACAGATTTTTGTTTGTACGTCCTCTTTCTAAAATTGCATGCTTTGAATCTAGAATTTGCAATGGAACACGGAGGACTGTCTGCAGAAGTGATAAAGAAGGCATTTCATGCTACTGAGGAGGAATTCTTGCGTTTGGTTAAGCGTGTATTGCCTGTGCGGCCACAAATTGCTTCGGTTGGCTCGTGTTGTCTAGTTGGTGCAATTTCAAATGATGTATTATATGTGGCGAATCTTGGCGACTCGAGGGCAGTTCTTGGGCGGAGAGTTTCAGACGATAGCAAAGTTAAGGTGGCAGCAGAACGGTTGTCAACTGATCATAACGTTGGAGTTGAGGAGGTGAGGAAGGAAGTCGAGGCACTTCATCCTGATGATTCACATATAGTCGTGTATGCCCGTGGAGTTTGGAGAATAAAGGGTATAATTCAGGTATACGATCAAGCTCCTTCATCCCAATTTGATTGATTCTTATATTTTTCTGTTAGCATTTATGAGTGAAAATTAGTCATCTGACATGTTTTCTTTTGTCTGCACATTCGGAATAATTTTAACTGGTAGTGAGGATGATATCTTTGTGTCTTTCTATTTCATGAGCCTGTTCCCTCCTCGTATTCACCTGAATTAGAAGCAACTCCTCCATCGAAGTTCTTGGAATGACTCTTTCTGGGACCTAATAGATGATCATTTGATATGAGGATTTGGTGCTTTTGATAAATTTTTTCTAATGCATTCTCTTTATTCCGTTTTAAACTTAATGCTTTTTAATGTAAATTCTGGAGTCTGTGGTCTTTGATGCTGAAGTTAGTTGAAGTATTACTACCTCGGAATGGAATATAGCTCTGGTCTTGACAGAATTGTGTTTCTGCAGTCCACCGCGCTTTTTCTTTTGATGTTTCAAAGAGCATCAGAGTATCTTATATTTGATTGAAACACAGGGACTTGCTTGCAAAATTATCCAAGCATCTTCTGTCATATCAGTGTGCTAGAACCTGATAGATACGGGTGTCTATTCTCGATCTTTGCCTCTAGAAGGTGTATAGCTGTTTCACAGTCTGCAAAGCATGTGACGGAAATTGCTGATCTAAACATTTTCTTTACTTTTCAGGTGTCAAGATCTATTGGTGATGTTTACTTGAAGAAACCCGATTTTTATAGAGACCCAGTCTTTCAGCAATTTGGCAACCCTATTCCTCTAAAACGACCTGCAATGACAGCTGAACCATCAATCTTGATTAGGAAACTTAGGCCACAAGACTTATTCCTGATCTTTGCATCTGATGGCCTTTGGGAACAGTTAACTGATGAAGCAGCAGTAGAAATTGTTTGTAAGAACCCAAGAGCTGTGAGTACTCATCTTGACACCCCTTCCATTTTGAATAGGAAATGAACTAGATGTTTTCGGTTGATCAATTTGATAAAAAGAAATATAATACTCACAACGGTGGTGGTTGATTTTGAGTTTGTAGGGAATCGCTAAGAGATTGGTGAGAGCTGCCCTTCAAGAGGCTGCAAGGAAGAGAGAGGTGGGATATAAGGAGATAAAGAAACTCAAAAGGGGAATAAGGCGACATTTCCATGACGATATTACAGTAATTGTAATTTATCTTGATCATCATCAAAAAGGCTCCTCCAACAGCAGATCCAAACACAATGCCATTGGCTGCACAAGTGCACCTGTCGACATCTTCTCCCTAAATGCAGATGAAGCAGAAGATGATGTGCAGCATATGCTTCACCCGCTTCCTGCATAAGTAAACCACTTTCTAAATGGTCAGGCACTGACGCATAGAAATTTCAATAAGGTTACGAGTACATGGTGAGGTATACGCAGGCAATTTCTGTAGATAGGTTGCTGTTGGAAACAAGCTGCAGTAGATTTTTCCAAGTGAAGATCCAACACCATTGTTCTTTTGTTTTGTTGGTTATGTTATTGATCTTGTCTTTGTTCAAAATTGATATAGTGAATCCCAGAAATTTCAAGCACAAGTTTTGTAACCATTTTGTTTTGCATAGTCTAGAAGATAACAGAGTTTTGATATCTCTACAAAGATATATGATGAATTGAAAATTGAAACTGGATTAGCACAATTACAGCACTAAGTTGTGGACGCTCGCAATTTTTCCTGAACAAGCGAAAGTTGGAATGCCTGAAGAGATTGAGATTTGGTGGGAATAAAGAGGGTATGAGATATTGCCACCTGAAAGTCAAGAAAAGGACACCCACTTACCAATTTAAGGAACGGGAATGTTTTACAGTTGCATTTTACTGTCACGTTCACACACAAAGATTCTTTCTCGAAGATGCGAATAGAAACCTCAAAAATAGACAGAATAAAGAAAGACATTCTGTGCGCTGCCTTTTTTTCTTTTTTTCTTTTTAAAAAAGATAATATTGACTTAATTTAAATGAAGACATAAAACAAAAATGACTTATTTTAAAATACTGACATAACTGTATTTTATTATAAGCAACAAGCAAGTAGTGATCCATTAATACAAAGCCTCGACATTAATGTCGATACAATATTGTAACCAGACCCCTGTGTTTCTTTTAATTTTTTTTAAAGGAGAATGAGTGACATCGAATCCAAATGCCATTGTTTTTAAATTTATTTTCTCAGCATCCCAAATAACCCTTTTCTTTCTTTTATTTGCGGAATAAACGAAACCCTCAACAGTTATTTACAGTTACTATCATCTCCCTTTCGCATTCTTTAAGCACTTTCTTGCTGTCTCAATCTTAACAGAAGTAAAAACCCAAATCTTGAAACTTATAATTTTCCAGGTTAAATATAACTAAAAAAAAAAAATATGAGTGCAAGCAGTTTGGTAGCTGAGTCGGTGTGGAAAAGCATTGAGTCAACTCGTTCAGGTCTATTTCTTTTATAATTTTCTTTTTAGTAATTTCATTACTCAATTTGTATGACTAAGCTGCCCAGTTATGTTTTTCTTCATAACAGTGACTGAAGATCAGCTATCCATGTAAGTGTATTCATTTTTACTCTCAAAACTTTTGTTTGATTGAAAAGTAATTGTTTGAATTGTTTGTTTGATTTTGAAATGAAAGCAGCTTGCATTTCTTGTTTGGTAAAAACATAGAGAGAGCAACAAGGATTGTTGATCAAAGGGGTGTCAGAAGAATCTCTGGTGAGCCCAGTGGACGTTCCATCTTTAAGGTTAATTTATGCCCTTGCTAGTTGCTACATCTTGGGTTCATTTAAGATTGTGTTTTTGATAGAAAGTACTTTTTGGGTATAAGTAAAACCACTGCTTCTGCTTGCAAAAGCACTTTCCGAAAAGCATCTTTGAAGCGCTTTTGCCGAAAGCTGTTTGAATTTGACATACCCAATGAAACGACATTTCCTTGTTTATTTTGATGTGACTAGGTTGTTGGGGAATCGCGAAGGAAAGAAGAATATTTGTGTTTTGCGGAAAACTACTGCGCCTGTTATTCATTCTTCTACGACATTGTGAACAAAGGAGAGCAGCTTTGTGTAAGATCCTGTTTATTCATTGTATCTCTTCTTCCTTTTCACTGTTATCTAGTCTAATTTTCGTCATCTTTCAGTGTAAGCATCAATTAGCAGCAAGACTTGCATCGGCGCTGGGAGCATGTGTTGAAGTTAATGTGTCTGATGAGCAGCTGGCATTGTTGCTTGCAAAACTCTAACTCCCTTTTCTCAGAAGCTGAGTTTGAGATGTCAAGATGGTAAAAAATATTATATGGAAGCTTTAAAATGCTTATAATTACGAGTACACATTACTGTCATCGACTCCATGCATAAGAAGGTGTATAACCAAGAGTATGTTGTTTACATTGTAGATCTAGTATGCTAAGCAGTGAACAAGCAAAGACAATGGGCTCTTAAATCTTATCAAATACATGGCTTCCTGCTCTCTTTTCTTCTCTCCCTTTGATTACTTGCGTTTGACCATCTAAATCTAAAGCTAATTCGATTTATCAGCACAACTGACATTATGTTTCAGACAACATATCACTATAAAGGTTATTACATTTGACAAATTGCCACTTATCAGAACATGAAATTGTAAACATTTGAGACTCACTATAAAGGCTATTACATTTCACAAATTGCCACTTATCAGAACATGAAATTGCAAACATTTGAGACTCAAAAATGTTTAAGAAACAATCAAAAGACAAGACAAAACCCTTCCCAATGATGCAGGGTTTGTGTAATGATTGATGACCGTGATGAGATATTATAAAGTACAAAGCAGAAAAAACTTTTTAACCCACAACTCTCACAAGTCAAGTGACCGTACACATTGATTTCTATTTCACCGGTACATACAACATAGGTGTTTGTTTATACCTTTACTTCTCCCCTCCATATATACTCTCTCTTCCAATCTATACAATTATATTTATACAATATCCCCAGGCAGCCCTATATTTCAACCGAGCAGACAGCACCAGGCTAAGCTGCTGAAGAAACACAGAATTGTGTACAAATAATTGCTTTTCAGCTCCTCTCCAGCCCAAACAACCTATAAATCAGCCACAAGACAAGGACTACAGGACTGGATGCACAATTCTGCAAGGCTGAAAAGTGCATGCAAATTAAGTTGCTATCTGATTTCAGGAAGAAAATCGTCTAGGTCCATTTCTTTGCTATACGATCTGATAACTTGCATTCTAACTCCTTTGTGACATGTGGATCAAGCTTGCTGAGGTTGTTAACAAAAGTGATTGCCTCATACCGTTGATTGAGTTTACAATATCCATCTACAATTGAGTTGTATGTATTCTGATTAGGTTTACATCCTTGCTTGATCATGTAACGGACAACATCAAGAGCCTCCACAAACAATGAATCGGCTGCATAGCTTGCAACAAAGGTATTATAGGTAATTACATCTGGAACAAGACCAGAGTCCCTCATTTCCGAAAATATCCGAGAAGCCTCTTTCATCCGACCATTTCTGCAATAGGCAAAAATAACAGTGTTGTATGAAATAATATCAGGTTTTATCCCTTTTGCCAATATTTCTCTCAAAACATCTTCTGCCCTTGCAAAATTTTCAGAACGGCTGTACATATACATCAAAGTATTGTAGGTTGTCAAGCTAGGAGTAAACCCACTATCATTCATGAAGTGCAATATCTCATTTGTTTTGGCAACCATCTGCCTCCTGCCATAAATCGAAATCATGGCATTTAGAGTTGGTATATCAGGAGAAAATCCTTTTTTCTTCAACTCTAGGAATGCACGTTCTGTATCCATAAGAAGGTCACTTTTACTATAAACTAAAATAAGGGTCTTCAAAAGGACAGCGTGAGGTTCGATTATACCAGAGTATATCTCTTCAGAGAGAGCAAGCATTTGATCAATCTCCCTGCCGTTGGCATAAGCATGAAGCAAAGAAGAGTACGTTAGTTCATTGGGTTTACACCGACCACCCTTCATTTCAGCAAATATTTTCTCAGACTGTTCCCACATTCCTCCCCGAGCCAATGCTGCTAAAACAGCATTGTAGGTGGAAAGGTCAGGTGTAACCCCAGCCTCCAGCATCCGCTTATAAATAGACATGGCTTGGTCAAAAGAACCACAACGACTGTATGCACTGATTAGGGTGTTAAAAGTGTCCCTCTCGGGTATGAACCCAGCCCTTTTCATCTCCTTGAACACTCCTGACACTTCAGAGTCCATCCCATTTTGCCCAAATACTGCCAAAAGTGTATTCCAAGTAACAATATCTGGCTTACAATTGCATTTATTGATCTCATCAAAAACCTTCATCATCTCCACAAAATTACCCCGATTACCGTGCATCTTAATCAGAGCATTAAAAGTACAAATGTTCGGCTTGCACCCTGCACTTCTCATCTCCTCAAAAACCTTCATTGCGGACTCATCCTTCCCAGCTTTCTCAAATCCTGATAATAGTGTGGTGTAAGTAAAAACATCAGGCGTAATCCCAATTTCCACCATCTGGGTTTTAAGCTCCATAGCTTCCTCTAACAGACCATCTCTTGCATAAGCTGATATCAGTGAATTGTAAGTCACAATACTAGGCAAGCATCCATTTATCTTCATCTCTCTCAAAACCTGCATGGCCTCTTTAGGCCGCCTACACTTCCCATAAACATCCAACAAAGCATTGTAAGTAACCTTATCCGGACTAAACCCCGCCAATTTCATCTCCTCAAAAACCCCAGCTGCTTCTTCATGCAAAGATCCCCTCCGACAACAACTTATAAGCGTATTGAAAGTATATGAATCAGGCTTAACCCCAGCACTCTTCATTCCTTCAACAAGAGCCATAATCTTATTCCAAGGCATACCCATTTTACCGTACACATTCAAAATCACATTATAAGTTATCAAAGTAGGCTTACACCCTTCCTCCTCCATCTTCTTGAACACCATCACAGCCTCCCTATACCGTCCATTACTCGCATAAGTGGTTATCAATGATGTATAGGCATAAACATCAATATCAAACCCATCTTTATGCAAACCATGCAACAAAGAAGCCGCTACTGAAACTTTACCTTCCTTCCCCAACATACTAATAAGCACAGCAATAACAGAACCGCGCAAAACCAAGTTACCGTCTTTACTACAACAGCTCCTAAACCACTCAAACACATCCAATGCCAAGTCAGTTTTCTTATGAAACCCTAAACCCTTAACAATACCCAACAAATCAGCACCCAAATCTTCGCTTTTCTCGCCAGGATTTTGGTCAAGCAACTGAGACAACACGCTGTCGATATCTTTAACATCAAAAGAATCATCAATTAAAGATTGAAGAACCTGCTGACCTTTAGCGGAGAGGCGGTGGTGGGACCAGGGCTTGCCGCGGTTGGAGTCACGTGACTTGCCAAGTCGGGTCCGGGACCTGGGCTGGTGAATGGGTTGTGAAGAAGAATTGTTGTTGTAAAGGTCTTGAAGAAGTGGACTTATAGTAGTGGGCGAGGCAGACGGTGTCGTTTGCTGTTGGGGCGGTGAAGGCGGCGGGAGGTTGTGGTGGTTGGTTTGGGTGAGAAAGAGAGGTTTTGCAGGCGGAGGTGTCGGGAGGAGAAGAGGGAGAGATAAGTTTTGGGCCATTGGAGTAAGAGTGAGAGGGGTTTTAGGGTGAATTTGAGCTTCTCTGCTGGTTCAAGTAGTACTACTAGTAGCTGGAAGATTTTTTTGTTGTTTCATAGATTTTTGTTTTCAGAGGGACAATGAAGATATTCATTATTCAGGACCATATCAATATTTTATTATGCCTGCTACAAGTACACACATGAACCTCTATCTTCTAGCGGGGAGATTAAAAAAAATTTATTAATACTTTTCCTTTTTAACTATTATATCATGATCATCTACCCAAGCTTATATCATCATACTTGAAATATTTGATAAGTTTATAATCACATAGGTGTATAGCTTCCCTAAAATATCCGATGAGTATAATCCAATGGGTATAGCTTCATTAAAAGTACCACAAATCTGTCAGCTGAGTTTCGATTGAAGTTTCTCAAAAATTTTGAAAAAGCCATAAAATAATTTTTTAGTGATTTCTCTCAATAACAATTCTCTGCATATTAATAGAACAACATTCTTTTGATTCTTTCCTTTCAGAATCTCTCTTCTAACAAACATTCTTATTATATATTATTCCCTCGGTTAAACTCGATTCCCTTGCGATTTTTAGTTTTTTACACAACCATCAAGTTAGTTGCCGGTGTAATGCAGGCATCGGATGGTTATAAACCAGAAAGTCAATTTCGTCGTGATCATTCATCAGTAAAGAATTTGAATCAATATAGATTGATTTTTCATGCAGCAAGCGCAACAGCAACCCAATGAAGATCTTGAGCAGGCACAAAAGTTGCCACTCTGCACTGTGAAAGTTGAACTAGAACTTGAATATTTGCATTCTACCAAATATGCGGTGTTGATCAGCATGAACCAGCAGTTACTAATAATATTTGCTTTAAAGAACCTACATCTTCAGAAAACAGGAGCACAACGACTTCAAAAGCTATACTTCTGTGTGCCAGTACTTTTATAAGAAGAAGATTAAACGAAAAGGCTACTAATTGTAGAGAGCAACATTCATTTTCCGCTAGCATGACCGACCAAAATACCATCTCCGCAGACAAAACATCGTTCATAGCTATCAACCAACCGCTAGTGTTTCTCAAAGGAAGTGAGGACTAATCAACCCTGCAATCTCAAGGAACCCAACCCTGTCCCTTCCTCCAAAAATCTTCTTCAGTTTCTCATCGCAAATAATGACCTTCTTGTTCTCAGGGTCCTAGAAAATGGCAAGGGATGGTCAAGTCATTTCTGAATTTGTATGGAACAGACAAAGCATAACCGACATGCATGATTAAATGTTCAATTTATTTCCACTCAAAAGAGGGCTATGCATCAAAAGCATCATTTTATCAACCTACTTTTACACAATCACTTGAAGCGTACAACTTCACCTTAAAGTTTCTTTTTCACTTGCAATCCATATCATTCTAGTACAAAAACCAAAATTAAAACATTTTACTGCCCTTAAATGAGAAAAGTGCGATAATAATCCGTCACTCCTCAAAACTAGTCAGCAGTGTGTTCGTATGGTTGGATAGTCAGCTTACGTGAAGTTTTAAGAGAAAATATAACAAGGAAATCATGCTTTGACTCATAATATTTGAAAGTGAGGGGAGTCCAAGAACATCCATATCTCGAAACATATGTTCAATTAATTACACCCAAAAAGAGACCACTGTAGAAAAGAGTGTTAAAAGTGAACCACCCATATCATTCTAGTACAAAAACCAAAATTAAAACATTTTACTGCCCTTAAATGAGAAAACTGCGATAATAGTCCATTACTCCTCAGAACTAGTCAGTGGTGTGTTCATATTGCTGCATGGTCAGCTTACGGGAAGTTTTAAGAGAAAATATAACATGGAAATCATGCTTTGACTCATAGTATTTGAAAGTGAGAGGGGAATCCAAGATCATGCATATCTTGAAACATATGTTCAATTGCTTACACCCCAAAAGAGACCACTGTAGAAAAGAGAGTTAAAGTGAACCATGGAACAATATATAAGCATATCTTCATACATTCACACAAAGGAGGGGTTGCAATGCAGCAAAGCACATTACCATGAGCAGGTCAATTTGGTTTTGTTGGTGGAAGGTCAAACGAAATTCAAGAAATGACACAAATATCTTGAGCTATTCCATATAAAGTTATAACTGACCATCGGAAAACCAATACAAGGAAACGCAGTCCTGAACAAATAAGAGACTTTCCTAAGACACATACACCAGAACAGGCCTTGTCCACATACCTAAGGCCATCTCAGAGAAGACCCACGTGAAATAACGAATAAAATCTCACCCAAAACCCCAGAAGGTTCAAAATCATTTCTTTTTGTTCAAGAAACCATTTTTAACTCCAGACATACACTACCTTATCCAAATCCAACATTCCCATTTACCAAAAACAATTGTTTTCCACTAAAAAAATACCAATAAAAAAAAAAGGCAAACCCATTTCCCTTTAAATCAAAATTAACTCACGTTATTAGTAAACCAAACAAAACCTTATCCGAAAAGAAAAGCCCAAATAAAACAATACATATAAAAAATGTAACTTTATAACAAAAAAATAAAAGAGGGGGGGGGGGGGGTTTAGAAAATACCTGAAGATTGTGTTGCTTGATGTGAGCCCAAATCAGCTTGAGAGCCTGAGTGCGAGGGATCTCAGGGGCGCCAACAAAAGCTTCCATTTCAGGGGAGACGCGGCGGGGCTTCATGATGCCTCGTGGCTCGCGCTTTCCAGTGACAGGCTTAGGGGAGGCAGTGGCCAAGGTGACAGTACGGACGGTTCGCAAATGAACGGGGGAAAACTGGCCGGGCTTCCCAGAGGAGGAGGGCTTGAGGAACGACGACGCAGTTTCCGGGGAAAGGAAAGTGGTGGTGAAAACGCCGGAAGACACTGCCATTTTTCTTTTTTTTTTTTGTTTTATTTCTTTTTTTCTCAATTGACAATTGAGGAAAAGGGTTTTGTGTTATCCTTTTTGTCTTGTTTTCTTCTTTGTATTTTGTGGAGTGAGTGAGGGTGGAAAGATAAATAGGCGCGCGCGTGTGTGTGATAGAGAGGGAATTTTGCCCGTCCTTTTATATTTTACCAAATACGATGCTTAAAACGATTCGTTTCATTTACAAGGTGCCGTTAAGTTACGGAATCACCCTTTTCCGATTTGTCAAACCGTTTCATGTACACATATCACAATCCGCACACACTTTTTATGATAATAAACACTTTTTTTTAATTTTTTTATTTCTGATAAGACATGAAAATAAAACTTATTATTTCAATTAGGATGATCAAATTCGTTAAATATGGATGATATAAATTGAAAGATGTGTGGAAATATCTCAGACGAGCTGAAATCGAATGTGTTCCGTGGAAGGAAATAATATTTGTAGAGACATCTTCATTGCACTGATCTTTTCATTATAATCTCCATCGTGAAACTGCAATGATTTATCAGCTTTAATCATCATATAATAGATGTGTTCCTCCTACCTAATTCTATAATAATGATCCTGCAACCTACGCGACGTGATTGGCCGTGCCCAATTGTTGACGTACGAAGACAAACATTTTGAGACACTTATGCAGCAACTCCGAAAAATTTGTGACCAATGTTTCGACTCATGCAAGTAGATTTTCGTCCAGGAAACCTGAACGAAAGCCCACGCCTGCTACACATCTCCCCACATTGATGAGAGTGGGGCTTCAGCCTTTGATTTTGCTTCATCAACTGACAAGTCTGAGGTGTTTTTAATTAGGTTCTGGTCAATCCATCGTGCTTGACCCTTGGGTATCACAATGAAACGACCAATTTTCCTCTTTTCAATAGCCGATGATTAAGGAAGCTAAATTGAACTGATTAGTCATGAAATTGAATTTATTCGTATAGATAGAAATGGAAAGTTGTAGACAAAGAGGAGATAAAAGGAGATTGCTACCAATAAATCCCATACAAATAATAATAATAATAATAAATCCTCCAAAATCTCTCAAAAAGAATCCCAAGCTGAATGTATGTATAACTCGAATACAGGCAGAGGCTGTAAAAACTCATTATGCGTGCGTGGGGGCTAAAATGGCAGCCATCATCAATGTGAAAAGAGTAACAACGACAGAAATTAAACTCCAAAAAAATGAAAATAAAACCGATGAGATACATATGAAAATTGTCTAAAGTAGTAAGCACAGCACTGCCCACCCGAACACCGCGCTCCCAACCATCTTCTCCATCGACCACAGCTTCTCTACTCCACTCTGCATCCAAAATTTTCGCAACACAAGTTCACATTAACCATCGCAAGCATTTGTATTTTAAAAAATACAAACGTCAACTTTTGAAAAAACAAAAAATCATTACTTATAAAGCTTGTTTGAGAGAGATCCGATAGAGTGAGTAAGGCCACACATGATGGGGATGCTATTACCTAGTTAACCAATAATACCACCTCATACTATTCACTTACCATAATTTGAATAATATTATCTACTAGATTATTTTTATATGCATGACAGAATTTGCCAGATGATCCAAACAAGGCTCAAAGGATGATGCTGGTGGCTATACATATGGGCCAGAAGTGTCAGACCAGATTACGCTTTGTTACAAATTGGGCTTTCCAAAGCCCAAAAGGCAACTTTTTTTTCTTGAGCCCATTTCAAAGCGCATCGTTTTGGTTATGTCTGGCCCGGGTGGTTCAAGACTGAACTGTTGAGTCCTTGGGATTCCGTGCCTCGTGTTCCCCAACCACTGGACTCTGTGACCCTCTACGTTTCTTCCAGTTGTCATTTACTCATCACACTCCACCCACATTCAGAGGCTATTATTATTTACTGCCATGTAAACCCACTTGTACGAGCATCATTTGCTTAAAAACACGTGCAAGTAAAAATCTCCTACGGTCAATTTCACCATTAAGCACTTACGGGGTTCACTAGATCTTCACAGCTGCCTCAGATCATGGCCAAGATTCACGTGGGATTGAAATCCCACTGGCCAGTAAAGAAATAAGCAACGTTTTCACTAGAATGCAGCAAAAACGACAACAAATGATCGGCTCATGTTAGAAACCCTATGTTAATATCACTATAATGCGCCACGACGACAAGATCTTCGACAGTTGAACTTGAAACTGTTGACTAAACTACTGAACTAAGATCATGCAATGCAAGATCTAACAATGCAGCTAAGACGTAACACTAAAGAGATCTACAAATAGCAAAGATCTAGCAATTAGAGTTAATTGAGTAATCTTTTTAAAAAATGGGAAAATGTAGGCTTACGGCATCAGTGGTGGTCTGAGCGGGGCCGGGGGAGACTGCATTGAGAGTGGGTGACGGAGCACCAGTTGGAGGAGATGGCGGACTGGACAGAGGAGATGGGGCAAGAGTTGGCTTCTTCTTCTTGCTTGGTGCCGGAGCTGGCACGGCAGCCGGAGGAGAAGCGAGTGGTGCTGGTGGTGGTGTGGCTGGAGGTGGTGAGGCTGGAGGAGGAGATGCCGGGGGTGGGGTGGCCGGGGGAGGTGAAGCTGGTGGTGGGGAAGCCGGAGGTGGAGATGCAGGTGGTGGGGTTGCCGGTGGGGGAGTTGCTGGTGGTGGACTGGCGGGAGGAGGAGAGGCTGGTGGAGGGGAGCTAACTGGCGGAGGAGTTGCCGGAGGAGGAGAGGACGCTGGAGGTGGGGTGGCTTGCGGAGGAGGAGAGGATGTCACTGGTGGTTGAGATGATGTAGGTGGCTGCGAGTTGGAGTTTGGCGGCGGGGTAGTTTGTGCAGGTGGAGCCGGGGTTGCCGTCGGTGACCCGGTGGGAGACTGGCCCCCGACGCCGGCGACGACAATGCATAACAATACAACAAAAATGCTCGATTTATGAACCATATTTAACGTGCGCACCCTCTCTCTGCGCTCTGCTTAACCTGCGCACTGCCCGAGCGTTAAACAGAGAGTGTGAAGTGAAGTGAAGTGTTGTGCAGTGGAGCGCAGTGAGTGAAATTGTGAAGAAATAAAGACGGGAGGTGATAGAATAAATAGGCGTTCATTGGGATCGAGAAATGAAAGGAAGGTTCGGTGTTACTGGGACACTACCAAACAGATCTGCGACGTCTGATTAATGGGGCCCGGTTGATGTATGCGGAGGGTTGAGATCTGGAGCCACGTGGCGCAGTAAAGGATTGCTCTGCAACTACAGGTGAAAAGAACGGACAAGACATGTGACTAAGTGACTAATGGGAGACCGTAGATTTTTAATACTTTTTAGTAGTTGGGTGGTCATCGATGATGATAATTGATTCTTTGTTAGTTGCCATCATTTTTTTTTTTTGTTAATTTATTTATTTTGGGGCCAAATCGAAATGTTTGGTTGCGATGATTAACATTCAAAAATTAAAATAAAGATAATGCATTCACAGATAAAGGAGTTTGATGCTTGGTACCCACCATAAATTTGTTCTCTTGTTTGCTGAAGACATCTTTATTCAATGGGTAAATAATATTCAGATTAAGTTCAAATTAAAGGACAATAAGTGGTTTTTCTTTTTTTCTTTTTAAATTAGTTCTGTTTTTTTGTAATTTGTTCGGATCTAGGACGAATCGAATTTGGGTCACAATGCATTTGATTACACTCCACAATTTTCGACTAATATTGCTTAAATTCTAAGTAAATTCCTGTTAGTATTGTGGACTAATATCATAAAATAGCAAAATTGTAGTCTTTTCATTGAAAATCAACACGTCTTACAAAGACAAATTTAATCCACAATATAAAAAATTGGAATCAATTAGTAAAAATCGGGCATGTCTGGCAGCTAAATCAAGCTAAGCTAGCATCAATCGTCATGTCGTTTTCTGATGTATGTGATATTTTTGTTTAGCCAATTATGATTGGTGGGGCCGAGAATCCCATGTGATGCATCTCTTATACGGCAACTGGCGATATGTGATTTGTACGCCAAGGCTTTGTGCCGATAATCCCAAAATCAACCCTGTTTTCGGTTGGTACGTTGTAGCACCACCGTCCCTTTTGCGGGCCCCATCTCCCTTTCTCTGGCATGCCGTGATTGGTGGATTCTCTATCCCCAAATCTTCACGGCCAACATCTTCGTCTCGATGAGAGAGACTGCCTTCGGATTGATTGAGATCGAGTGCTAAGCATTGGATATAGCAAACAATGAGTAATTAGACGTGTAATAGATTATTATAAATAGGCTGGTGCTACGTTACGTAACGTAACGTAAGTCACATACAGTAATAGTTTTTATGTTGAGTTATAATTAATTTAAAAATAATTTTTTATGATTTTAAACTTAATCATACAAGAAAAATTAAATTAAATTATTAAAAAAATTCTCCTAATTTTGTCTGACAATGCCCATTCCAATGGAGGGGAAAAAAAAAACTAAGCGAATAAAATGATAATGACGCATCGAAATTGAATCTTAATGAATCACTTGGGTTGTTAATGAAATTAGAACCATAATTATGAACGCACCAAAAGCCAATTTTATTGTGGGCCTTAACTTAAAAAAGAAATAATGGCTGAGTGGGCTCACGTGTTTGATCCTAATTCGTTATAAGAAAAGCAAAATTTGAGGGAGGATTGAAGGTCAAGGAGACCTTTGCTTCTAAGCCAATGCAATTTTTATCTGCTTTATGTTTTTCCAATCATTACGGATTATCCAATCTCACTCGTAGCTCTCATGATTCTTTATATAGATTTCGTTTGTCGCGTTTCTATTCTACATTTATACATACGTAGATATAAAATAAGCGTATAAAATATAATTTTTTTTTTTTAGTTGTAAATCATCCTATGTAAACCATCCAATGTCATGAGACTGTATTGGACCTTGACTAATCTAGATTCGGGGTGTAGTCACAGTTAAAGTTTTTTAACCTTTCCAAATGGTATGTTTAGTGGAGATCGAACCTGAGAGCTCTCCCCACAAACTCAACATGCGCTGTCAACTGAGCCACAACCATTTAAAGTATAATTTATTTTAACAATGAATGTTATTTTCATTATATCACTATTTGATCATTCAGTTAAATAATTTTATTTGACTAATCACTCAAATTTAAAGTATGAGAGGGGGGGGGGGGGAGAGAGATATTAA
>NW_006262022.1:2281712-2335945 GCF_000493195.1 Citrus x clementina
TATCAGATTTTGACCATAATAAAAAAAACTAGGGAGAAAAAGGATTTGGTTTTGTAAGATTTGGGGATTCTATTAATACCAGGAAAAATGAAGAATTGTCTTAATGTGTACCAAATTTTTATGGAGGAAAAAATAATGTACACTTAGCTATACATAATTATTATTTATTTTAAAGGTAACAAAAAAAAAAACTCCTTTAAATAACATTAGTTTTATAAAGTTACATCATTGTATTGAAAAAATTAATTCATATTTTAATCCAATTTCAATCAAGTATAAAAATTTTTTTAAAAAAATAATATTAAATCTTTTTTTTTAAAAACCGCGCTTAGTGCGGTTCTATTTTCTAATTTCATATAACAATTGAAGTCTTCATTTTTCATTGTAGTTGATTATAAACTTTCAATATATACAAGCGGGGTAACATTATCTTTCACGAAATTTTTTATTTTTATTTTTATTTTTGTAATAACTCACCTCGATCGACATGATGCATTTTACCTCGATACCTAAATCTATGTACAAATTGACCTACTCACACGTGAACATAAAATTATAATTAATATATATATATACTATAAATTTTATAAGCCCGCCCACATAGAAAGCCTCATCACTTACCTTCTAGACAAAAAAACTCCCTAGTGAAAAAAATTGCGATAAATATGCATGAATTCTAATATCTAGGGCAATTGCCACAGTGCCATTAATGCGAGTCATAAAATATTGTTGATTGATATGAATTTATTCCTTTGTCACCGCGAGGAAGAGAAAGAGAGAAGCTTCCTTTGCCGACAACTCGAAGATACCAATAATTGTTTTTTTTTTCCCAGAGTAATAAGTTTACAAACTTTGTTTATTATTTTTTTGGGACTGCAAAATGTGCCTAGCAATTTATTGTTTTGATTGATAGTTAAGATTAAGTGTGTGATTAGATTAATTTTAGAATTAATTTTTTTTATGTTTGGCAATCATTTCTTGGATTGGATTAGGCAAAGTAAATTTAAATTTAGTTCATAAATTTATCACGGAATTATCAATCTCAATTTACAAGTGTGTTTCGATGGAGTTATAATAAGAGGAGAAAAATGTACATATCACCATTTTGTATTTATTACTTAAAATTTAATTAATTCATTCATTCATTCGTTCATTCGTGATTTACTTGAAATTTATTTTTAATTTATTTTTTATAGTCTAATTATATTAGTACTTTTATTTCAACAAAATTAATTATTTAATAATAGGTAATTATTCACCAACCACTTGATTTTTTTTTTTTACTTTTTCAAAAATATACAAACACTTTTTTCTTTGCAAAAATTCACATGAAGTTTACAAATGTTTTGGGTGTCCAACATTGCCTTAACTCTAATAGAATTCCGGTGACATTATAGGATTAAAATTATCATTTTACCTAAAAAATCTAAAAAAGACATCGTTCAAATGCAATTGAAATTAAAAAATGAAAAATTATCCACCGATCACATGATATTTCAACTTTTATAAAAAATACACCAATATTTTTTTCTTTTCCAACAATCCACCTGAAGTTTACGAAATGCATCACTACTCCTTTGCAATCATAACTCATTAAATTCAGGTCTCTAATTCAGGACAATAATTAATATCTAAGGAAGGAAGATGTGGTAATCTATTGTCCCATTATTTATAATGGGCAGCTCTTCAAAAATACCATAATTCTAAATCTATTATTTCTTTATAATGAATTTAATTAACCGTCCTCTTCTTTCGCGTCAGCTGCTTGTTGTCACTCATTATCACTCCCCTTTCACTCACTATTTGCTTAGTGGTCGCTGTTATGATGGTAGTGGAGTAATGAAGCACTTCGTAAACTTCAAGTGGATTGTTGCTAAAAAAAAAAAAAAAAAAAAGAGGTGTTTGTGTATTTTTTATAAAGCTTGAAAAATCAAGTGGTTAGTGAATGATTTCGTTTGGGGGCAAAACAACTATTTGACTAATATTTCGTTAAATCCTTGATGGTGTTAAAGAAAAAGTGGAGCAATAATGCACTTTGTAAACTTCAAGTGGATTGTTGCTAAAGGAAAGAAAAAAGAAAAAGGATATTTACGTATTTTTGATAAAGCTTAAAAATCGGTGGTCGATAAATAATTTCTTTATAATTATTTATTGTAATAATGTATTGCATTATATTTAATAATTAGTAATTTAATACTAAAAATAATTATGACATCAATAATACCAGTAATTAGTTGATTTAACACATATTATTTGCTAACCTTTTAAGAAAATAAAATATATCTAAAATATCTAATAAAATTTAATTAAATAGTTTAGTAATTTATTGTTATTATAATTATGACTACTCGATAACTGATTTAATATATATTTAATTTTCTTTTTTATTATAATATTAAATTAATTTTAATTATTATAATTAACTATTCATAAATAATCTTTTGTTTAAATATAATTTAACATTGTCGAATTGATTATTGTACCAAACGTTAAAATAATATTATGTATAATTTAAATTAATCTAATTTAATATTCAGATCCTAATATTTAACTTGATCTAATCATGGGTCCCAGACACATAACACTTCCTAGAATCCTGCTCAATTTCGGAATTTAATATCAATTGAGTCACAGAAATGGGTACCAAAAAGTCAAAGCAAGTCATTTGCAATATTCATTATTATTATTATTTTCGAATAAAAGATACAATTAACCAGATTCTAGATTCTATATTACCCAATAATTTAATGGTTTTGTGATTTGGGACCTAACCCTTCATTTATTATGGTTAGTGGCTCATAGTCTCCCAGTGTATTTGTCAACCTGAATTTAATTGGTACATTCGGACAGCTAAGGGCAATGTATTAATACTGTGCTAGTTAGGTACGAATTGTGGCATTAAATTATTAAAAAAATTTATATTAATATATTACAATTAAAGATCTATTAATATTTTACAATCAGAAATCGTTCAGAACTTTTCTTAATAATCTTTAGTTTCTCATTTTACTCATTACAGTATTAGTAAATGAAAATAACATTTTGATTTAAAAACGCATAAATTATAATTCAATTTGTGAAAATAAGTTTAATCGAATTAGATTTTGATTGATCGAATTACATAATCGGTACAAATAATGCATACCTAAATCAATGTCCTCAGAAAAACTTTTGCTTATTGCTTGATTACTAAACCTAAGCCTAGTGAGCTCCAATTTTGTGTCTCACATGCACATGATTTTGAACTTTAAATAAAAGAGTGAATGTGTTTGGTAAGAAAAATAGCTAAGCAATTGTTATTTAAAATTAAGATTTGAAATCAAGGTTTTCAAAGTCAACTTGGAATTCGACACAATTCGTCCTAGGAAATGAGGAGGAAGATGGACATGAACTTTGCATATTCGTTTTAAAATGTGTATTAAATTAATGCCAATTCTCCCATAAACTAACTTGGAATCACTTTTACATGAAGAAATAGAATTAAATTATATGGATTTAAAAACACCGATTTAATAATTCTAAGTTTCATCTAACCCCTGCAGAGTTTTAAGTCCAACAGGCAACAGCCAATAATGCTAAGACCATCCTTTTCCCCACAAACTTATAGCTAGCGGGTCCTCTCTATTTAATGCCAATTCTATACTAAAATAAACAAAGATTTGAGCAAGTATGGGAGAAAAAATTATTGCTTTATTAACCAGATGTAAAAATCTACATGATCATTTTCATTTGAGGGGATACAAAAACATATAATTTTATTTTAAGAATGCGTAAAAGAAATCATGCGGATTTATTAATAATATGATTTTAAAAATTTTTCGCGATTAATTTGGGCCTGATTAACACAACATTAAGAACTGCAGCTTGAAAATCAACTTTGAAATCAATACTAATCCGACGTCTAAAATTTCACCCACATCAAGATAGAAAACGTACGCATGACCGAGATATTGGGATATTTAATGAATACTAAGGGCATCTCAACAAACTTGTTAGATATTCTACATTAATGTGTTGTAAATTTTGTACTCGAGCTACAGCAACGAGAATGGAAGCTAGATTTTGGTAGATAGCTGGTGTGAATGTGATATCGAGAATCAATTGGACAAAAATTGCAATAAAAAAGATGGTGAAGTGTTGAGCTAAGCTGCTTCTCTGGGGAAGTCATTAATCGATCAATAATGGTCCATTGGTCCTGCATTATGGGATATGCTATGGATAAAAAGATTTGGACCAAAACTCAAAGCGCTTCTTTTATTTATTTTTTTTCCTTCACTCAAATTAGACACCCAAAGACTGAGTGGCGAACCACTATCTTCAAAAGTAAGTATGATTATGAGGGCAATGGTTTGAGTTCTTATGAACTCAATATTTCTCAATTAAGTATAATTATATAGAGTTAATTTACGAAATGCGAGTGGAGTATAGACATCCCTCCTCTGTAAGAAATACGAGTGGAGCATAAACATCTCTCCTCTGTGAGAGTTACAGATAATAATAATTATCTGTGTAATACATTAATATGATGCGTAATCAGTATTAAAGAAAAAAAAAACACCCAAAAGCTTATTTTCCGAGGGACAAGGTTTGTTCACTCATAAGTGGTGTCGTTTTAAAAAAAAAGTTGTAATAATGTGCTTTATTCACATGGATGATTGATTAATAGAAAATGTCACGACATCCCTGAAGCCAAGCTCTGACCGCACTCGCCGTACACCAATTAATTTTTGATAGAGAAGATTTTTTTTTTTAAAGAATTTTCACAATTATAAAGAGTGCATTCAATCTCACTTGTTTAAGATCCCAATCATGGGAACCCTAAAAGGAATACGGTAAATTAAATTTGCCATAGTCATGCTCTGTGCAAATTCAAATTGGGTAATGGCCGAAGGAATATGGGCAAACTGATACACCCATGTGTAAAGGATTTTATTAGAAGGTTGGTTTCCACATTTACTTATTTTCTTGAGACTCTCTATTTCACAGCCACACATGCTATCAGAGTTACGGGATCAAGCAGAGGCAGCAAGTGACTAACCATATTTATAATGGTACTTGTATACGAAGGCCACATGATGCCACAATTTCTTTCCCCCCATAAAGAAACCCTAAATAATGGAGAAATTTGACGGTTCAGAAACATCATCATGAGCTGGAACCTTCCCCCATAATAAAAATTGCAATAAATGATATGATAAAAAAAAAAAAAAAAGGGAGCAAAGCAGTGAAAGGAGAAAGAGTGTGCCTCTGCAAAAGCAGGTTAAAAATAGTTTATGAAATCACATGCGGTTTTGGGGGACACTTTTGTCTCGTGCATTGCTGTAATGATATATTCATATTGATATTCACTTCACACACAAGCTTCGCGTTTGCCAAAAACGATGCAAGACCCAGTTGTAAGCTTCAGTCAGAGAAGGGGGAATAGGGATTCTTTTCCTTCTTTATTAATGCTTCAAAAGGGGAAATAATATTTGTTAAAGCAGCAAAGCAAAGGGGTCCAAAGAGGGACACTGCTACCAACTTTCAAACAACCACCCTAGATGCTCTCAAGCACCATATACAAAGATTCGTTCAATTTAATTAAAATTATATCATGTCATCAGCATTCAAAAAGATTGCACCCAACAAAAGGAACTGATAAGCTAAGTGATCATGTGAAGGTGGTGTCATCAAGACTCAATTTGACTGAGAAACAAAAGCAAAGTTAAAGAGTTCAAAAGGAAAAATGCTGATCTCTATATTTTTTTATCATCATGTGACCCGCAATGTTCTTGATTATATCTTTGTCAGCAGATATTACCAAATGCCAAAATACAAACAGAAATTACTCTTCAGATCAACGATTTGGTTGGAACAAGTAAGAAAAATACAATACTAATTTCATAATTCCTTCTCATTTACCCTGCCGACTTCCAACAGTATCCAGCAAAAATACCCCTTTTTTTTTTAGCCGAAACCCAGAAACAGCTACTACAAAACCACACAAAGGGAAACAAACCCACAAAAGATTAGAATTAACAAACTAGACAACTTTGATCTTAAACTAATGCTAGCCAGTAGCAGTTTCCTTTTCGCTGCCACTGCAGTATTCAGTAAGCAAGAGAATTAGTAAACTAAGGAAAGGTTAATGGTTCTTCTTTACGACAGCTTCACCACCTTCCTTCAGGCATGGAAGGTAAACTAAAAATTAACCTCCATTTGCTCTATATCCCTATTTGGAAAACTGAGCTCCAACTCCATAGTTGGATTCTGCAGAGAGAGTATAAAGATTCATCGAGGTCCAAGCTGAACCTGTGAATATTTACGACTCTATTTACAGATTAACAGAGGCATGTACCAAAAGTCCAAAAATCTGACTTCACTTCTACTATGTAACTTCTATCCGGTTAGTAGATTAACAGCAGCTACCAATATAAACAATTGCCTTGATTGAACCTATCCTTTGGTTAGACTTCCGTCTTCCATATCATGTTATCAGTGCTACTATCACGTGACTTCTCCAGTGCAGCAACTTTAGCCCGATGTGCTGCTAATGCAATTACGCTTTTTCCCCTTTCATCATTAGCGAGTTCACAGGCCTCACTGATGGATCCAGACCTCAAATCAGCTGGGGGAATAAAACAATCCACTGAGAGACCAGGAACATTAAATGCAACCTCTTCAATAGTCCAAGCTTCTTCCATCTTTGTTTTGGAATGACTCATTGCCACCTCCCCGAACCTAAAAAGTGTCACGACAGAACGGCCAGAGTGTGCAATCATGATGCCTTCAACTGGTCTGTAATCGTCAAGAAACGAATTGATCGTCGTTTCCCAGTAAACTGCATCACCACCATTAGACTGGATTCGAGTCAAATGTGAATCCTCCATATAAACAAGAAGTCCGGTCTTTTGGCTGAAGTAGCCAAACAAGACATGCCTAATGATCTCTGCCGGACCTTCACTCCTGGCCTTAAGCGTCTGAGGGTCCGCACAAAGCTTGAGGATGAAGCAATCCTCACCATTAATCTTTTTCTCCCCTATGCACCTTGCATCAGCAAACATACTAGCTGTTGTCCTCGGATCAAGACCCTGAAACCCATCAATAATCAGCAAATAACCAACATGGATCAACTAACTGACTTCAAGTGCTAAGATCAACACCAAAACCTCACCTGAAGTGCACGACGCAGAGGTCTAACAGGCCCTTTGGCAGTATGGGCCCCGAGCCAGGGTGTGTGCCTCCAAACAAGCTTTCCATTGCATCCAGCATGAACCTTACTACCTCCAACTGCAAGCTCAACATACCACATGTCTGGATTCATCTGCCAAAGCACAAACCCACCTGATTCTGCACATCTAGTTGCATTCCGGTTCTTAACTGTCCTCGCAGCGGTTTCAAACTCAGAGGCTACCATCCTAACCTTCCCCATTGCATACGCATTTCTAATGGAGTTTTGCAACTTCTGCCCGCCAGAAGCCGCAGTGTACTGCTGCAAAATGTACTGCGCCGAAGAAGCTTCCTGCAACAACCAAATTTTAAAATGACTTGGCCATAACTTTACAACAATTTTCACTAGATTACAAATTCATAAAAATCAAAAGCTTCAAATCACGTGAAGCTTCGTGTCTGCTACAACACTAGCACATCAATTTGTACTAACTATCAAGGAGACTCACCACAGGTTCTCACTAACCAAACAAAAGATAAAGACAATAATCATAAATTTACTAAAAGTAGCTATACAATAATAGTTATAAATCACGTCTTTATTTTTTCTTTACTTAATTCACCCCTCAAAGATACTCAGTACCCCGAAAAGACAGAAGAGGGGGAAAAAAAAAACCCTTAACAAGCAAAAACTGCAAGAAGATAGAGGAGCTAACAATGGGAGTGTCTTTGATGCTCAAGTGAGGCAAAGGGTCGTTGTCGCTAACGTGCACCGGGGCCAACGGTGCGCCCATAACACCAAGCAACAGCCTCAGATCAGACCTCCTATAAGCCATAGCACTGACCGACGGCGTCCTCGACAATTGCCCCTTAACCCAGTTGCCCAGGCCCGACCCGACCCGCTTAGACTCCCCGAGTTCGGCCCCGTCCGGATCTGGGCCTTCCATTAATGGCGCCAACGCCTCCCCAACCACCGGCCTTAAACTCCCGGATCTCGAAACCAACTGCTCCTGAGTGGCCACCTGATGATGGTGGTGGTTGGAGCTCTGGTTCTTTCTTCTTCGAAGAAGCGACGAAATGGGGGACATAGACCGGGCCGGGCTGGCAGCACGTGACCGGGAGGGGCTTAGGCCGCGGACTACTTCTTGTTTGAGAGCTGAGAAGAAGCCTTGTTTCTTCTCCATTTTTGTTCTTTTTTTTAACTTTTTTTTTCTTTCAGGGGTTTGAGAGTTGAAGGGGAAGAATGTGATGTGAGTTTTTGGTTTAGAGATTCATAGAGAGCCAGAAAGCAGAGAGCAGAATGTGAGTGAAGAGTGTTTTGTGAGAGAGAAGCGGCTTTGAAGAATGAGACTGTGCTGTGCTCTGCTGAGTGTGTGTGTTCGGGGGGAGAGAAAATATGGTCAAATGTGGACAGATAAAAAAGAGTGCGGCGAAATAAAATATGATTCTATCAAACTATAATGGGAGAGGAGAAAGGGGTGCTTGCAAAATTATATACGAACCCTTTATTGTTACAATATTTTAAATAATAACAATGGTATACATTTGTATCAAATAGGTCTCTAATGTCTAGCTGAATTGCAAAACTAGCCTTTCTTGTTAGAGTAATGATACAGCCACAAACTCTTGTACAAACTTATTTTGTACAAACTGATGTGGCATTAATTCATTGGTTGAATGAAAATATAAATTAATAAAAACAAATCATGTGGGCCAAGTGATATTTAATTCAACTAATCTTATCATGCCACATCAGTTTGTACAAAATAAGTTTGTATAAGAGTTTGTGGCTGTATCATTACTCTTCTTGTTAAAGTTAAGTACGCGGTGGTAAAATTCCTAATTCGATAATTTGGTCATTTACAAAGGTCGCAAGACCTATTTGATAGAAATGGACAAGCTATGGGTACTAATATTTGAAAACGTAGAAAATCAGGGACGTAGTTGTTATTTCACAGGTACGTGCTACCGTGTCGTTTTAACTGGCTAATTAGTAGTTGGAGAGCTTTAGTTAATTCCAGGTTTACGGAAAGTCGATTTTTACTCTGAATTCAAAGAAGGGAGTGGAGGTAACTTGCATGAATTGGGAAATTTTCTAAGTATAGAATTTGTGTCATGCCTGGGTGTATTACTTAATATAACTTTTTTAAATGAATAATTTGTCTTTGTGTAATCCGTGAATTGTGATATTGTTTGTATCTAAGATACACTAGACGGTAAATAACTCGTTGTGTAAAATTGATATCAATATTTATTAAATCTTTATGCACGACAACAATATCACATCAAATCAGATTTAGGCCGTAATTCGTTTTTGAAACTAGATCTTATGGGAATGATTACGTATCCATAATTGGTAACTACAATCGATTTTTTGATCAATCACTTTAAAGATCAAAATGAAAATATGAAAAAGAAAAAGAAACAAAAAATTTCACTAACAAATAATTACACGTATCATATTTAAATTTCATGTATTTTTGATTGATTCATTTATTCATATCATCTTCCATCATCATATTTGCTTGTTTTTAAACTATTACTGCAATTAATTTGAACAATAATCAATCTTTTGTACTATAAAAATAAGAGTAATGATACAGCCACAAATTTTTATACAAACTGACATAACATTAATTCATTGATTGAATGAAAATATAAATTAATAAAAATAAATCATGTGTACCAAGTAATATTTAATTCAATCAATCTTATCATACCACGTCAAAATAAATTTATATAAAAATATGTGACTGTATCATCACTCTAAAAATAAATCTTAAAAATAAAAATCTTCAAGACGCATGACCAAAAGAAAATCACTGACTTTTTTTACTTGTGAGTGTGCGGTGAGAACGTTACAATTACAGAGAAAACTGCAGCATTTGGTGCGCCTCAGTTGGGCTTTAGCCTTTTTTTTTTTTTTTGGCCATTACGTGCAGCGAAAGCTCTGATGTGAAAGTCACGTTCTTTTCTCCCACTTGATTGGACGGTGTTATTCACGCGGTTAGACCGCCCTTAAGATTGAAAATTACCTGTGTGAGTATCGAATTGTTTGGCAGCATAAACTCTGCAAAAGCAGCAGCCGATGTCCGGGCGAAACGTACTCGCTCGATTTGTGGCCTAGTCTTAAGGTGCTCACGTGAGGGTACTTTGCTTTGGCCAATAGGAATTGTTCCTGGGTACACGTGGCAAACATTTTGAGCGAGTGCGTTTGTTAGAGTTTTCGGTGGGTTACCGGTTGTTTTCTGCTTTGGATAAATATCATCCGATAGGGGCCTACACGTCAAAAACATCATTTTCGCTGTTTTCCTTTCTTTTAATGCTTTTTCTTTAAAAATTGTTTCGAATTTTATGGCTAGTCAATTTAAATAAGGTTTTTCATTTTAGATAATGATCGTCAACTTTTTATTTTCCATGATGGTTTTTCATTTCACATTGATTAATAGGTTAAAGCCACGACACAACAGCACTAGAAGCTTAATCGTATCTAACGTTAGTAGCTTGTTAAAAAATTATTTATCTAATTTTGTGTGAAATTAGGGCATGATCGATTAAATGTTAATATGAACACATTTTTACCTTATGATATAATGGGGAGCCACTTATTAATAACCATATTAAATCATGTCATACGTAACTAATAACTTATTATGAAATTTATATCTAAACTATTGTGTAATTAAGATAGAGTTCGTTACAGTATCATCGGATTTTTTTTTTAATTTTTCTCTTCAAATACTTACTTATTTACTTATGTAACAAATAAAAATGTGAAAAGATAAGTTATCTCTCTAAAGCTTCCATTGGCGAACCAAAAATTTTCATCCACAAATAATATAACTATTATAATATATCTTTCCCTTTGAGAATAATAAGATAAAAATATAATATAATATTAAATTCAAAACTTCAAAACACTTTCTAAATAATTAGTAAAATTTCACTTAAAGAATTTTTTGGTGATACTCTTCTTATCAAACACATTTTTACTACATGTTATAAATCAAAAGAAAAATATTATTATACATTATCATTTTATTAAGATTGTTTACCACAAATGACGTTGTAAATTTTATGAAATAGTATTAGTGTTTTTGGAAATAAATCATTTAAAATTATCATTATCATTATCATTTTTATTATATATGACGCACACGTTTCATTTTCTTTTAAAATATAATAGTAAGAACCATTTGTTGAAGATTTATTGAATATTTGAATGTATTAAAAAGCAAGCATGAACAAAAGGTAGTCATAGGCCATTTTGCCGATTGTGGGTCCCTAATTTTAGAAAAGAATTCCGAGGCAACGAAGACTGTTTTTTAACCGTTTGATGCTCCTTCTTTTACAGCAGCTCATATGATCACCAGCCTCTGGCAGGTACTACCACTATCCATTTTCATCCATTAGCCAATGGAAGCTAGCAGATGCGGCACGTGGGGGGCAACTTTCATTTATTTTCTTTCTGAGACAATAGCATTCGGGTCCGTGTCTTTCAAACTATCGCATTAAAAGGACATATTTTATGAGTTCGTATCAAACAGGCCCGAAGAACAGTTAAATTTACCCTTGAAGCAAATTTATGTACCTTTCACATTGAATGACATTTTAGTCATTTCATGATGATTCAAGGACCTATTTCTTACTAATCGACAAACTATGTCAAAGAATAAAAATTGAGGGATTCGGTGCCACAACCTTCCTGCAAAAAGCAAAAGATAAAATAAAACTTAAACTAGTAGCAATTTATTAAAAATAAAAATAAAAATTTGACCAAAAAGGTTTTGAGTGAATTACAAGTTTGGGACAATACATATCAAACTCTTTTATTAATTTCCGAACACATTCTAAATATTTTAATTTATTTCAATGACATCTCATATGGTTTGTTCACTTGATGTGATCATAGAATATGACTGAACAATCGCTATCAGTGGTTGATTCTTTTTTTTAAAATTTTTTTCGCATATTTAATAAAATTAACAATCTAATCAATGGTGGGGATCTTTGTGAAGTAGTCAAAATATCAAACTTTGAAGTTCAAAACTAGTGGTTGAATTAATTCCAACAAAATTTAATTTCTGAAATGGTGTTGATGAATTCGATTGAAAATGTACTCAACGGTCCACATCAAATTGTTCAATTTAACTTTTGATGCATTTAATTTTTCATAACGTCCGAATCCTCTAATTTAAGTTATGGGAGTATATTTTTAAAATGCCAAGAAGATAAATCAAGGGAAGGTTAATTTTTACTACTTATATAACTAATACAGACAAAAAATATCAAAAACGCTGGCTTCCACCCTTATTCTAAATGATAAAATTTTCGTGTAAATAATTAGTCTACAACGAAATTGTATTGGGGAATTCAATATTTGTTGCTTTTAATGAACATAATAGCCGGAAACGAGGTAGCATTTGACCATCAGTCCATTAATCCATTATAGGCAAATCATATCCCTACCTAGACTATATATTAAAGCATGAATGTGCCACTAAATAAAGTGACGCAACAAGATGGCTCTTTTGTTAATTCACATACATTGCACCATTTTCTTCTTCTTCTTTTTCTCAACCTAGTTTTATTAACAAATTCTTATAACCAATGGGTCCTTGGTTCATAAGAGCTTTATGGGGAGGTTAATTTCAGTGTTCCCTTAATTATCAACATAATTGAGTTGAGATAGTTTTTCTCTTACGAAATATGAGTGGAGTAAGCACCCCTCGAATATTAGAGAAAATTTAAAATATATAGGCAAATGCTTCAATGTGTCAATGTATGACGGTGGTCCCAGTTATATAGTATGATTATAAATATTAATTATAATGTCTGATGTAATATCAGTAATATCTCTGTATAACAGATCTAAAAAAAAAATTCCTACACAGGCAATCGTTAATAAAATTTTCATAACGATAATATAAAATTCAAAATAAATAAATATTGTCAAAGGAATGGGATGAAAAATGAAAATGTTGAATCTTTATCCCAAGAATTTATGCATAGAGTTTGTAAAACGAGACGATCAATATTTGTGCATGTGAAAGGCCGAAAGCTCCCTTTGTTTGGCTTTGGGGTCCAAAATCAACGCGTTTTCTAAGCTTTAATGCGTCGCACGGTTGTACGATGTGCATACAGCTATCCTCCACTACTTTGCAAAGAAACAAATTGCAAAAGTTTTGGGCTCCTTTGAAAAAAATGACAATTCTGCTCCAACTTGCGATTAGTAAAATTAAATAAAGGGAAAGTGTGAAACTCACGAATGTTTTTAGAATCAAATACTAAAAATTAGAGGGGGAAAATACACATATTTAGCCTCCATTGGACAACCATTAGTTACTGATAGCGCATCGTCTTCAATGTGTTGCAGTCTTCAATTACTTTTACAAGATTAACTGATAACCAACATAAGATCTATTTGAAATTAAAGTGCTGTAATTTTTAAAATATAACTGTTGTAAAAAAAATATTATAATTATAAAATAAAAGTTAATAATATGTAATAAATATAAATTTTAAATAATAGTTTTGACAAAATTTTTAAAGATATAATAGTTTTTTTATCATACAAGTGAAAAATCACATAAACATATTTTTCAAGTTACAACAGCTAGTGTTTACCAAACACTTTAATGATGTATCTTAAGCTGCAGCTATCCAATTTCAATGTTAAACACACCCATAATAGACTCAGAAGTAACAAAATTGTCTTCTATAATAAACCAAGTTATCCAAAAATGAAAAGTTTATCAACGGATAGATTGGAGAGAATTTATTAAATTACATTAATTAATAATAAATGAGCATTGAGCTTCGTTTATATAGAGACATGGAGTGAAGAAACAGATTCATTTATAAATTGTAATAAATCCAAAGATCTAGTTTACAAGAACAAACATGACATTACAATTACAAAGGTGCCGTTTTCTTAAAATACAGTGCTACGCTTATGTAAGAGAATTACTAAATTAGTTTGTTATTCCCTTCGCAATGGAGTTGATCAAAAGAAGACACAGCCGTTTCTTGGCGTCTTGTTTCGTATCTAGTTGTTTTCAGAAACATATTGATGCAAACCCACATCACAAAATCTCCAGGCTAAGATTGTGTTTTATATGCTGTCATTGTATTGCATTTGCATGTGTGTTATAACATGGGACCGAGTTTTGTTTTGGACTCTAATGGCTCTGAATCTTCATAAGATTTATTTCTCTTTGGAATGTTTTGTGTATAGATATATACCATATAAATATATATCAAACAATACCAAAATCATGATATAATTTCTTTTAAAAGAATCATGATATCATTGATCCAAGCTATCTTATCATGTTTATTTGTAACTTTTTAGTGTTATATAAATATGAATTTAACCCCACATCGATTATGGTATAAACGATCTTTGAATTTTATATCACTTATTCTGTCAAAAAAAGATTAAATATGTTAATTCAATTGGTATTTACACTCTTTTAATAATTGTATCAAAAAATTGAAACACGGCTTAATTTGTTTTTAATAATTATTTTGATCCTAAAATTTTGCAGTACCCCCTATTCAATTTTAATTAATTTTGATTTAAATAGAAAAAATAAATTTTAAAATATATATTAGTAATATTAAATAAAAAAAAGTTAATTAATCGAAACTTAACATGATTAGTAAACAGATGAAATTAATAAAATTCGTTTAATAATCATGTCAAGTTTCGTTCCATCCGAAACCATTAATTCATTTTTCAAGTCACAAATTACCACCCCTAATCATATTACATCGGATAATCAGATATACCTGCTACATATAAGATCTCGCACATCATTAATTCTGTGAATATGAGTAGTGGGAGCACTGGATTTACAACACTGAGCCATTATTGGGGTTGTGGGGCACGTCAGCAACTTATTAAAAGATCTGGTGCAGCAGACAAGATTGTTGTTCCTTACAGACAAAGGCAACTCCCCACCCTTTTCTTTTTCGGGTTAATTTAAAGCTCAAACAATGTATTAAATTCAACTAATGTCAGGTATCTCAATATTTAAATTTTAATTTGAGTCTTTATTGATGTATCATTTATTCATTAAATGGTAATTAAATATTTTTCACCATTCAATAAATGATTGTCGATTGACACATAACTTTAGGATTTAAATATTGAAATCACTAACATTATTGATTAAATTTCAAAAAAGTAAAAGTGTATTACATGAGACATAATCTTTTATCACGTTGATGGAACTTGAATAATATAAATACGAATATTGAATTTTGGAAATTATAGGCATACATATTGTACTGTTTGGATTTAAAAGAATATACCAATTAGTATTGATTAATTACAAGATGAACCCACTTCCCTTATGTGTATTTTATCATTTAATGTTTAGTATTGATTAATTACAAGATGAACCCACTTCCCTTATGTGTATTTTATCATTTAATGTGTTCGTGCATTCATCATTATGAAAATGAGAACATTTACCAACTTCTTCTTTTGATGCTCCCCTGAATGTACCCCACTACATATGCTAAAATTGATTGATATCCAGTCCAATTTAGTCCCTTTTTAATTAAACGAGCTTCATTAGTTAATTTCAATAATTTATTAAATAAATTATGTTCATACAAAACAAAATACTAAAAAAATTAATTGAATCGCCTGAATGGGTTGGTATGATTTAAACTCATAATTTACTCCAATAAATTATTATGAACCCTATTCTCTTGAAATATGATGAATAATGATATCCCATCAGATGAGTTCTGATTTAATTCTCAACTGTTACGTGTCATTTTCTAAATTAAATAATGAATTTTATAACTTCTATAATTTCACTTAAATTATGTTCAAATTAGTGCTCAACGGTTTAGAATCCGTATCATTACTTTTTCTAAAAGTAGGACTAATCCAAACTAAGTCTTGATTGATGGATGACTATTAATGATTCAATCGATACATTGAAAAACTTTAAACTTTGAAGTAAAAGCGTGCGTAATGTTAGTAGGTAATCAACCCTATGCCTTATCTATGGCACATGAACATTGTCAATTTGATCTTTTTTAATTTGACACACATGGACTGTCATCATCTTTTTGCCTCTGGATCGTATGTATTTTACTTGGTGACAGCTGCTTTGATTTGGTGCCATCACGTTCTTTAACAGCAAAATTAAAAAAAAATTATTATCCCATTTGGTATTATTATGTTTCGTATTTTTTTACCTGATTGGGAAAAAAACAAAAAATGGTCCAATTTTATGAAAATGTTTATAAATTCGCCAGCATAATAATTTTATAAAATCTGATTGTGTATAAAAGCAGACTCCCGACCTGGGCCCAGCCCATTGATAGTTAAACTTTTTTGACTTTCCAACCGCAGAGCCTTTGTCTTTACGCACCGTGGCACGTGCGTGCGTTAATTTAAGTAAAATCCCAGTTAGATAAAATTAATTAATGTGATGAACTTTATTCATACAAATTATATGGAGTAAAATTAAATTAAGGCTCCGTTTGGTACAGCTTATTAAATAAAGCTTATAACAGTAGAGCTTATAGCAGTAGAGCTTATACCAATAGAGCTTTTGGATAAAAAGTCATTGGGTGTTTGGTTGTCAATAAAAAAAGTACTTTTAAACCATTAAATTGTGTAATATTTTTTATATTATATATTTTTAGAAAAGCTCTATAGCCTCTACTTCCAAAAGTTTAAATTTTGGGCTTTTACTAGTAGAGGTAAATTAGCTTATTTAAGTTAAAAAATTTTTATTAAAAAAATAACCAAACACCATAAAAAATTTTAAAAAGTACTTATACGATTAAATAAGCACTTATGACTCTTAAATAAGCCATACCAAACAGCCACTAAGTTTGAAAGTAAAACTAGGAATACTAACCACATTTTAGCAATTATATTTTAACGTTGAGGAGAAAGAGAACAAATCTAAATGAAACCTCGATTTTAACGAATTTTGATTAATTTAAGATTAGACTAATAAAAAAAAAATCAAATTAAAGAGAGGGGTGGGGCAGCTTAAAAAGGTTTGGTCCCCCATCTTTTTGATAATGAGCCTTCACTTTATACTTTCTTTTGAATTTATGAAAAAAAAAAGTAGAAAAAATATTAAGTCACGGTATCTTTAACGAGTTGGGGGGCCATAAAAAAATCTCGAATGAAAAGACAAAAGCAGTATGGGCGGTCTAATTAGAATGGAAACCTTTTGGTTTCTTTTGTAACATCTTCAACTTAGCTGTGTACATGAGGCAGCTTTCATTGACACTCGTACACACTTGGCTACTTGCCTACTCTCACCAATAATTTTATCCTATTGTAGAAATTTGCGTAAAGATGGAGGATCAATGTTGACTTTTATAAAGTGTTTTTTTTTTCTTAAGAAATAAAATTAATACATAACTTGATTTCAAAGTTTGAAACGTTTATCTTAATTTTGTTCGTTTATTTATGTTTTTGACATTGATATCTACTGCATTGAAAAATTTTCTCAAATTTACAGTACTGGACCCATCTTCAATTTGTAAGGATTACTCTGATTTTTTTAAGAATTAGAATTGAGCACTGAATCAATAATCAAGATTTATTTTGAGTTTTTATTTCTTTATTTATCTTACTTTTAACAACTATTAATTCACTACTCAGAAAAAAACTTAGTTCGTCACTGAATCTTTATCCCTTTTTTCATATTTTATATTTATATGAAAAATTTCAAGTATATTAAAAAATACAATAAATTTAGATGAGTGGCCACATGAAATGAAGAATAAACAACAGGTAGTAAATATTAAATAAAAAGTTGGAAACTTAAGGCAATGCCATAATCTTCTAAGAGCTACCGAATCTTTGAATGCGTTCACATTGGAATATTAATTTGTATTAATGTTGAAAAGTGGGCTGACGTTTTAATCGTTCGTCGATTCCACACTGCCCGGGAAACGGCGTTGCTTCAATAAAAGAGAAGAGGACCACAAGGATGAATAATTGAGTAATAATTGTGCAAATTGAAACGGGAGTCCGATTCATCTATGCGTGCAATTTATATCATATTGCACTGAGCATCTTCTTAAATTTGACGACCGCTGAATTGGTGTACTGATTCAAGTAACCATTCATGCCTAAATCAAGCATATGGTAGTTGGTGATTCTTTTAAATTATTTTATTTTATTTTATTTTTATAATTTGCAAATATCAATCCAGCTCGTGTTCACAAATGGGCATCACAAAATTAAGGGTTGGCTTGTGATACCAAAAATTGGGTTGTAGGGTATGAGCAAATAATCTTGAAGATTGAAGCAGGAGAACCAATTTATTATTCGGGTGCCAAATCATTTCATTTCTTACACATATGAATGGAAACGTTCAAGTTCCATCTAATAAGGGCATGGAGACGATTTTGCCTTGAGAGCAGTTGTGTAGGGTCCCCAACATATTTTTTGATCGTAAATTTTGTGTATAATTTAGGTTCCGTTGTGTTTAACTTTTTAAATAAATTTTATTCGATAGAGCTTTTTTACTTGTCAAATTTTTACCAAAAAATTAATGTTATTTAATTGTTAATGGGAGTTTTTATTGCAAAATTGTATAATAATGATTACTTTAAAGGACAAGTTTCTAAAATTATGTTATGAAATAAATAAAACAATGATGTATTATAGATAATGTGCATTTTAAATAATTTTACTTTTTATAAAAGTTCCCCAATCTCTAGTACAAAAAAATGTGAAATTTGAGATTTTTTCCAGTTGGGGCAAAATAGTTTATTTAACCACGAAAAGTTCTATTAAAAAATAAAATAAAACAACAAAAAAAATTTAAAATAACTTTTGGAATGAAAAAAATATTTATTACTATATCATTAAATAAGTCACGCCAAACAAAACTTAATATAGTAAGTAAATTTTATTAGTAGAAAATGAAAGCAAAATTTAGTTTTAAAACACGGGCTTACATATCATGTCCGATAACTTGTTAACGGCCCAAGCTCAATAAAACTCATTTGCGAGTGGAGCCCACTAGTGACCCAAGTGCATTTTTGGGCTTGTGGGTCTATTTCTCATGGGACCAGACACATTGAATTAACTCACAAAAATCACAAGAGTAATGTTTTTCAGTTTTCACACCTCTTTAATATTCTCGTAAAATCTCATTTTTGTAATCATAATTTCTATTGTTAGAAGAAATTACATGAAGGGATAAAATATCTTTACAAATAATCAACCCTAACTATCTTTAAATGTTAATAAATGATATAACTATTTTCTTTGATAAAATCAAAATAGTTTTGAAACAATGAAAAATTAAATTCCATAATAGTATGAATTTTATTATGAAAAATACATTTACAATTCAATTAATTTATTCTAGATGATAGTAATTCAATTAGACTATGTGTAACTTTTTGTCATATATATATATATATATTTTAATTTTATCAGAGAAGCTACAAATATGAAAAATAGGATTTCTTGAGACTTTTAAAGGGCATTAGAAGCTCCACTCTACTGACAATCACGAGGATCAAACGGAGAAAGTATTTCTGTATTCAAGGACATTTTAGTCTTTTGAAATTTAAAATTCGTACTAGTTTTTGAAAGATTTCATCTGTATGTTATTTCTTCAAAACTCATATTCAGAATAGACATTTTATCGCAAATAAACCTAATACCCATAAACATGCGTGTCGTCAGTACTCGCCCTAATGCACACAACCGCACCCAATATCCTCTCCACTATAAATTATCGGTCCCGATTTATCGCCGATAAATATCGGACCTCATCACACCATGGCCACCGATATTCACACCTTGGAACAAAGGTTACAATTGAATGCCTTTTTCATTTTTACTTCCTTCATCGTTTTTCAATATTGCTTAGTACTTAATTTGATGGATATATTTCAACATATTATCATTTTTTTTTTTAGCGCTATGTAACTGTTAGTCCTAGTTTAGAATTTGGCAAACTTGTTATGATAATTTGATGCTTCATGAATTAAGATTGTATTGCATAGAGTTTAGGGGGCAACTGGGTTACTGTACGGTTACAGTTTTGCATGCTGCTGTTTTAGGTTGCATTGAACTTAAAATTAGTGATAGGATAGTTTTTGTTTTGACCTGCCATTGTTTGTTTTGATGTTCATATTTATGCGTAAATTTAATTTGTAATTTGTTGTCTTGGATTCTAGGTATTTTGATTCGTGCAGAAGGCATGATGTGTTACCAAATCCTGCAATTTTATCTGGTTTCTTTAAGGTGGGTATCAATAATGTTATTTGTACAATAATGGAAGGAACTCTGCATGAATGTTGTAACCCATTTCAATTATATGCTAATTTATTTGTCTGAACTCGAATAAAGCCATTTGACAAAAGTTAGAGAAAAACATTTATTGATTTTTTTTTTCCAATCTTTTGGTTTATGCAAATAGTAAATGGAAACTGATTGTTGTGGTGTCTTTGTTGTTTAGGCTGATGTCAGAAAGTCCCAGAATGAACCATGTACCCTGGAGATTATATTGGAATACCTCAAAGATATTGATTTTCAACCACTTCTTGAAGTATGCATGCAAATTGGTGCAACTGAGATTGAAGCAGTTGATGTTCGTAGTGGAACATCATGTATGTTGACCGGAGAATTTGCTTTGTCATTGATGCATGCTATTGATCAAAAGCTTCGGGTCGTCGATCTCCACGATTCATCATTTGGGAAGGATTTTATACGGTATTCTTTTGGTGTTTTATATGCCCTTTCTCCAAGGAAATTGTTGATTAATATCATATTGAATGATGTTATGGGATTGATGTTTGCATTAACATAATGGTGCATGTATATAATAATATCACTTAATATTGTATTATTCACATGGGAATGCTAAGAACTACATCATGTACTATCGTTGAAATTCCAATATGCATGCATGTACAAGTCATTACTAATTTGAGCTTCACTGCTAGGAATATTTCTCAGAGAGGTTTGATGTGCGAAGTTCTGAACTTGAGGTCTTCCCGTTTTCGCAAGCTGAACATGATCGGGGAGTTCAAGCGAATACACACTCTTAATCTGGACTACAGTACTTCACTAACTAGTTTCAAAGAAGATTGTTTTTCTTGCATGCCAAATCTTATCTGTCTCTCAATGTGTGAGACCAGAGTAGGGAATCTTTGGACAACTATTGCAGCACTTTCTAAACTCCCTTCTCTAGCAGAACTTCGGTTTCAGAATTGGTTGTGTTGTGATGATACTGGCAATTCTTCTGGATCATCTGATCAGGATGACAAAACTGATTTCAGTCAATTGACCATTTGTTCCTCCTTTGGAGCATATGGTAATGTGGTTATAAATCCTGATTCTCAAATTTTGGTTGAGGATTCGTCAGATGATAGTGAAGTGGATTTCTCAAGTCAACACCGTGAATATGATTACCTAGAGCTTTTGTCTAATTTAGTTCCTCAGCTGGATGGAGAGATCGATCTCTGGAATGAGGTAAACTGTTTGGTCTTTTTTTCTGTTAGTATCTTGCGTGGTCTTGCTCTCTCTTTCTCTCTTGAAATTTTATTTACTTTAATGCAATGGGAATGGAAACTTAGTATTAGAAACTTTGAGAGGTATTGTAATAAGCGTATTGGAAGGCGGTTGGTTGGGCACTAAAGAGAACCAAGTTATTTGTATCTGATGATAATATGATAGTGTTTGTGAAAATAATTAATATGGTTGTATATAAATGATCATTTGTAGAATATCATAAATTTATGATTTTCCCTTGGTTGAATTTCATGTTAAGGTGGATCTGTAACTAAGAATGTTGTGATTTATTAGATGTATTAGGTTTAGATGTCATTCTTTTGCATTCTATCAAGAACTGGTATGTTATTTTCTTCAGCTGTCTTATCCTGACTTCCATTTAAATCCTTTGTTTTCAGTTTTCTACTACAATATTTATTAATGCTTGTTACTTACCGTCCAATCCTGCCCTTCAAATCTGTTAATATTTGTGTTCTAATTTGTTTGTCAGGTTTCTTTTGATGCATTTTCAAATCAAAATGAAGAAGAATCCTCAGCAGGTGTTCTTGCAAGGTGTACTGCTGATGTTTCATTGAAGTATATATCTTGTCATGCTTCACCCATATGCTTTGAAAAGCATTATAGGGACTATATGATAGCGTCATTACCAAAGTTGAAATTTTTAGATAACTTGCCCATCAGGAAGGTTGACCGTGAAAGAGCAACTATTACGTATTCACAATACTTTGAGCACCTACCATATGGGAGGAAGCATAAAGAGAGTGTAGTTAGTATTTTGCAGCAACGTGAAATAAAAGCAAGTCAAACTCGTGGGAAGACTTCCAGGCACAAGACATCATATCCTTCCGGAATGTCTCAATATTTCTATACCAGGTCCCTTTGTGCTGCCAAAGTTGGATCTTCTGCTTGGCCTTGCCTGCATACACTTACTGTTTCAGGAAACCATATGGGAGATGAAAACAGGAGCTTTCGTCCTAGGCAGTTTGAGTATCATCCGTCTATCTCATGCTTGATGGTCTTTGGAACTTTAGATGGTGAAATAGTTGTAGTTAACCATGAGAATGAAAATATTGTTAGTTATATTCCATCATTCGGGGCAATGAATAGTGTGCTGGGACTCTGTTGGCTCAAGAAGTATCCCTCAAAGGTATGAACACTGCATAATTAAAAATATGAAGAGAGACTAAATTCCAGTTGTTCTTTTGTTCTAAAATTGCTTGTTCTTGTCAATTGCCTTCACTTTTTATTTTATGATGTTATCCTAGAATTTTTTTAAGGCGTTCAATCATTCCCGTCAATATAGCACTGCAGCATTGAGTGTGAAATTGCATAAATAGTTCAGTTATATGGCCATTAACTGATTAGTGACTACTAGCATTGTAATTGCTTGTGAGTCTTACTGGGCATTTAGGTTGGACTGTCAATTGCTTGTGTTATTATTGCTTAATGTTATTGAATGAAAAATTCTTAAGAGTACTTGCTCTTGCATTATTGATTCCCTATGACATTGAAATTTCTGACTCTTTCTCTCTCTGTTTGTCTCTCTGTTTCTACCTCCTAGCTCATAGCTGGTTCAGATAATGGTTCGTTAAAGCTTTATGATATCAGGCATATGCCACCGTCAATTCGGGGCATGCATTATGGTGCTGGTACTGTCACCTTTGATGAATTCGACCAATTGACATCTGTTCATGTTAACTCTACGGATGAACTATTTCTTGCAAGTGGATATTCAAAGAATATAGCTCTGTATGACATCAACAGTGGAAGACGCTTGCAGGTGTTCGCCGATATGCATAAAGAGCATATAAATGTTGTAAAGTTCTCGAATCATTCCCCATCAATATTTGCCACATCTTCTTTTGATCAAGATGTCAAATTGTGGGACTTAAGACAGAAGCCAATACAACCTTGCTATACTGCTTCAAGCTCTAAAGGAAATGTGATGGTTTGCTTTTCTCCAGATGATCATTATCTTCTTGTGTCAGCTGTTGACAATGAGGTAACTTTTGAAACCATTAACTATATGAGTTGATGTATTTACCAGTCCTGAGATGCACGAGTAGATTTCAGTATCTAAGCTTCAGCTTCTAATACAATTTGATTGGTTTGGACATAGTGTTGAGTATTTACTTTGCCATTTGGATAGTCCTGTTATAAATGATAAATCATTGATGTCCATAAGTTAAAAAACAGTTTCTCTACTTTTTGATGAAATTATTCTTTGGTAAGTTTTATTATTTTGTTTGCATCTCTAATGCATTTTAAAGGTTGAGTTGTGAGTCTTCATAATCCTCAGTCAATGTAACAGTCTTGATACTAATAGTACAAACAGTAATTAGGATGCCCACCACACTGATGCTCTTATGCTGTTATGTGAGTATGGTTTCAGCAAGTTTTGGCCTGTACTAGGTAACATATTGATGGCTGGAAATATAGTTATAAGCCATTTAAGGGGTTATCACTTTGGAAGTTGTTTAAGTCGTGTCTTTGTCAATGATTTTTATAGCTTGGGGCTTGTTTACTCATATTAGGCTATTTGAAGATTAATTGCTTCTTTCTTGTCAGAATATTTTTACACAGCATCTACTTGCTTCTTTGATAGTGGCTTTTAATGAAAACATTAATGAATAGGTCAGGCCTTCAGAAAGACTTGTGCCATCTTAATCTTCTAGTTTTCACTCTTCTAGTTTGCTGTGGACTCTGCTCTTAGAGTAGTTTCATACACTCGAACAGAAAGCAGGTAAGCCCTTAAAAGAAAAGCTTTGAAGCAGAGACTATTGGTAGTGAGAGAGAAATCTCATCTCAAGCAAGGCAGGTGTTGCTTACTCAGATGTTGTTTCTTAGTTTCTCCCTATTCTCGAACTGGAAAATAATGCTTCTTCTCTTCTTACTCTTAACTATCCTCTCTAGTCTTCTCTTTGTGTGGTTGCATACAGAGTTGGAGACATTGAAGAGAATGCTTTGACCGACCGAATTCTTATAAGCTTGAGGTCGCCAGCTCCAATAAGACACCTGAACCATCAAAAAGTTCATAAACTCTTTAGTCTAACATATTGGTGTTTCCAGGTTAGGCAGTTGCTAGCTGTTGATGGGAGGGTCCACCTGAATTTTGGGATAACTGCTACAGGAAGCTCTCAGAATTATACACGTTCCTATTATCTGAATGGAAGGGACTATATTGTTAGTGGGAGTTGTGATGAACACGTGGTTCGCATTTGTTGTGCTCAAACTGGGAGACGTCTCAGGGATATATCTTTGGAGGTACAATATTCTTCTGATTTACATATTATATGTCCACCTCTGATGTTCTGATGTGTGACGCGTGGATCTATTCTTTGTTGAGGTTTCAAATTTGGTGTCTCTGGTATCAAGACACAAAATTTCTCTCTTTGCAAAGGGTTGCTTTTATCCTGGCAAACTCTACTGTATGGTGGAAGTTTTCTTTATCACCTAAAAGACAAATATTTCTCTATTTTAATCATGAATGAGTTAATGCTGGCTCCTCCCCAATGCTTTATCTAGAGTTGTCTTTCCGAAATGAAAAGACTTGTTTGTCATTTGTTTGTTAATTGACAGAGAAATGAATGTAGGATTTTTTTTTTTTGTTTTCCTTCTGCAGGGGAAAGGCTCAGGGACTTCAATGTTTGTGCAATCTTTGCGGGGTGATCCTTTCAGGGTAAGCTACTTAATTTGCTTTTGACACGTGATGAGTGGACATGGTAAACATCTTCAAATGCTTGTTAATTATCATGTTTCTAGGACACATTCATTTTTAAAACCTTTTGTTCCACACGTAATCTTACTTTCTGAAATATTGGAATGCTACATAATAGTTTAACCATGAGATAAACCCACTGTAAGGGTGCCCCTACTTATGTGTTCATGATTTCTCATTGTTGATAAAATCTTAAATAATTTTTTTTTTCTAATATTCTGCCTCCAGGATTTCAACATGAGTATCTTAGCAGCCTATACACGTCCAAGCTCAAAGTCTGAAATTGTCAAGGTATAACAGCTTTGTTGTATGTTGTTATCATACCTCGTATCCCTGGACATTTTTGTGTCTTTCTTCCTGGACATGCTAAAACTTCTGAGGTATAATTTTCAGGTCAATTTGCTGGCTTCCACTGACCACTGTGACAAGGAATGTTCTCATGGCCAGCATTCTCGCCCATCAAGAAGTATGGGAGGTTGATGAATACGTACATTATTCTGTCCTTTTTTAACAATTATTGTACACCATTCATTAGTTCAAATAATAGTTCATCTTGGTATATCTAGTATAGATATATTGTAGTATTCAGTGCACCCATTCTCAAAATATTCTTTTAAAAATCATGTCATGATTTTAATATTCTTTTAAAAATCATGTCATGGTTTTTGTATATATACGGTATGATTGATTCTATTTGATGGTTATATACACATACACCCAATGTATCAAATACACCCTCCTCATCCTGATTTCAACTTTGTAGGTGATAAAATTTTAGTATTCGTGTAGATGAGATTTGTACTAAACTGCTTCTACGGTGATACAAAATGAAATGCTTTCGTCTATATTGTTGCAGGTTCTTGCTTATATTTATCCACGTAAGTACTGTAGAATTCGTGTGCAAAAATCATTAGCAAGTGCAGTAACTGAGGACCCATTTTGTAGTATATGTATACTTTTAACTTGGATTGGTTCTTACTTGAAAATTTTGAAAGTAGAACTACAGAAAAGATGCAAAATCAATTATTTTTTTATTTGATGATCTATTGGTTCTTCAAAATCTGAGAGCAACTATTGCTTTTGTTTCTAATTAATTAGTCCCAACTCTGGAGAGATAATTATAATAAGTTAAGACTCGATGAACGTTGGGATATACTATCAGTATATTGTTATTTTTTTTTTTAAAAAAAAAGCTTTAGAAAAAAGGAGAAAAGAAAAGAAGAGAAAAAAGACACTCGGTCCTGTTGGTAGGTGAATGGTGGTTACTTATGGTGGGGACTGAAAATTAAATAATTGTACGATATAAATCTCTGAAACCTCAACACGTTGACGCCATTACAAGCTGGGTGGGTGCCATCTGAGCTGTATAATTCATTAACCTGTCCATTGACAATTGACATAAGTAGTGACCTGAACTAGAACACAGTTTGTAAAGCGAAATCACCCACCACCTTTTACTTTCTCTTAACTTAGACAATTAAAAATCCACAAATATTTACATTATCCCATTGGCTTTTGTAAAATCACCCACTTGATCTCTTTTATGCAGTAGGTAACACCGTAACAGTATCGACACAAATAGACAAAGGCCAGGCGAAGCTACTAGTTAATTTAGACATGAGCAGAACCTTCACTTCGATCTAAGCAAAGTGCTGCAGAAACCGCGTGAACATCATAAACAAGCTTTTAAACCCTGCTTGAGTGCTGATCAGTCACCGACTTGCCCCCACTATGCGCCAAAAAGTTCCAGCTGTGCAATTCTGTGAACATCACCATTTATTTATTTTATTTATTATTACTCACCCTCTCACCCTCTCTCCACTCTTTTGCTACTATAAATACGCCCTACTGATTTCTCATTCACTGCAATCAATCCTAGTACTAAAGTCACTTGAAAGGAAAGCAGAAAAAATGAAGCTTCACTTTACAACTGTTGTTGTTTGCTCTCTTATCCTCAGCTTCTCTCTCTTGGAGCCTGCCACGGCTGGATCACGTAAGCTTCTTGTCGATCTTACTGGGGCTCTTTCTTTTTTCTTTTAGAAAGATTAATGGTTGCATGCATGAAAATTAGTAACTGACGATATTGAATGTGGGTTTTTGGCAGCCTTTTGTGACAGCAAGTGTGCGGAAAGGTGCAAGCAAGCAGGAGTGCAGGACCGGTGCTTGAAGTACTGCGGGATATGCTGTGAGGACTGCAAGTGTGTGCCTTCTGGGACTTACGGAAACAAGCATGAGTGCCCTTGCTACAGGGACAAGGTTAACAAGAAGGGGAAGCCCAAGTGCCCTTGAATTTCGAAACCGCATCAAAATTCAAATGCATCTGCTTTAATTATGTTCTGTAAACAGTATTATTATTATTGGTAGTATTATATTATGATGGTGGTGGAATGTTAATGCACTTATATTATTCTTAAATAATAAAAGCTATTTCTCTTGGTGTGAACCTCCTTGTTTTGCTGGCTTGTGTTGAATGCATGCATGCTGTTTTGAGAGATAAATGGCTTTCTTGAAATTGACCGCCCGCGTACCCGATCAGATTCTTTCCTCAACTGATCTTCATCTGATCGTTAATATAAGTGGTGTGTAGTAACTTAAAAAGAAAAAATAATTAAATCTTAATTATTTATTAATATTAAAATACAGGTGGTATAAGATCTATAAAAAAATTAAAAATATTTAGATCAAGAGAGAATTCTAATCTAATTGTATACACCAATAAATATGATTGAGATTTGGATTCCCAACTATGGTACTTGGGGGGATAAGCTCCTCTATAGTTTATGAATCATCAGACGGCTAAAAAATCTAACAAAAAGTTTATAAAATTTGAGCATTTGGCATCTTGGCGGTGCGTACAATATGGGGTATATGACACTCGGGGTTTGTACATATGACACTCTTGGAGTTTAAGATTATGGTTATGTTGCAGTAAATTTATAGTGGAGTATTAATTTCAGTCATAATAAATTAATAAATAATAAATAATTTATTATAATTTTAATTACGTGGTTTTGTCTTAGAATATCTCCACCATAACCAAACCCGGGGTTTAATTGATATGTGTCATCATCATGAAAACATTACAAATTTTAGGAGGCAGTGTCAGAACAAATGTGTTCTTGAGGGCCGAAATGTAAATTTACGTAACAAAAATAGTGAAATAATGAAATTCATTTAAAATCATAATGTTTGTCCTGTGTGGGTAGATATGTCGTTTTCAAGATTTTCAAGTCATTTTCAAGATGTCAATGTCTTTCCTAGTATGCATGCAACACAAATGGCCCGTTTCTGAAACTCAAATGCTAGTCCTAGGCCGAATGACAAGTGATGGCAGATATTTAGGCATTCAAAGAAACATTATTTCCTTTTAAGACAAAACTATGTTGCAACGGTTGTAACATACCACGGCCATTTGTCTTTTTGTATCTTAATTATATAGTAGTCCCTGATATTTTGTAAAATTAACTAAAGATAAAAATGTTTAAGATTCTTACATATAAGTCCTATTTGGGATAAAATAACATTTGACTTAATTAATCACACTACACAAAGTATAACCTTTAGCAACGATAATTTAGGCCGGTTGTAATGGGCTCAAGAAGGGGCGAATGTATTAAAGGATAAGCATGGGCCATTGCCCATGTAAATATATATATATCAACACCGATATTCAGCACACAATAAGCACCACGGTAAGCCCCGAACGGTGCGTTTTGTGTGCAATATAAAAGGCCACTGTTTGAACAAACAAACACATTACACGCGCATCCCACGCACGCATCACTCTCACTCTCATTCACACCAAACCCACTCCTCATTCAAGCTAGAAATCTGAACAACTAATTCTCCCAAGGCATTTTCTGTTTTACTTGTGGACTGTTCCTCACGGTGTGAAATCCGTCGGCTCTCTCACGGTATATCATCCTCTTAGCTGTGTGAGGAATTGAGTTGCATCTTGGTGACTGATTTCACTCATCGTCGATTGCGGCAATTAATTTCTGCAGGTATGCATTGGATGCGTATATGCTACAGATTAGGAGTTATAGAATCTTTGTTCAAGACGACTAGTTAAATCCTAGATGCACTAATTGCGATCCAGGATATACTTTTTTTTTTTAATTTCATTGAAAATGAAAAAAAAAAAGAACGCAGCCCCCAGGCCACGGCAGCATCCCATTTCACTTTAGTTTCAATTTGCAACCCATTATTTTAATTTAAATCAAGACAGTGATCGGCATTTTATCAGTAACGATTTGGCATGCATTTTTATCCCAATTAAAAAATTAGTACAATAACACATCATTCGATTTAATAGATTGGAATTGACAAATCATTTACACATTGCCTAAGTAATAGAATGTTGTTTAATTGTCTAGTATATGCTGCAGATTCATTTGGTAATTAACACTGCCATAAATTATTCCATACTTATTTGTTTAATTGTCTATTACAAAGTTAATAGTAAGCATGAAATAAATAAATATATGCTGCAAATTCAGCTGGTATATATTAAATTTGTGTTCACAATTTGCATAATTAATTAGTTTAGTTTTGTAAGGTTGTGTTGAATTATTTGTATTTTGTTACTTTCATTTTGTCAATGTGAATTATTTCAATTTTGTAGAAATAAATAATATGGAAAAGGACATCGAAGTTGAAGAGTTGGAGAAAATTGAGGAGGACGATGAGCCAATAATTGGAATGTCATTTGATAGTGATGTCGATTTGTTTATTTACTTCAAAGAGTACGGTAAAAGAAAAGGGTTTCCGGTTTTGAGGAGAACTAGTAGAAAGGATAGTGATGGGATTCTTAGAAATGTGACTTTTGCTTGTGGGAGAAGTGGTGAAACAAGAAGCAAATCTGTGAATATTTTAAAGCCCCAACCTAATGCAAAAACATGCTGCAATGCTAGATTGGGAGCTGGTTTAGGGGATGATGGAAAGTGGACAATTCGAAGCTTAAATCTTGAACACAACCATGTGCTGTTAACTCCAACCAAATCCAAGTATTTTCGGTGCAATCGTAGCGTCAATTCATATGCAAAAAAGAAGCTTGATGTAAATGATCGAGCAGGAATCAGATTGTGTAAAAATTATCAATCACTTGTTATTGAGGCTGGCGGTCATGAAAATGTGACATTCATAGAAAGAGATTGTAGAAATCATGTTCAGAAAGAAAGAAGATTACGGCTTGGAGATGGAGATATTGCTGCTCTTCAAAACTATTTTATGAAAGTGCAAGCAGAAGATAATAGGTTTTACTTTAGTATGCAAGTGGATGATGAGGGACGATTAAAAAATATTTTTTGGGCCGAGCCAAGGAATAGGGAAGCGTACAAGGAGTTTGAAGACGTTGTTACATTTGACACCACGTATCTTACAAATAAGTATGATATGCCATTCGCTCCATTTGTAGGAGTTAATCATCATGGGCATTCTATTTTGTTTGGGTGTGGACTGATTTCACACGAAGAAATTGAGACATTCACGTGGTTATTTCGAACATGGCTATCCTGCATGTTTAATTCAGCTCCCAATGGAATTCATTACAGATCAAGACAGGACAATGAAAGTTGCAATTCAGAATGTCTTCCCCAATACTCGACATCGGTGGTGTTTATGGCATATAATGAAGAAAATTCCAGAGAAGCTAGGGGATTATAAAGAATATTGTAACATAAGTAATGTCTTACATTGTGCTGTTTATGATTCCCAGAGTGCTGCGAAATTTGAGGAAACTTGGCACCACATGTTAACATATATGTTTCCATAATATTGATTTTGATGATAACAAACAAGATTAAGAATGATTAATCTTTTAAGCCTAAATTATTTAATATTCTTTTTAAATAAAATCATTATTTTTACATTATAAAGGTTTTATATTTAATGGAAAAATGATTTCATGAAATTGATTGTTTTTATTCTTTTTAAATAAATCATTATTTTCACATTATAAATGTTTCATATTTAATGGAAAAATGATTTTATGAAATTGGTTGTTTTTCAAAGTTTATGGTTTAATTGAAAGAATTTTGAAAACTTTGAAATAAACAAGTATTGCTTGAAATTTTGGTAAAGAACTTATTTGAAAAGTGTCATAGCATCTTTGACAATATCATAATTTCAAAAAGTTTTGGGATAAACAAAGCATTATTTAGAAATTCTGAAATTGGACTTATTTGTAAAGTTTCATAACTTTTTGGGCTATAGTATAGTTTTATAAAGTTTTGGGGTCAAACTGTAAATTTTGGGAAATATTTTACTGTAGCAGTTACTGTAGCAAGCGGCTTACCGGATACTGATAAACGGCAAGCCGGATACGGGGCAGTAAGCACCAGAACGAAAGCGGCTTACCGGATATGGTTAAACGGCAAGCCGGTTACGACCAAAAATGTGCATAACGGCTAGTAACGGCTAGTTTTTGAGTTCAAACTATATAAACTCAAAATCAATTCATTTTTGGTAACTTAAGCAAGCATAAACAAGTGCACACAACTTATATTGAGCTTCAAATTCGAAAATCTTCATAGATTAAATCTTCATTGAGCTATCATTTGTAAATCCACTCTTAAAGAGAGTTTTTGTTGTAATTTTCATTTCTCATCAAATTGTGAGAGTACAAGTGTGAGAAACACTTGGAGTGAAGAGATTGGAGAGATAATCTCTTGTTGTAAAGGTTCATTGACACCTTGAAGTCAATTGTAAACGTTTGAAGTCTTGGAAAGGCTTGGATAGTGAAATCCTCAAGCCCGGTGTGCTTGGAGGCGTGGACGTAGGCGGGGATTGCCGAACCACGTAAAAATCCTTGAGTTTGCTTTCTCTTCCCTTGCTATTTAATTATTGTGCTTTGATTGAATTTATTGCTTTCAATTTTTATTAAGACATTAGATTGCTTGTTGTGTGGATTTGCTAGTATAATTTTTAAAATTCCAATTCACCCCCCCTCTTGGGTTGCACACTCATATTTCACCACATGATTATAGAATATGATTTGGGGGATAACGAATGGTTACGAGGCTTATATAATGAGAGGCATCATTGGGTACCTTGTTATCTAAACAATACTTTTTGGGCATGAATGTCATCTACTCAATGCAGTGAAAGCATGAATGCATTTTTTGATGGTTATGTTAACTCAAAGACTACTTTGAAGCAGTTTGTAGAGCAATACAGTTGTGCGTTGAATAATAAAGTTCAGAAGGAAGTTGAAGAAGATGTCAGGTGTCTTTCCCAACAAATGCCATGTGTAACATCTTATGCAATGAAGAGGCAAGTCCGAGATGTGTACACTATTTCAAAATTTCAAGAATTTCAGCAAGAATTGATTGGGAAAATGTATTGCGAATTTGTCAATTCTATGGGTTGTGAATGTTGAGTGTTAGAAAATGCATATTTATAAAGGAGAAAACCGTCATTTTACATTTCAAGTCTTACTAACAACCCTTACTTTTATGTATTTAACATTCTTATGATTTAATTACGTGTGTTTTATTTTAATTAAGTAATTTATGTATTCTAGGGGCATTATAGTCATTTCACAATAAAGGAGAGATCAGACGGCAAAACGGACATCACTTTTGAACTCAGGACGGTCGAAAACCTTAGGAGGACCATAAAAGGAAAAATGACACTATTCACATGTACGGTACTATTCACGTACACAGTACTGTATACGTTACTGTTCACGGCACTGTTCACATAGACGGATTGATGACGTGGCATTGACTGATGAGGTGTCACGATCCTGTTGGGCTAAAATTCTTATGTACTGTTGATGGTGACGTGGCAGTATATCAGTGGACGAAAAATCTCGCGTACGGTGCATGCATCACACAGGATTAGTTTCAACCAAACCGCGTTACTGTTCATCCGGGTCAAACCGCGTTACTGTTCAAAGTCGGGTCAAACCGTGTTACTGTTCATCCGCGTGGTCAAACCGTGGACTGTTGATTGATGACGTGGCGCAATCCTGAGCGTCCAAACTGTTTTTAATCCGATGGCCATGATTTACTCCATGTATCTATAAAAAGGGGGCCTCCCCCCCCTAATTTGATATCTCTGAATCCATTTTTGGGATCCATTTTCTGTAATTCCCTCTCCATCTTGTATTTTCTTCGTATTTTAATAAATTTCCATTTTGCCCCTAGTTCAATTATGAGTGGCTAATTTTCTTTCAAGCTTGGGTTGAAGGTGAAGTCTCAACATGTGTCATGGGCTTAATTTGGTAAATTTATTTTCTCTTCCCCTCTAGTTTTTGTGGATGTTTTGACTTCTCGTCGACAAATAATACTAATCTTGTCTAGTACCGCCTTGGTTACACCGGCCCTCTAGTACAAGGTTATTATTATTTGGCACGATAAGCCCTTAGCACCATATTGATTAGAGCGTGGTTCATGAGGTGTGGATTCCCCCCTCATGATTTAATTGGCATTAATACGGATTATTTAGCCCATGATGTATGTTGATACGGATCCAGATACCCAAGTACGTCATTTCAATAGAATTCTCTTCAATTTATTCTCACCATTTCAATACCAATTTTAGAATTTATTCTCGCCATTTTAATTTAAGTTTTAGCATATTCCAATCATTTCCACCACAAATCCAATCACCCATTCACAAAAATTAATTCTACACAATTAAAATCCACCTCCTCGTGGGATCGACACTCGTCACCATTGATCTATACTATAATAGATTCGTGCGCTTGCGAGTACATTAAAATTTGCACAACAAGTTTTTGGCGCCGTTGCCGGGGAGGTAAGTAATTTTAATTCATAGAATTAATTTTTGTGAATAATTTATTTTATTTGTTTTCTTGTATTTTTTTTATTATTAAAAAAAGAAAAAAAAAGTGAATCTACATTTAAAGGTTAGTATTTCTTTTCTTTTTCTCTTCTTTAAAATTCTATAATTTAATTTTCCATTTATTTTTCTTTGTAATTTTTTTTTGTTTATGTTATTAATTTAATTTTTAGTTAATTTCTTTCACGTATTTATTTTTGTGTATTTTTATAGAAAGGTTGTAATAGCGCAATAAGGTTAGTATCGTAATTTCTCACTCTTCTTTATTTTTATTTGTTTTGTTCCCATCTTTATTTTTTGTTTTGTTTGCATCTTTATTTTTATTTTATGCATGGTCGTAGGTCATTATTACCTAATCTTGAACCTATAGACCTTGAATTAGAAAAAACACTTCGCACACACAAACACGTTAAAAATAAAATGGATTTACAAGCACCACAGGAGAGGCCATTTAAGGACTATTTTAGTCCCTTAGCTAATTTGAGCACGTCATGCATAAGATACCCAAATGTAGCTGCTAGGAGTTTTGAATTAAAACATAGTGTGTTAAATTGTCTCCCTACATTTTATGGCCTAGAAAATGAGGATCCATATAATCATCTGAATGATTTTCATGCCATTTGTCAAACTTTTAAATATGAAAATTTTTCAGACGATGATGTTAAACTTAGACTATTCCCATTTTCTTTAAAAGATAGAGCTCGTTCATGGCTTAATACATTGCCTGCTAATAGCATTTCATCATGGGAACAAATGGTAACTAAATTTTTAAATAAATATTTCCCAGTGCATAAAACCAACGCTATTCGCAGGGAAATCTCGGAGTTTACTCAGAGAGAGGACGAGCAATTTTTCGAAACATGGGAGCGTTTCAATGGGCTACTCTTGAAGTGTCCACATCATGGGTACGAGAAATGGCACCAATGTCAATACTTTTTGGAAGGATTATTGCCGAATGTGCAAGAATGGCTAATGGCAACGAGTGGAGGAGAGCTAATGTCAAAAAGTGCATCAGAAATTTGGGAATTCTTCCAGCGACAAGCGGATAATTCCCAACAACGGAGTCGATCACTCAGGACTACTAGAAGAATTAAAGGAGTGAATGAGGTTCAAATTGGCGAATCAAGTTCAGAAATTAAAGAAGTCAAAGCGATAATTGAAGGTCTCTCTCGACAAATAGCATCATTATCGACTGCTAAATCAACAGAGCCACATGACCATGACTCATACTCAGATCAAGCCAATGCCATAGGTGTAATGAGAAAGCCATCAAATTACAACCCATACTCCAACACATATAACCCTGGATGGAGAGACCACCCCAATTTTTCATGGTCTCAAGGATTCCAACAGAATGGACCAGCAGCTCCAGCTCCACCAATGCAACAAATTGCTCAAAATTCTCAAGCCTCTCAGCCACCATTTAGACCATACAATCAGAACCAGAACCACTCTCAACCTAGACCATGGGAGGATGCATTCCAGAATTTCAGGAATGTTACTCACTCCACGATTGAGCAACAGAACCGCACCATTGATGGACTACGAAATGAGTTGAGAGCAGGCTTCAACTCACAAGCTCAATCGGTTTCAAGCCTCGAGAAGATGGTGGGACAACTTGCTTCTTCAGTTCAGACCTTGGCAATGACCGTTGAGAAAGGTAAATTTCCAAGTCAACCAGTGCCTAATCCTAAAGGAGTACATGAAGCAAGCACCAGTTCACCACAGCAGCATGGAGAGATCAAAGCAGTAATGACCTTGCGAAAAGGAAAGGAAGTCGACAACAAAGTGGAGATGCCGGTGACAAAAGAAAATCAAATTGTACCTGTGAATGTTGAGGACTCATCACCGGAGGAGAAAGAAGAAACTAACCCACGAGAATACGTTCCCAAAGCTCCATTTCCTCAAAGGTTAGCTAAAGGAAAGAAGGGAAAATCCACAGGTGAGATTCTTGAAATCTTCAAACAGGTAAGTGTTAACATCCCTTTACTTGATGCTATTAAACAAGTTCCATCTTATGCCAAGTTTCTTAAAGACCTTTGTACTAAAAAGAGAAATATGCATGTTCAAAAGAAGGCATTTTTAACAGAAAACGTTAGTTCTATACTCCAACATAAAATTCCTTTAAAATGCAAAGACCCAGGCTCCCCCACTATCTCATGTAGTATAGGGAACCACACAATTGAGAATGCTTTGTTGGATTTAGGAGCTAGTGTAAATTTGTTGCCTTACTCTGTGTTTGTGAAACTTGGACTGGGAGAATTACACCCAACTCCAGTGGTGTTACAACTTGCAGATCGGTCCACGAAAATACCTCGTGGTATTGTGGAGGACGTGCTTATCCAGGTAGACAAGTTTTATTTTCCTGTTGATTTCATTGTAATTGACACTCAACCAATACAGGATTCAAGGAAGCACATCCCCATTATTCTAGGCCGACCTTTCTTGGCAACTGCGGATGCTCACATTCAATGTAGGACCGGAAATATGCAATTGTCCTTCGGCAACATGACTATGGAGTTGAACATCTTCAACATTGCCAAACAACCTCACAATGCAGATGATGGAATTGTTGATGTGGATTTAATAGAAGCATTAGTTGATGACACTTTTGTTTCAAACCTTAGTGATGATCCTTTACAGACATGCTTAACTCACTTTGGTTTTGATTTTGATATTGACAGATCGGTCGAAGAGGTCAATGCCCTACTTGACTCCGCACCATCCTTGGACACTAATAAATGGAAATCAAGAGTTGAACAACTAGCACCATCAGAGAAGAAACTCATCCCATCATCAGAATCACCACCGAAACTCGAGCTCAAACCATTACCCAACACTCTGGAATATGCATTTTTGGGAGAAGAAAGCACTCTGCCGGTAATCATCTCATCATCCCTCAATGACGAACAAAAAGGTAAGTTGTTAGATATTTTAAAAGAGCACAAAGGGGCATTAGGATGGACCATAGCAGACATTAAAGGTATAAACCCAGTAGACTGCATGCATTACATTCACCTTGATGAAAATGCTAAAACTACTAGGGAGATGCAACGTCGGTTAAATCCTAACATGAAAGAAGTTGTTAGAACTGAGGTCCTTAAGCTATTAGATGCAGGTATCATTTACCCAATTTCTGATAGTTCATGGGTCAGTCCTGTACAAGTTGTCCCTAAAAAGTCAGGAGTCACAGTAGTTACTAATGCTGATAATGAATTGATACCCACTAGAGTGACTACAGGATGGCGTGTATGCATTGATTATAGAAAATTAAATTCTGTCACACGTAAAGACCATTTTCCTTTACCATTTATTGATCAAATGCTTGATAGATTAGCAGGCCATGAATTTTACTGCTTTCTAGATGGTTACTCAGGATATAATCAGATTCCCATAGCACCAAAAGATCAAGAGAAAACTACTTTCACTTGCCCTTTTGGCACATTTGCATATAGAAGAATGCCATTTGGATTATGTAATGCACCTGCTACATTTCAACGATGCATGTTGAGCATTTTTTCTGATATGGTGGAACGATTCCTTGAAGTCTTTATGGATGATTTTTCTGTCTTTGGTGACTCGTTTGATCAATGTTTACATCATCTAACACTAGTTCTGCAGAGATGTATCGAGAAGAACTTGGTCTTAAATTAGGAGAAATGTCATTTTATGGTAAAACAAGGTATTGTTCTCGGTCACATCATTTCGAGCAAAGGTATTGAGGTTGATAAAGCCAAGGTGGATCTCATTTCTAATCTTCCTCCACCCAAAACAGTCAGAGAAGTAAGATCTTTCCTTGGGCATGCTGGTTTCTATAGACGTTTCATTAAAGATTTTAGCAAAGTTTCTAGACCCTTATGCAATTTACTTGCTAAGGATGTACCTTTTATCTTTAATGATTCATGTCTCATGGCGTTTGAAAAATTAAAACAATTGTTGACATCATCACCCATCATTCAGGCCCCAAACTGGAGCTTACCATTTGAGCTCATGTGTGATGCATCTGATTATGCAGTAGGAGCAGTTTTAGGACAAAGAGTTGATCGAATTCCTCATGTTATTTACTATGCTAGTATGACATTGAATGATGCACAGTTGAACTATTCAACTACTGAAAAAGAAATGCTAGCAGTAGTGTTTGCATTGGAAAATTTTCGATCTTATCTCATTGGTTGTAAAATAATTGTGTTCACAGATCATGCTGCTCTTAAATATCTTCTCACAAAGAAAGATGCAAAAGCTAGACTAATTCGTTGGGTGTTACTTTTGCAGGAATTTGACTTGGAATTCAAAGATAAGAAAGGGTCAGAAAATGTTGTGGCGGACCATCTCTCTCGTCTTCACTTTGACACAATTACAGAGCCATTAATATTAAATGAGTCATTTCCAGATGAACAATTAATGAGTGTGGAAGTATTACCTTGGTATGCTGATATAGTTAATTATCTTGTTACAGGTAAACTTCCAGAGCATTGGACCAAGCAAGACAAGATCAAATTCTTTGCGGAAATAAAGAATTTCTTTTGGGATGACCCGTATTTGTTCAAGTATTGTGCAGACCAAATTGTTAGACGATGTGTCCCAGAAAATGAAATTCAGAATATCCTTTCATTCTGCCATGAAGAAGCTTGTGGAGGCCATTTCAGTGCTAAGAAAACAGCGACTAAAGTTTTACAATGTGGTTTCTATTGGCCAACACTATTTCGAGACGCTTACACTTTTTGTTCTTCATGTGATAGGTGTCAACGAATGGGGAGCATTACACGAAGGAACATGATGCCACTAAATCCAATTTTAGTGGTTGAGATTTTTGACGTATGGGGTATCGACTTCATGGGACCCTTTCCCCCTTCTTTTGGCCATCAATACATATTGGTTGCTGTTGACTACGTATCAAAATGGGTAGAAGCAATTCCATGTAGGACCAATGATCACAAGGTGGTAATAGCATTTTTAAAAAGCAACATTGTTTCACGCTTTGGATTCCCTCGAGCAATAATCAGTGATGGTGGTGCCCACTTTTGTAACAAAGCATTCAAAGCTCTTTTGACAAAGTATTCAATCACACACAAAGTGGCGACCCCGTATCATCCGCAAACCAGTGGCCAAGTTGAGATCTCCAATCGAGAAATAAAGCACATATTAGAAAAAACGGTGAGGCCGGACAGAAAAGATTGGTCATTAAGACTTGATGATGCCTTATGGGCATATAGAACGGCTTTCAAGACCCCGATTGGGATGTCACCCTACAGGCTAGTGTATGGAAAAGCTTGCCACCTACATGTGGAACTCGAGCATCGTGCATATTGGGCCATCAAGAAATTCAATTTTGACATGCAGCAAGTCAGCTCAGAAAGAAGATTACAGCTGGCAGAACTTGAAGAAATTCGCAATGACGCGTACGAAAATGCCAAGATTTACAAGCAACGAATGAAAGTCTTCCATGATAAGCAAATTATGAGAAAATCGTTCACTCCAGGTCAGAAAGTACTTTTATTCAATTCTCGCTTGCACCTATTCCCAGGTAAGTTACGCTCTCGTTGGTCTGGCCCATTTATTGTTCATACTGTTTTTCCACATGGGGCAATTGAAATTAAAGACCCAAAGAATGGTGTCACGTTTAAAGTTAATGGTCAAAGATTAAAGCCATATCTAGAGTACCAACCACATGAAGAAGACACCGAAATAAATTTGAGTGACCCACCAAATTTGAATTGATTTTTTTTTCTTTTCGTTGATTTGATTTTTCTTTCTTTCTTTTTATATTATTCTTTTGCTAATTGAAATTGTTTTTGCATAAGTGTGTTTATTTTACCATTAAGTTTTCTCTTATCATTTTTAATCATGAGTCTCATACTTAGACCGTTCCTCCTGAACATTCTTAAACCACTTCAACGTGTCAAAACTCATCTCAAAAGACAGATTCAATTTTGTAAAACACATCGCATTTGGGCTCTACAACCACCAGAGTTAGTAGCCTATGTTGAGGGTTTAGAACACCAACTCAGAGACATTGAGAGAAGTGTTTACGACATCCAGTTGGAGCTTGAGGTAAATTCAATAAGAGGACGATTTTAATTTTCTTTGTGTGTTTTAATTTGTTTTTCTATTTGTGTGCTTTAGTTTGTTACCCCGGTGAAGTGGCGGATAACGGTACTCCGTGACAATCAAGTCGGTTACTTCAGTTTCCCATAATAACTGATATTCTGAGGCGAAAGTATGGACAGAAACGAGATTCTAGCAAAGCTTCACAAGCGATTCCTTTCACTTCCTCAGAATGCCCTCCTTACGATCTATAAAGCTCGGTCCGAACGCATGCGATTACTCATGAGGAATAACATACCTGCTGACATCCGTTGGTTAATCGAGGCTAAAGTACGATCGGCAGGTGAGTTACCTCCAAAATTTATTGCATTCATGCCTGGTTGTGGTAAAGGAAATTATGCAAGAAAACGACGAGCTCGAAGAATTTCTGTTGCTTGTCATAAGTGTGCCAGAATGAGTTGCAATAAAAACCCATGTTCTTTAGGAATGGTGTCTGATAACAGGGAAGATAAGATTCAATTCATTAGGGATGGCTTGAATAAGGAGTCATTGGATGATATCCTTTTGTCTCTTGAAACGCATCCCAGTGGATATGTGCAAGGAGCGATTCTCCAGTTATGGCCATTATTCCAGAAAGAGCATGCACGATATAGTCTCGGGAATCTGACTATAAACGACCCTGTTTGCCAGTTTATAAGAAAACTGGATAGGAAGCCTATCCTCGACCCATAGAGGGCGTTCAAGCCGTTTCTGGACGTAAAACTAGAGGAAGATGTGAGCCACAGTCGCAACTACCTGTAAATATCCTTTTACTTTATTGGATAGGAAGCCTATCCTCGACACGTGCTTTACGCGTTATTTGACACTGACATATTACCTCATACACAACCATGACCTACTATCACCAAGACTCTTAAATGTGATTTCTTTTTTGTCAAGCACTCACAAATTGTTTTTGAGAAGTATCACAATGTCAGCTACTCCCAATAGACAATTCAAGAACATTTGTGTGCTTTCTGGATTTACATATGGCAAACATAAAGAGTTCGTTGAGGCAGCCATAGATCTTGGTCGAAGCATAGCAGCGAGAAATTTACATTTGGTGTATGGAGGAGGTAACCGAGGGTTATCAAAAATGGTCTCCGAAGCAGCTTTTATCAGAGGAAGTCAAGTGTTAGGCATCATCCCAAGAGTCCTAAAACCATTGGGTAGTTCGTCTGACTCATCAACTGGAGAAGAGTTAGTCGTCTCAGGTATGCAAGAAAGAATAACTGAAATGCTTAATCATGCTGATGCTTTTGTTTTCCTTCCAGGAGATCTTGCAACACTAGAGGCACTTATGACACTAGCATCTTGGGCCCATCTGCACATCCACCAGAAACCCATCGGTTTGTTAAATGTCAATAACTTTTATGATGGCTTTATCGCATTTCTTAACCATGCAATAAAAAACTACTTCATTCCTTCTAATGTGAAAAAACTTTTTATTTGTGCTCACACTGCTAATGAGCTACTTGATATGTTACAAGCTTATAAACCGGAGCCAGACCCCTGGACCTTTGTGTTGGAGCGACCAAATAATGATGGTAACAGTAGCCGCAGTAAGAAGTACAAATTAGATTTAACTCTCCGCCTGTAAATATTTTCTTCTGTGTTGCACCACCCAGGTGATGTCTTCTAAACTCTACTTCTTTCCTTTAAAACATTGAGGACAATGTTTCGTTCTGGTTGGGGGGAGGGAATAGTCGACAATTGTGGAATCTTGGTTAAGTTTTTACTATTTTTTTGTTGTAGAAACTAACTGTTGCTAACGTTTTGTGTTGAAGATGGCTGAATATGGAGTGTAGTTACTCTAGAAACGCATCTTCATCGTTTTAAAAAAAAAAATTGTTTTCTTCCTCTTTCTCCTTTATAAATATATATTTTCCAATTTTTGAGTCGAAGATGGCTGAATATAGAGTGTCGTGCCTCTAGAAACGCATCTTCTTAGTTAAAAAAAAAAATTTCTTTTTCTAATAAATTTTTCTACATCATTTTCACATTTCTGCATGCATATTTTTCTTTCATGTTTAGAATAGGTTGGGGGGTAGAATGTTGTTAAAAAAAAAAAATTGTGTTATTTGTTTTAACATTGGATGACATGATTAATTTCAAATTTTATTATTTGTATTATCTTTGGTCTTAAGTGATGTTACGCTATGTTTGCTACTTTACATGTTGATGTCGGAGACAAATATGAGTTGCTTGAAGGAATGAACATGTCATAAATAAGTGCCAAGTGAGTTGTTGAGCCTATCATTTTCTTGGAGAGTAACCCTTTTGCCCATTCTCTATACAGCTTAGCAGTTTATTATTTTATACACGATCTCTACATTTCTTTTGAGTTAGCCCTTTAAAAAAAAATGGTAAAAAAAAAAAAAAGAAAAAAAGAAAAAAAATGTGTGTTGCTACATTGAGAGGCCAATCTAACTAGTAGATATGGATAATTATTTAGAGCCCTAAAAGACAATGGAAAGGCCATCTTTGATCCGTTTGAGCCTTTCTAGCCATCCCTTTTATTAAATATCCATAGTTACCCTTTTTGAACCTTTAAAAAAAAAAAAAAAAAAAACCTTTTCTTTGTCAACTTATCATCTTAACCCACTCCGATTTGGAGTATTACCCGATGTCTTATAAATTCCATCACCTATTTATGTTTGAGAAAATGTAAATAATTATGTTGTTCAGTGAAGTTATGACAAATAAAAGCTAAAAAAAAAAAAAAATTGTTGTTTCAAAAGAATAAAAATAACAACAATAGGTGAAATACACCTTGCAACTTCAAAAAAAAAAAAAAAATTCTCTGCATTTTTCTCAAACATATACTTTGTTTTCCTTATTTCCTTTCTTTGTTAGCCATATCCCTAGCCTACGTTACGTCCTAATAAAAGTCCTTCTTGATTTTAGGGAACTATAGTTTGAAGTAGAAGCTAGTTATATGGGCTAAAAAGATGTAGTGATGCTTAAAAAAAAAAAAAAGACATAAATAAAGTGGGTTAACTAACATTTTATTTGACTTGAGATCGTATTATTTATAAGCTGAGGGCATATTTATTTCATCTTGGTGAGAGCATGTGATATCATTTCTTTATTATTTTCTCTCTCAATTACCATTCATTGGAGTGACTATGTTTATTGGGTTTTAATTTCTTTGTGAGAGTGTCACCACTTCCAGTGAGATTTTGGGGTTTGACATGTCATTCTTGAAAGTAGCTATAACAAAGTCTACTGGGCTAATTCATGTGGATGGTTGATGTGGGTGTGATGTTGCTTTAGACTAGAGATAATGCTTATACTTTTATTTGATTGCTATCATTAATCTGATTGAATAAACACGAGTGTTTCTAAAAAAAAAAAAAAAAATCATTTCGAATTTGAATTTTGTTTTCGCTTTATTTGCTAGGGACTAGCAATAAGCTGGTTGGGGGGTGTGTTGAGTGTTAGAAAATGCATATTTATAAAGGAGAAAACCGTCATTTTACATTTCAAGTCTTACTAACAACCCTTACTTTTATGTATTTAACATTCTTATGATTTAATTACGTGTGTTTTATTTTAATTAAGTAATTTATGTATTCTAGGGGCATTATAGTCATTTCACAATAAAGGAGAGATCAGACGGCAAAACGGACATCACTTTTGAACTCAGGACGGTCGAAAACCTTAGGAGGACCATAAAAGGAAAAATGACACTATTCACATGTACGGTACTATTCACGTACACAGTACTGTATACGTTACTGTTCACGGCACTGTTCACATAGACGGATTGATGACGTGGCATTGACTGATGAGGTGTCACGATCCTGTTGGGCTAAAATTCTTATGTACTGTTGATGGTGACGTGGCAGTATATCAGTGGACGAAAAATCTCGCGTACGGTGCATGCATCACACAGGATTAGTTTCAACCAAACCGCGTTACTGTTCATCCGGGTCAAACCGCGTTACTGTTCAAAGTCGGGTCAAACCGTGTTACTGTTCATCCGCGTGGTCAAACCGTGGACTGTTGACTGATGACGTGGCGCAATCATGAGCGTCCAAACTGTTTTTAATCCGATGGCCATGATTTACTCCATGTATCTATAAAAAGGGGGCCTCCCCCCCTAATTTGATATCTCTGAATCCATTTTTGGGATCCATTTTCTGTAATTCCCTCTCCATCTTGTATTTTCTTCGTATTTTAATAAATTTCCATTTTGCCCCTAGTTCAATTATGAGTGGCTAATTTTCTTTCAAGCTTGGGTTGAAGGTGAAGTCTCAACATGTGTCATGGGCTTAATTTGGTAAATTTATTTTCTCTTCCCCTCTAGTTTTTGTGGATGTTTTGACTTCTCGTCGACAAATAATACTAATCTTGTCTAGTACCGCCTTGGTTACACCGGCCCTCTAGTACAAGGTTATTATTATTTGGCACGATAAGCCCTTAGCACCATATTGATTAGAGCGTGGTTCATGAGGTGTGGATTCCCCCCTCATGATTTAATTGGCATTAATACGGATTATTTAGCCCATGATGCATGTTGATACGAATCCAGATACCCAAGTACGTCATTTCAATAGAATTCTCTTCAATTTATTCTCACCATTTCAATACCAATTTTAGAATTTATTCTCGCCATTTTAATTTAAGTTTTAGCATATTCCAATCATTTCCACCACAAATCCAATCACCCATTCACAAAAATTAATTCTACACAATTAAAATCCACCTCCTCGTGGGATCGACACTCGTCACCATTGATCTATACTATAATAGATTCGTGCGCTTGCGAGTACATTAAAATTTGCACAACAGTGAACATATAGTTAGAGAGGATGTCAAAGTTGGAGAGGGTAAAAAGATAACATTTTTTGAAGTATATTTTGAAAAAGAAAAAGGTGAAATACGTTGCAGCTGCTTAAGGTTCCAATTTAGAGGTATTCTTTGTAGGCATGCCGTTATAATCATGATCCGCAATGACGTAGAAGTACTTCCAGAAAAGTATATTTTACGAAGATGGAGAAAAGATGTGTAAAGATGCCATAGTAGAGTGAAAACGAGTTATGAGCTTCATAGTTGTACGGATGAGCAAAAATGATATGAGAAAATGTGTGCTACTTTCACGGAGGTTGCAAATATGGTTGCACATAATATTGAAAGCTCTAATCTTGTTTTCAATTGGATTGAGAATGTACGGGAGGATTTATCAAAGGCAATTCCTTGCGGAGATAATGAAGTAACTATTGTTACAAGCCAAGGAAGTTGTAGTGTGGAAGTAGAAACAGTTAGAGATCCAGTAGCTCGGCGTCGTAAAGGTCGGCCACCTTGTCAAAGAAAGAAATCTAATAAATTTTCAAAATCTAAAATGAATTCCTCACGTTCCAATGCAAAGGTACTTTTAAAATGTATTTTCAATTTAATTAAAGTTAAAAAATTTATGAGATAAATGATGTTCAAATGTATGTTTTGTTAACTTTGCAGAATGGACGGGTGAACGAGCAAGTGCCGACTGTGATCCCAACACACGAGAACAATGTTATTACGGTAGGTTTTATGGAATTCATATGCATGTCGTTGATTTTTATTACTTAATCATCGACATTTTTCTAATATATTATTGATCCTCTGTAGGCATTTCAAAATCTTGAAGGAAGTTGTGTTGATATGAATATGTACCCACATGGAGTTCTGGACTATTGTAATGTAAGTTTTTCATAGTATATGTTATAAATTTTTTTTATTATCGCTTCATTTAATGTATGTTTGTTTTAGGGTCTTATGAGCTTACATCATATGGTTGGGGATAATGTTTATCCAACACCTACACAAAATTCTTGTATGGTAAGTGGTGATAAATTTAGTATTTATTCATCTTATCTACTTTATTTTCTTTTATTATAACAAAATATGTAATTTTTCTTTTAATAGGAACCACAATTCCAGCCGCATGGACATTTTCAGCAGCTACTCTTTCAGTAAGATAGTGAATATGAAGTTGATAAGGAGTTTTGAAGTGATTTCGTAGAATAACATTGTTTTTGTTTTATTCTCATTAATATTCGAATACAAGCCCTTGGCTATGATATGTGAGATTGTGGATTTCATACATGAAATTGTTTTTGTTCTATGCATGATCCTTTATTAGATTTATATGCTGCAGCTATGTTATTATTTGGCCGTGTGCTATTGGATTGGAATGGTGGAGGGATATGCTGCATGTGTTATTTTCGAATTATATGCTGGTGGAATGGTGGAGGGATATGCTGCATGTGTTATTTTTTAATTATATGCTGGTGGAATGGTGGAGGGATATGCTGCATGTGTTATTTTTTAATTATATGCTGGTGGAATGGTGGAGGTTATTCTTTAATTGTGTGCTGCTGGAATGGTGGAGGGATATATGATATTCTGTTATTTTTTAATTGTATGCTATTGGAATTGAGGCTACAAATCTGTTATTCTTTAATTGTGTGCTACTGGAATGGTGGAGGGATAAATGATATTCTGTTATTTTTTAATTGTATGCTACTGGAATTGATCCTCTGTAACTGCAGATATGTTATTCTTTAATTGTGTGCTACTGGAATGGTGGAGGGATAAATGATATTCTGTTATTTTTTAATTGTATGCTACTGGAATTGATCCTCTGTAACTGCATATTTGTTATTCTTTAATTATTTCCTAAAGAATAAATGTGTTTTTAATGTGCAGCAATTATCAATATCCACGAGAAAGCATGGAACAATTCCCTTACAAACTAGTTATGGGGATCAAATGACAGAAATATGCAAATGATAAGGCAAATTAAAATGACAGCGATAATCATAAGCATAATCTTCTCTGCCCTTTACAGAAACATTAGTTTTTGTTTACATCCACTGAAGCATTCATGATACAATTCGCAAAAAAAAGAAAGAAAGATAACAATACATTAATTAATTACACAACTTAAATATAATACATATTAAAAGAGTTATCATTATTTGCGGGACGTATGTTACAAGAACACTTGGTTGTTGTCTTCGTTGAAGTTCTTGCTCAAGCAACTGAAATTTAAGAGATAAGCATTCGATTTGATGGCCCAACTTACGGACTTCTGCTAACAACACGTCAATTTTATTCTGATTTATAATACGATCTTTCATCCCTCTAAAATCATTACATTCACTGCTATTCCAATCATCATTCTATTCAAAAGCCCCACATCATTTGCACTTCCAAAACCTACGATTCAAATTTTCTTTTGTACGTGAAGTTCGCAAGACCTTATTGTTGTTGCAGCATTTATCATAAGCTTTCAGTTGTGTTTGAATTTCGCTTGTGCTTGAAGACATAATGATTGAACAAATTCTGTTCAATATACACAACAACCCAGATTCCTTCCAGAAAGAAAAAATGGTAGTCAATATATTAAAAACTAGCTTACTGAACCAACTTCAAAATTACCAATTGCATCTTTATGCTAATGACCACCAATTCAACTTCACCCATGCAAAGACAAAAAAAATGTTAACATAAGTATGTGCTAGGTCTAATTTTCTTTTTTTCTCCCCTAAAAAAAAAGAAATACATCTTACTGCATTCATCTTAAAAGTACAACAAAAAGTCTACGCTAATTCCATTCAGCTCAAATAAAATTATTTAATTTCAACTACAAAGAAAACAAAAAGAAGAAAAATATGGTCTGTTTGCTACTCATTTCAAAAATGTCTAAGAGGAACACAAGAATAATCAACTCACCTATCAGTTGGAATATTTGTAGTAGTCAACTTCAAAGGATATAACGGATTACCAATTGTAACCAAGAAACTGCATGTAAATAACTATCAAAATGCCATCTCCAGCACAAGACCATCTCCTAAGGCTATCAAGATCCCATCTTCAGCACAAGGTCATCTCCTAAGACTATTGAAAATAATTGTCTCATTTGCTCACAATATCAACTGGATTTTCAAAAATTAAAAATCAACTCACGGAAATTTGCCATTACCTATACAATTCGACTACAACATCAATCCAAGTGCAAGTAAGCTCACAATATCAACTGGATTTTCAAAAATTAAAAATCAACTCACGAAAATTTGCCATTACTTAAACAATTCGAGAGAACAGAGACGATAGAGAAGAGAGAGAGCAGACCCATGGTGAGAGACCAACGACAAGAGACCCATGGCCAGAGACCAACGCCGAGCACCACTGCCTGAGAAAGTTTGAGAATAGAGACGACAGAGAAGAGAGAGAGCAGACCCACGGTGAGAGACCAACGATGAGAGACCCACGGCCGGAGACCCACGACCAGAGACCAACGCCGAGCACCACTGCCTGAGAAAGTTTGAGAACGGAGATCAAAGAGAGACACGGCAAGAGAAACGGTGAGATTTCTGCGAGAGCAAATGGAGAAAATGTGTGTGTCGCGTGAGATCTATTGCGTGTGTGTTGTGGTGGCTATGTGTGTATCACGTGAGTTGGCTCATTTTATACTATGTCCATAACGCACCGTTTGGTGCTTATTGTGGTGCTTAACGTGGAAAGAGTCTCATTTTCCTATATATATATATATAATACTCAATATTCTATATTACATTAATAATTGTTTATTTACATTAAAAATTTTATTGATTTTTTTTGAAAAAATTCTTTGGCCCCCCAACCAAGGTTGGCTTGCTTCGCCCCTGGGTTCAAGATAATGACACATAAAATTCCCATTGCAGAATGTTTTGCAATAGTTTATTATCCTTCACAAAAAAGAAAAAGAAAAAAAGCCACCAAAAATTAAAAAGAATTCTTAGAAACTAATAAATTCATTATTTAATCACCTTTAATTAAGAATAAAATATTACTATGAGGATTCATAAGGGCAAAATTTAAAACAAACAAACAAAAATAATTCTTAGGAAAATAAAGCTCAGAAGCTTTTGAATTATTTTCTTAGAAAAAATTAAACTAACTTCCTTTTATATATTTTTATTGTAGTCTTTTTATATAAATTTATTAGGCCACATTAAAAATTTCAAAATGGCTCTTTTAAATTTTAAGGGCAATGTTGGTATTTTATGTATAGACAAAAATTCAGTCTATGGATAAACTAAATTGTCAATTAATATTGAAAAGAGAAATGTGATGATAAAGTTTTGTAATAGTAAAATAATAAAGTGTCATAACGTAATATGTTTATTTATTTCTACACTTATTTACTTCACAAATTCCTTTAATAACTCATATTTTTAATACATATTCAATTTATTTATTTTATATTAAATGTATGTTACATAATGAAAGAATTATTTACGTGAGATTACATTGTTGCTGTTATAATATCGCTCATTTTTATGGGCAGACAAAGTTAGTGGATGAAATTTCAAAAATTTAAAACAATGTGACTGATATAAAAATATTATAAAACTTTTGGTATTTATGATTTTACAATAAACAATAGGGACCATAATGTTATAGAGCAGTTGAACAATCTCTAGCCGTTAAAGAACTTTTCCAGTAGATCCATCGGCTGAATCAGAAAAGGACAAAAGTTGTGGTACCTTGCAACTGTTGCAACGTAGGTGGATCTCTTTTTATATATTTATTTGTAATATTGTTTCATTTATCATCGAAGAGTGCTATGAAACTTAACCAAAATTTTCTTAAACGGAACCCTCAGCAATTTTGGCATGTCAATGGTTTGATGCAAATCTAGAAAGTATCTTTTGGTTTATTTTGTAATTTTTAGTTTTACATATATATAATAATACTCTAATGAAGATATTTTCATTTTAATAAAATGAGAATATCACTGTAAGATTAAAAAAATATAAATTTTATTATATTAACAGATAAAAAAATAATCTCTAATGTATTTAAATTTATATTTTTTGTATATATATATATATATTCAGATTATGAAGTATCCAAAATAATATAGTTTGATAAGAATTTTCTTAATTTCAAAAATTTTGAATTTGAAAAACCGCAAACTGCATTGGTCTGGAGGTTAGGCGAATGGTTTTTGCTCTCTTTTTCTTTTAAGACCCCAATTCTTAAAAAGCCTTTGATGATTTGTCATTCTATGCGGGCTTTGGCGCCAACCCGTTATTCAGTCCAGCCCAAGTTCACTAAACAAACGACAGGTCGGTTTAATTCATCTCGCCGTTTGCCAAATCCTGAAAATGCTCTCTGTGCCAATTTCATTTTGAACTGCAAAAGACAAGCAAGAAAGAACCATCCCTCCTTATTCAACAAAAATGGAAAATCCCAAAGTTCAAGAAGTAATTTTTTTAAAAAAAATTTTTATTTTATTTTTCATCGGAAAAGGAAAAAAAAATCTCAATCACATACACATTATTTTAGTTTTTTAATTCTGAAATTTCTCGTGCAGATTTTGGAAAAGCAACTGCTCACAGTAGCGAAAGCCGTAGAGGAGAAGCTCGATGAAGAAATAGCAGCAATAGATCGGCTCGACGACGACGATCTGGAGGCTCTGAGGGAACGGCGGCTACAACAGATGAAGAAAATGGCGGAGAAGCGCAACCGTTGGATCTCCCTCGGCCACGGGGATTACTCCGAGATTCAAGCTGAAAAAGACTTCTTTTCCGTCGTCAAGGCCAGCGATCGCGTCGTTTGCCACTTCTACCGAGAAAATTGGCCTTGCAAAGTTAGTTTTTTTTCTCTTTAATTTTTTTATTTTATTCAAATATTGTCTGATTGAGGCGTGCTCTTTACACAGCGTTTTGAATAGTTGAAATTGGTTCGTTTCGTTTTGAGAATTGCATTTTCATTTTCTTTTTTTCAATTTTTTGGCATTGTAAGCGCTTTTCGTACAAATGCACAAGTCGAAATGTGGCTGAACGAGGTCTATCTGGAAGTGCTTTTGACAGAAGCACTGTCTAAGATTTATAAAATGGCCTCTGTGGTTTTGAGAAGTGATGGATAGGAGCTTTTTTAACTGCTGGATAGCATTTTAATTATTTCATTTATTTTGGTGTTAGTAGTTCTCTTACTTGAAATTGCTTCATACAAAAGGACTGGCTGTTTGTGGCTTATTTGGAAGTTCTTTTGGCAAAAGCTCTTCTAAGAGCTTGAAATGGCTTGTGTGGTTTTTATTTATTTTTTGGTAGTATAAGAGCTTTTTTTTGGAAGTTTTTCACATAAGGGCACTATGCCAATTATGGTTATGGCTGATTGAGGCTTATCAAAAAATGCTTTTCACAAATTTAAGAATTTAATTTTGTAAAAATCACTGCACTCCTCCATTGTACTGGTGCAATTGTTAGGTGACTTATTTTTAGCTTCTTGGAAGTTTTTGATATTTTTGCTTACATTGTGTTCTGGATTGTAATTGAAGATTAGAATACAATTTGATTTGTAGGTAATGGATAAGCACATGAGTATACTGGCAAAGAAACACATAGAGACACGGTTTGTGAAAATCCATGCAGAGAAAAGTCCTTTTTTGGCTGAGAGGCTTAAGATTGTGGTTCTTCCTACTCTTGCACTCATAAAAAATGCCAAAGTGGATGATTATGTGGTATGTTTTATGGAGATAGATACTCAATTATCAATCTTTTTTTTTTTTTTGGTGATGTCATCGGTTTTCTCCTGTTTCTAATACAACAATATCGAATTAGGTGGGATTTGATGAGCTTGGTGGGACAGATGAGTTCAGCACGGAAGAACTAGAGGAGAGGTTAGCTAAAGCTCAGGTCATCTTTTTGGAGGGGGAATCATCAGTTAAATCTGGTGCAGAAACCAGAAGGAGTGTCCGGCAGGGCACGAATCCTGATTCGTCAGATTCAGAATGAACTGTATGGCCAAGTAATGAATTCTACTTCAATTATATGCTGAAGAACGGAGGTTTATGGTTTTGGCTGCTCCCTGGGGTGTAGCATAGTCACTAGTCATTTGATTTATATAGTATAAGGTGATCATCTTAAATGCTTTCTTCTCCTTTCAATCTCTACTATTATTGTCATTGAGGACACATGTATAGTATGGTTTGTGAATTCTTCGTGAAATGCTGAATTCCTCATTAGTTTGAAATTAATCATGCTATATTTTTTGTCAGCAGTCTTTTTTTTTTTTTTGGACAAAAAATATACATACACAGGGAAATTGGAACGTCCAAATATATTACAACCATGGGAGGAATCTATGTTCTCTTTGGTGGTTTGGTTTTGAAATGCGACCTTGTGGCTTTTTCTTGGGTTTTGATTATTATGTTCGGGTGTTGCAGGTGTCTGATTTTTACTTAAAAGGAATTTTGTTCTCACACATTTCAGATGTTTTAAACATTTTTCTTTCTTTCTTTTTTAAGTGCTTATTTTGAGGTGTCCAAACATTATTCGCTTTCTGAAATTAAAGAAGACTCAAAAGGCGAACAAAAGAAATCAATCGATTACAACCTTCTTTATATAGTCCAATGCGGCAAAGATGGGCTAAAATGCTTGGATATAACCCTGGAATCAAGTAATTTCAGGATCGAAGTAGAGCCGACACATCTTGCAACCTTGTACTGATTGATCGAGGCCCCTCTCGATATTGCATAATCCATCAGCTCCTCAAACGTTCCAGTTTTAACTAGCCGTATTTCTAGCGGCCCAATTGTCTTATCAACAACACGTGCTTCGCGATATGCTGAGTCGAGAGATTCTTCCATGGCTAAACAGCACTGTTTCAGGACATTGTCAGTGGGAGAATTGGCCGGGTCTTTAACTAAAATTTCCCAATATATCACGTAGTGACCTGGGTTTGTCTTTTTTTCCGCGTAGCTGGTGTATTCCAGGATGCGCGTGTCGAATTCACGCAAGAGTCGAGAGGCATTCTCGACGGCCTTCTGCAAATCAGCCTCGTCAGTTTTGTCGTAGTCAATGCTGAGTAACGCATCCTTTCTTCTAACGAAATGGAAATGTGGAGATGCATTGTGGAACCCGGCGACTCGAAGAATGTCACCAACTTTGTACCTGTACACGCCTGTGTAATTGGTGATGATTGGCTCGTACTCTTTGCCCACTTCAACATCAACAAGGTCAACAAGCTTTGGCGGCTGGAAGTCACTAGTCGACGCGGGTGAGCCAGGATCGTGAAGAAGGAACTCGAAATAGGCCATGTTTGGCATGATTGTATAAGAAGCCTCCGATGTCTTGCACATTGGGTTAAGATTTAGGCCAAAAAAACATTCTGATGAGCTGTATACCATGCTTGCTATTGGTAAACTGCCGCTGTAATAATCAAGCAAATGAATATACTGTGCCATAGATCCGGTGGCAACAGCGTCAAGATACTTGGTATTTGGCCAAATTCTGGCGATGATTCCCTCCCAATTTTCCTCTGAACATTCCATTCTGATCAATTCAGCAAGTTCTGGACGAGGCTTAAGAATCCTGGCCATGCAGTCTCTGATTGAAGGGTCTGTGATTTTCTGGTTCAGTGTCCCAGTTTCAATATCATTAGCAAGAGCTTGCCAATGAATTTGAAGAAATCTCATGGCTCTCAGTAAACCAGAGGCAAAGAGAGCGCCTAGCCTGAGAACTTGTTCCCGTTCCAACAGGCCGCAAAGCATATGGGTATACATGCTTTGAAACGAGTCGGCGCAAAGAATGGCCTCGATAGGGCTTGTGTAGTCATGTAGCCGAGTCTTGAAGTGGTCACTCTTGTACATGCCGTTGCTCGCAGGGCGAACCAATAGGCCGCCTGGGGTTCTGGTTTCGGGTCTTACAAACAAGAAATATAGCCCTTTGCCCTTGTCCAAGTCAGGCACACAACTGTTTAATAAAAAACTCTGCTTATTAAATAATAAAGGAGCACATCACAGGCTTGCTTATATTAGATGTATATTAATTAAGCAAATCAAGTAATTGCATGCACTCAGTTTTTTGTGTTTTTCTATTACTCACCTATTCATTACTGCCCCTGAGAAGACTGATCTGGAAATGGCGACGATCCAGCTCTTCTTGAGTTGAAGGGAAAAGC
>NW_006262022.1:2336045-2346484 GCF_000493195.1 Citrus x clementina
CCCCGTTTTTTGGGTGTTTTTCATACACCCCCCTTTTCTCATCCCCCCCGGAGAAGGTTTTTTTGAGAAAAGGGGGCCCTCTCCCCTTTTTTTTTGGGGTGAAGGGAAAAATTTTTTTTCCCCCCTGGGGGTCCCAAAAATTTAAACCCCCATCCCCCCCCCCCCCCCCCCCCCCCCCCAACCAAAAAAAAAGGTACAGAAAGTTCAATATACTTGTAGTTATATATATATTTTAACTGTATTGTAGATAGAAATTAGAAATTAAGTTGAAGTTTCTCACCTTTTGAGAAATTCGGAGATGGGAGAGGCTAATAATACAGCAGAACGATCTCCATCAGCCATGCGCTGAATGTCAGGCTTAATATCCTCATAAGTGATTACAGGAAGTTTCAACTTGAACGTCTCTCGATCAGTAGCTCCGCCGAGTTTGTACCGTTGGAGGTACTCAGAGTTAGCGTTTCGACTCAAGATTTCGGCCAAGACTGTCTCTTGAAATGTGGCAGCATTTCTTGTGATCTCCTCAATATATTGTAAAGCTTTTGCATCTTTTTCACTTACCCGGGGAACAAGCGGCGATGAAAGAGCAAAATCAGAAGTCATCTTTTCAAAATGTAGAAGATGGAGAGAGGATGATTACTCTATACTATTGAAGAACAAAACAGGGCTTGTACTGGGTGAAAATTGAGAGAATTTCATTGTGTAGAGAGATAAGATTCAGAGAATATATACTAAATGGAAAAGCAAAATGGAAAAGAGAATACTTCGAGTTTTCACTGCAAATTAGCATAACATACGAGGAACGAACTGTTCTTTGTGTAGTAAGGAACTGTACTATTTACAGCTGTAACACATTTGCCAATCAATGGCCTGTGGATTGATGTTGCTTCCCACCAAGAGATTCTCCACTAGGCATTCCATCAAACACATTATTGATGTTGATCTATTCTTTTTTTTTTTTTTATTAATAAAGGGTTCTGAAAAGAGCTAAGGCAACACTAAGCGGGAGTGTGCAACCCCAAATACATCATTGTTTAATATGCTAAGCATATTTAAAGGAGGGACTGCAAACAATGTAGACCCAAAGAAAAAGATAAGTTATAAGTAGTAAAAAAATCTGCTGCTACATTTTCTTCCCGATAGATATAGTTAATTTGAATCAACCAATCTCGTCGGATAAGCTCTTGGATGGCTTGGATTAGAGAAAAATGCTCATTGATGATGGGGCTTGAATTAGAGACTAACTGCAAGATGCACTTGTTGTCCACTTCCATTATCACCCTACGATAGCCATATAGCCAAGCTATGGATAACCCATGAAGTAAACCCCACAATTCAGCAGATGTTACTGAACAAGCGCCTAAGTTAGCACTATATCCGATCTGCCAAACTCCTCTGTAATCACGAATGAGCCCGCCAGCTCCTGCATGGCCTGAAGGCTTCATGGCACCGTCAGTATTTAGCTTAACCCAAGGCCAAGTAGGAGCAATCCAGCGAATCCATTTTTCGATACAGTTTCTGTCAGTGGCACTAAGGAAAGAATTACATCTTTGAATTGCAGCTGCCCTGACTTTTATATCCATTGCTATAGTATTGCTCTCTCAATAATCTTTGGTGAAAATAAACCGATTTCGCCAAAACCAAAGCCGCCAAATAGCAACACCAAAGATGACTTGCCAAAGTTTATTACCTAGGGAGGTGCTCTGGGATTGCAAGTTCTCGGACATCCAGTCTGCAAGGCTAGACTCGAAAAAGTGTTGTTGATTGTTTCCTCGAATAGGTCGTAGCCAAACTGCTCTCGAATAGGGGCAGTCACGGAGCACATGAATTGTATTCTCTAAATCAGCACCACACCTTTCACAAGATGGATCAATGTTCAAGTGTCGTGCTGCTAGTTCTGCCCGAGACTTTAATCTATTGTGCAGCACCAGCCAAATAAAAATCTTGATACTCTGCGGGCCCTTCCATGACCAAGCTAGCCTCCAGTAAGTGGCACTTTCCTGCACACGAGAATGATCCAACAGCTCATATGCTGATTTAACCGTAAAATTTCCTTTGTGGAGAAGCTACCTAGTAAAATTGATCAACACCATTGCAAGCTAACGGGGGGTGGATTGAAGCAATTTTCATCATTGCATGATGGGGTAAGATGTGACTAAACTTTGGCCAATTCCAAGAACCATCCGTAGAAACAAAGTTAGCAACATACAGTTCACAAAGTTCAGGAGGTATCGGTTGTAAGACTATTCTTTTGTGTAGGACAAGTTATATTTGTTTTGACTCTTTGACATTATCTTTTTAAATGAATCCCAACGGTGTACGGGAGCTTTATTAAATGACACCTAAACTGGGGACTATGGACGTGCATGCTCTTTGACATTATCTTGCTTGCTATTGGTAAGAGTGCTGCTAGCTATCGAGAGGGACGAGAGAATGACGTTCCTCTCACTTGTTAAAATATTAAAAAAAATTGAATAAAGAAATGGCGCATGAAATCTAGCAGGCTTTCACTTTCCTCTCTCTCTCACGCAGGCTTCACTCTTTACTTTCCTCTCTCACGCAAATCACTATCTTCTCAACTGTTCACGGCCTCCCTCTCCAGCCAGAGCAATTGTTCACGGCCTCCTCCCTCTCCAGCCAGCAACCGGTCACGGTCTCCTCCCTCTCCAGCCAGTAACCAGAAACTGCTCACAGCCTCTCCAGCCAGCCTTTCACGAACTGCTCATGGCCTCCTCCCTCTCCAGCCAGCCTTTCACGAACTGCTCACGGCCATCAAAATGAAACATTTAACACAAATAGAAGTGATGACAGGATGTATCGGCTCATATTTTAAATACGAAAATCAATTGAAAATTAAATGAAGTCTTAATGAATCAACATAGGGTTACTGATGAGCAAAAGGATATTAGAGTTGGATGATCTGCTTCGTCTGTAATTATTGATGAGCAACAACAAAGTCTAAAATTTTTGGATGTCATGTCGCCACACATAACTATGAAAGCCTTTCTTATGAGAGCCTAATAATTCAAGTTCGCCCATTTTACACCCACCTGAAAATCAATCGTAAGCGCTGTCGAGTTACTTATACATTGGGGATCATCCATATGGTGGCAACTTATGACATGCATATCTATTTAATTATCTGCTTCTCTTGTAATTAATGGCTATATATCACCAACTGCTTCCTTTTCAATATTGCTTCTTTGATTCTCTTGTCATTGTTAATCCTTGCCTCTGCAAGTGTTTATAGTTTACAATTTCAATCCTGAAACTAGAAAACCAAATCCTGAAGGCTATGCTTACAGTCCCAAAACAAAAAACAAAACCAATTGATAATGGTTGGGTTTCCAAATCAAAACCTGAGGATGACACTTCTGGATACCACCTTGATAAATCCAAATCAGAGACTGAAACTACAACTTAGCTTATTACATGTGGCCGTTTAAATGAAAAAAAAAGGTATGTACTTTAATTTGTTCTGCAATCCGAAATATTTTTGCTGGAAGCCGTGAGGGAAAGAGGATGTCGACTAGTTGAGAAGATGGTGATATTTGCGTGAGAGAGGAGCGTGAGGGAGAGAGGAAAGTCAGGGCTGGAGAAAAGTTGATAAGATTTCCCTCTGCACGCAGCGATAAAGCACTCTTTCTTTATTCATTCTTTTATTATTTTAATGTTTTAGGTAGCGAGAGGAACAAGAAGCAAAACGGCAGCAAAAAATATCGTTTCTCTCGTCATTCTCTCGTTCCTCTCACTCCCTAGCATTTTCCTATTGGTAATCCGCCGCTGTAATAATCGAGCGTAGGAATATGTTGTGCCATAGCTCGGGTGACAATAGAGTCAAAAAAAATTGTGTTTGGCCGAATTCTACTGATGATTCCCTCCCAATTTTGCTTTGAACATTCCGTTCTTATAAATTGGGCAAGTTCCGGTTGGGGCTCAAGGATGTTGGCCACGCAGTCCCTAATTGAAGAGTCGGTAATTTACTGGTTCAGTGTGCCAGTTTCAATGCCATTAGAAAGAAGAACTGCAAATGAATTTGAAGAAATCTCAAGGCTCTCGGGGAACCGGAGGCATAGACAGCGCCAAGCCTGAGAACTTGTTCGCGCTGGAGCAGGCCACAAAGCATGTGTGTATGCATGCTCTGTAATGAGTCAGCACATAGAATGGCCTCAAAAGGGCTCGTACAGATCTTGAAAGGGTGGTTATGCAGTTCAGCCTTGAACTTGTCACTTTACATTAAGCTGTTGGTCAGAGGACGAGCCAGGAGCTTGCCTGTGGTCTGTGTAGGGTTTCGCCCTTGTCAATAACTGTTTCATCCAAAACTATTTTCATTACAAAAAAAAAAGCTGCCTTGGCACACACTTTAATTTTAATTAGTTTTATTATTATTAAAAAAAAAAACTTACCGATTCAACATTGCCATAAAAAGGTTGTACTGAAACTGGCGACGATCCATCTCTTCTTCAGTTTTAGGGAAGAGCATTTGATCCCCACTGCAGGTCCCGCTACTGCATAGCTTTTCAGGGAAAAAAAAAAAAAAGGAGAGAAAAAGGTAATGATAAACGGATACATGGCAACACAATAGTAAGTAATCTCCTAGGGGTTATAGTTTTGTAGTGTTTGAACCATAGTTATATAAGAGGAATTTAGAGACGGACTGGCTAGCAAAAATAGTAGAACGATCCCCATTAGCTATGCAATGAACATCAGGCTTAACATCCTCGTTAAGTAATTACAGGAAGTTTGGATTTAAACGTCTCTCTATCAGTAGCTCCGCCGAATTTGTGCCGTACGAGGCTACCGCAGCAGCATTTCTTGTGATTTCCTCGATGAATTATAGAGCTATTGCATGCACTCTTGGTGAAAGGGCAGAATCTGAATCTGAAGCCATTTTGAGAGAGTGAAATTGAGAGAGATGTTTATGAATTAGTCCAGACACTATAGATTTTTTTAATTAGAGCAGACTAGTGGCCTAAAAATTGCGGACGCCAAGTGTATTGAGTGTCATAAAAACTTGTCATAAATTTGCAAACAAATCTATAGTGTATGGTCTAATAGATTATTTATTTATTTATTTACATAATCACTTATTATATTACTCTTTGAAAATTACAATCTAAACTGGAACTTAATAGTATAGGACTGACTTCGTCTTGCCATGATAATCCGAGAAACAAACCAACCTAATCTTTCGAAATTCCACAAGATATGAGGACTCAGCCAACTTCAACTTCTGATTTATAAACTCTAAATTCCTGATAACGCAAATTAGTGAGACTCAAGCTTAGAACTTAGCGGCTTCTTACCACTGAAAACAGATATTGGCCTAATTGAATCTTAGATGGATAGTTAGATCTTAAGATTGAAATAAATAAATAAAGTAAAAGAAAGCAAGAATTTCGTTCCAGATCATACACGGATCAAACAAAAATTTCTATAACTTTTAGTTTGACAACTCAAAAGGAGAAGAAGAAGTATATCCGAAGTTAATTTACTAGACCCAATATTGTGTATATAGGAATTCCCAAATCGACTAATAATGATATAACAACCAACAATGGAGCACAATCACAAACACAAAAACACAAACAAACATGACCTTGCAAGAGATTTTCTCCTGCATACGTACCAACTCTCTAACCTACAACCCAAAACCCTAAAACACACACATCAATTTAACAGTGCCAGACTGCAACAACAATTTTTTTTCAAGTTCTGATAGAGGGAAATGCTACATGCAACAAGTCCAAAAGCTTCGAGCACTTGGGTTTCATCATCAAGTTTATTGCTACCACATTGCTACACGATTATGAAAGCGGTTCTTGTTTCCTCTGACTTTTGCCAGCACATTCTTCCCATACATGTGGCTTTGCAAGAATGGAGAATTGTCTACAACCAGATCGTAAAGAGTCTGCCGGATCCTCCGTCCCTGGTTTGTCAAACAAAGAGAAAGAAAACAAAAATGGAGAGGTCAGTGCTCCATCAGTTGAATTCCATTAGATCTCATGTGTTAATTTTTCATATTGTTAAGGTTTCAATTCAATTCTCATGTTTTCATTTTTCAAAAAAAAAAAAAAAAAAACTCCAACTGGGAGAAAAAAAAAATCACATTGGCTTAAAAATCAATACTGCACACTGATCCTTAGTGGTGTTGATCAAACACTCATCTAATTTAATTTAAGCTTGACTTTACCATAATACCAAACAGATACGAAATTTAGCCTTAATTAGAACCGAGTAAGATAATGCAAAAGGCATGGTAGTGGGGATGATCTAACCTGAGATACATCCCAGGCTGTCTGAATAACATAATTTCCATAAGGGTCAAGAATAAGTTGCACAATCTCTGGATGCCTTATAATTTCGTTTATAATGCCTGTGGATTGCTCCTCTCCTGATTCTAACAAGCATTTCTGAACGACATTGCTGCTACATTTTCCTAGTGAAAGAGCGAAATACCTCCCCGCCAACTGAGCAACTACATCAGCTGTAACTTGAGGTATCTTCAATCCAAGTATGTACTGCACAACATAGTTCCTGAAATTAAAGAAACGATATAATCTTTCATTAAGGAAATGAATTCGATATGTAGGTTAAAGAACAACAACATCCCATGATTTCAAAAAATAGTTGCCGAGAATTTTGGGCCACCGAGAGATCTCATTTTGTGTTCAGAAATGGTCATATACACCTCTTAAGGGTTGTCCCAAAAAAGGGTCTGGTGACCATTTCTATAAGTAATTGTCTTGCGACCATTTTGCCAAACGACAAGAGTGTAAAAGAATGAAAAAAAGAAGTACCCATAAGAATGTTCAGAGAGGACATAAGCATTGGCTACCACATCAGCTATAAGGCGTGCCTTCTGTTCTTCCTGAGCAAGAGGTATGCAGTATTGCAATAGACAGCATCCACTTCTATCTGTTGCTAAGTCGAGGCAATTCTCTGCGATTTCTTCCATGAGATCCTGCAAGATATTGGAGGATTTGTACATATCAGAAGATTTATAAACGGGAAAGTCGTTCTTTTCCTTTGTTAGGACTATGTAAACATGATGATCAACTCGAACATAATACTTTCTTTTTAGCATAGACTAATTTCCTGGAATATGGAATTTTAATTTATTACAAAATTGAAATACAAAATTATATGATATAAAATTAAACCCTAGCTCATTTGACAAATGACATAATAGTATTATAAATTTTTATATCTTAACCGGTAACGCATCTTATTATTTCACCCTTATATGGATTGAGATTCAAAATTTTACTCTACCCTAAAAGATTAATTATGAGATACAGCATGTGAAAATGTACCCTCTTAAGACTATCAAGGTCTCTCGAATGGGTTCTACCATAGAAGCATTCAACGAACATCAGCATTTAGAAGTGTTGCTATAACTTTCACTCATGAGAAGTGAAAACCTAGGACTAGATTGTCCTGAAGATTGGATGCGGTGGTGGGAAGAAATCAAATGGCATTTAGAAGTGTTGCTAACCTAACATTTAGGTTTCGGTACATCTTTAGAAAAATTCTATACCTCAAAAAGAGTACCAACAAACCAAAAAGCCCAACAAAACAATTCAAACCATGAATTATCATAAATTAACTGAAGTGATATTCTTGCATGATAAGTTGTTTCTTTCTGAAGTTTTCTTTCCACATAAATCTTATAGAATCAGCATGTCAGTCATTTTACCTCAAAATTTTGGAAATATCAATGAATAATTATCATTGGCAACTTAAATTAATCGTTCATGCAATTATTAGAAAATCAAATTTCACAGGCGGCACAAGCGTAATGGTATCATTATTACCTTGGTATAATCAGGGGGAAATTTTTGCAAGCATCGTTTAATCACGTGATTACCGTGCGGGCTCTTGCTCAGCGAGACAGTAATATTCTTCAGAGCCGACACAAGCAAAGATTGTTGCTCTTGGGTCAATTGCTGTCGAGTAGGGTACTCGCCAGCATCCAACAATTTCTGCATAACACGAGATCTTCAAAAAATAAAAAAGTTAAATCAATTAACAAGCTAGTTTCTTTTCTTTTCTTTTCTTTTTTAAGGGAAAAAAAACTATTACATAAAGTATAAAGACAAATAGGAAATGGTACCCTGATAAGTCGTCACAAATCCTGAGGAGTCTTTGTTGAGAACTGACGACGGAGAGAATGAGTTTTGTCATTTGTTCTTCATTTAGTACTCCAATGAGCTTTTGGATGAGATGATTAGCCGACTGGTGCCTCATTAACTCATGCAAATCATCTATCACTTCGGAAAGAATCATCTCAATATCAATTGGGTTTCTCTCATCAACCTTCTTCTGCAAGAAACGGCACCCTTGTTCATCTTTCGCCACCAAAATTATCCGGCCTCTCAGTTCCTCAATCGAGGAGTAACTCGTTAGATGATGATGGTGTCGAGCCCTTGCATAAAAATTGTTATACCTAGCACTGGCATTAGTAGATGACCCCAAGTGATGATGATCGGACAAAAATCCATGAGAAAGATTGGAATAACTGGGACTAGCATTGTTAGTAGTCGCATATCGATTTGTTGCTGCGACCAAATTTCGCTGAACAGTTAAATTATTTGGCCTCGGAAGACCAAGACCGTCAATTTTCAGACCCTCGAAGCCGCTTTGTAAATCAAAACCGCTTTGCAAATCAATGGTTTCATGATTTTCTAATGGGAAAGACGTAGGTAAAGAATTTATAAATGAATATTGAGCTTGGTTGAGGGGTATAGGGTACGGAAGATACTGACTAAGAGGAGGACGATGAGCAGCGGATTGACTTGGCCTACTCAAGCTGCTTTCAGGAGTTCGGCAACGGCACGTGCTAGGTTCCATGGCGAGAAATTTATCGTATGGATAATTGGAATAATGGAGATGACCACTCGGTTGGTCTTGGGTTGTGGGGTTTTGCAAACTAGGGTTTTCAACGTGGTAGTCTTGCTGATTAGGCTTTTGGTAAATTGGGATGAGATGGAGGTTTTGTGAAGCAACGTGGCTTTGCTGTGAAGTAGTAACCGGATGGCGGCTGTTATTATCTGGTGGCGGAAACCTCCATCGGAGATCATCTCCGTGGTCACCAAGATCTCTTCTTCCTTCCATGATAAAGAGAGAGCCAATCAAACAGGCAACAACAAGAAGGGAAAAAAGCCTATGGGAGGCTTGTCAATGGGCGATATAAAGGAATTAATTTTAGTTGGAAGAGTTTCCGAATCCAAACTCTTATTAATTATTATTAATATTATTATTTTAATACAAAGATTATAATTACGGAGAGAATATAGGATGAAGGAAGTAGAAGTACAGTTTGCATGAAATATGGAATAGCTACTTTTTTGCATGAGAGAGAATATTATTATAGAGATTTTCGGTGTCTTAAGAGAGAAACATATATCTATTAGTACGAATCTTTTTTTCTTTTTCTTTTTTGCATTTCATTTTTTAATTCATACCATCTAATTAATTCCCTCGTTTATCAATTCCAAGTTGTTGACTTCTGATGTTAGTATATATTTTCAACATGAATGCAGTTCATGTAATTCATTGATTCGCCGTCTAGATATAGGTAGCGTTTACTTTTTGGATTGGAATTAGGAATCCTGAGGAGTAGGAATACTAGGATTGGGAGTGTGGAGTGGGATTGGGAGTATGTTGTTTACTTGCACTGGAATTGAAGCATGGAATGAAGATCATAATCTAATTTATGTGTTTACTTTGACATGGATTGGGAGTAAATAGTTTTAAATTAGAATTTTATCCTTATTTAAAGAATAATAATTTTTAATTACAAAGTTAATAAAAATATATTTAATGAATAAACATTTATTTTAATTTATAATAATAATTAATATTCTTAATTATGACCATCACAATTTTTATTAATTTTAATTTTAATTATATAAATTAAAAATTGTTGATAACGGCAATATAAATGAAATATTTTTACTATTAACATAGTATGAAATTAATATTTTCTTAGAATAAATTATTTATTAGTATTAATTATTAATATTAAATAAATATAATACTATAATTTTTAAATAAATATAATAATATTATATTTTCAAATAAAGATGGTATATAATAATATTATTAATTCTCTATTAATATACTAATATTATTTTTAAGTAAATTAAACTTAGAATCAAACCCAATTATTATTTAGTTAAATATAATATTATTATTTAAATATTTATTAAATATAATTATAGTAAATTTAATAAAAAGAAGGGTAAATATAAAATGAAACTTTATTTTATTTAATATAATTATATTATATTTATTATTTATTAATATAATATTATTTAGTACAAAATTAATATTTTCTTAGAATAAACTATTTATTATTATTAATTATTAATATTAAATAAATAAAGTACTATTATTTTTAAAATAAATATAATAATATTATATTATTAAATAAAGAT
>NW_006262022.1:2347445-2419898 GCF_000493195.1 Citrus x clementina
TTCTCTATTAATATATTATAATTATTTTTAAGTAATTTTAACTTATAATCAATGCAAATTATTATTTAGTTAAATATAATAATAATATTTAAATAAATATAATATTATTTATTTTATTTTATTAAATATAAAATGGGTGGAGCCCACGGAGTGGGATTCCCAATCCTTCCCTAATTAGTTGAAGTAAACACTGGAGTGGAAGGAATCCACACTCCTCACTCCCACTCCAGAAAGTAAACACAGCAATAGAGTCTAGCCTCAATTCTTTTAGTTTTACAAGAGAATCTTTAGTTTTCGTAGTCTTTATCTATTAACTGTTTGCCACTTTTGCATAGATAGTACGGTGGGCACTATTTAGTTTGGTTCGGTTCAGTCCTAGAATCGAACCAAATTGAAATCAAATGGTTCATGAATTTATGAACCAAATGCGAACTAAATTATAGAACCGAACCGAATTAATTTGGTTCGGTTCGGTTCTGTTATGTTTTTTTATCCTGTATATTCATTATTCAATAAAAAAATATAATATAATAATACACTATTAAATATTAATACAACAATAATCTTAAGTCTATAAATTAGCAAACAATAAACAACATAATAAAATATAACAATAATAAATTAACATAATAAATTCTAAAAATAATCTATAAATCTATAAATGATAATCAATATAATAAAATCTAACAATAATAAATTAAAATAATAAAGTTTAACAATAAAATAAAGTGTATGCTATGACAGATATAATATCATGTATTAACTAACAAACATAAATAAAAAAAAGAGATAAATTCTTAATTATTTTTTAATTTTAATTTTAATTTTTTCTTGAACCATTTGGTTCGGTAATTTGGTTCGATTTTGAACCAAACCAAATATAAAAAAAAATGGTTCAAAGTTTCTAAACCATTTGGTTTTTTGCTCCGAACCAAATTGCCATAATACGGTTCGATTCAGTTCAGTTCAGAACTCGAAAAGACCTCAAATTCTTTTTTTTAATTAAATTTGACTCAAATGATGTGTCATTAATTGAGTGATTGATAATTTTTCTAAGATCCAAGTGAATTAATTGTATTATCTCACCAATCAATTGATGAATGCAACATTGTTTGGATAATTTTTTGAGACAAAAAATTTTGGAATGTGTAACACCACTTAATTAGAAATTGAGAGATGAAAAAGTCTTTGGGGGTTAAAATGTCAAATTGTTGAAGTTATATACATGAGTCAAATACACAGTGTGTGTGTGTGTGTGTGTGTGTATTTCCCCTTTTTGACGCTAGCTCCACATCCTGATTAGCGTCAAGAAACTCCTAATGTTTAAAATATAACAAATTAAAATTAATATTTTATTTCAGTTAAACTAATCTCTTTCTCTTCTATAAGCTCTTCAAATGATAGGAGCTGTGTATTAAAAAAAATTGAATTGAAATTACAGGTCTAAAATTTTCTTTTTTCTTTTTTACTCCGGCTCTAGCTATACCTGACACCTCCGAAATAGAGTCGAGGCTCTAATATTTAAAAACATACAGACACCTATATGAGATATTTGTTATAGATAAAATACAACAAATTAAACTAACATTTCAGGTAAAGTAATCTATTTCTCTTCTAGAAGTCCTTCAAAAATAATTTCTTCTGAAAGAATTTAATAGAAATTGAAAAACCTCTTCTAGAAGCCTAACAACAATTCAACTTCTTTCTACTCGCATCTCTTTCCACTCATGCGAGTAGGATACAAAAACCGATTAATCTCCCTGATGAGGAAATTTAAATCTTGAGAAAATACTCCACGTTACCTCATTCTAATTTTCTAACATTTTGGCTCCATATTACCATTAAAACAATGTTAATTTGAATTTAGTTCCTTTGGCTGGAAACAAAAACTTTAGTCTAAGCTCTATCAAAAAAAAAAAAAAAAGTACTACTAAATATCAAGAAGAACGAGAGAAAGACGAGAAAAACTACAATTTAAATTGTTGTTTTACCTCCTCTCTCTCTCTCTTCTGTCAGCTTTTTCTCTCTCTCTCTTCTCTCAACACAAGCTTCATTCTCTCGTCTTTCTCTCGTTCTTCTTGATACTTAACATTTCCCTTTAGGTTTTTGTTTTGTTTACCTTGGTCTTCTAATTCGCATATATTTCAATTGTTTCCTTTGCCTTTTGTATCGTTTTAACCATAGCAATGATCAAGTGACAGTAATAAGAAAACGTTTTCTAGGGAAATAGAAAATCTTGTTCCGAAAGCAGGGGAGAAAAAACAATGTGGTTGCTCGCTAAAAACAAGAGAAATGTATCCTGTTATACACTAATGTACTCCTCATCAACCGCAGCTTACGCGGCCTAAATTTGTACATCACTTCCAGCGTCTTGGAGAACACACTTTGTATGCAGCAAAAAACAAATGTATGTACAGATGGAAGCATTTGCAATGGAGAGCAACTCTCAAGCAACCTGCTCATTGCCATGCACATCATTTTCGGCGTCACTTGTCAAAGACAGAAGTTCCATCAGCTCCATTCGGTACTCCAGCCCTCTAAGATAATGTCCTAACAGCATGCACCTGACAAGGGAAACAAAGAGCAGATACCATCAAAATCCAAGTTCCCAAAGACTGTTTGAGATAAACACACTGCAGAAATGATAAGAGAAAGAAAGGTAACCAGAAAAGAAGGCGTGCTAGGTAGTCCCGAGTTAATGAAATCTGCGGCTGGAAGTGGAGCGAAGTATTTTCAACAAGTTCAGCACAATCTTTGCTCCAAATATTTACCATTCCAGTTGCGGTGTTCTCCAGTGGAGGAACCTTAGAATGCATCTTAGGAGAAAGGGTTGCAAGGAGACCATGAACCACAGAGTGGATTGTTTCTTTCAGTTCGGGGCATGTAGGCTCCGATAGTTCAACCACCTGTTCATATCACAATTACTAGTTCTAGCACATAAAAAAAAAAAATACCAGAAATTTGTTGTGAAGAAATGCTTCCATGTGTGAGTGTAAAAGAAGTTGGCCAAACTAGTATGGGATTATGGGAAGATGCAACATTGAGCAAGAAAGAGCCACATAACAGAACTTATGTTATAGGAGAAAAAGTTTACTAAGAGAATTGTCTGACTATATCCCATACAAGAACAGGTTGAAGATGTAGAAAAATTGATGAAGATCATGTCAGTATAACCTGATATTTTGCACTAAGCACGGCCAACAGATAAACCAAAAGCCATACCTTGTCCCTAGACAACCATGGACATGAATTAGACTAAAACTTAGCAGCATAAAGGATTAAAATTTAACTGAAAAGACAAAGGAATCAGATAGTTCTAGATTCATGGGCTTATGAATATAAAGAAATCAAAATGTTATAAGCTGCTTCGCACTACTCCTCTAAGTCATTAACTTCCACGTGCATTGATTAGGCAACAAGGACAATCACAACTTAAGTTACACGTGTCACAAGCAAGCCATCTTATTGAATGTTAAACTATCTGAATCCCAATTGTAATACTCCATTCAATTTCTTAACAAATCGAATAAGGAAAACTCAAAACCTTACAAAATACTTGGAGTTGCAATGCTTACCATTCCAGATTTTCTTCTAGTAAAACAACAAATATCAGGAAAATTTTCTAGATCAACAGGTTCAAATAATGAATCAGTAAGACAAATTCAAGTAAGAACAGTAAAATTTCCAGCAGGTTACTTCTCACAATTATCCTAAACTAGCATTAAAACACCCAATAATCATGACAGTTTTTGTAAGCGTATTACTTCTCTCCATTGCTGGGGAAGAAAAAGACTGAAGAATAAAGTTTAGTCATCGAAAAATATACAGAGAAGAAAAGGTTAAAACAGTGTTTCTCATGAAATATGCTCAGTAACGTTTAGAGAACTAAGGCAAACCTTTTCAGGTTGTAAAGACCTTAAGTAGTCCAGCAAATCATTCTTTTCTTCTCCAACAAACTGTTGCATTTGAAGAGCAGAGCTTTTCCTCTTAACTTCACAAAGTTCCTTGAACAAAGCAGAAAAAAAAATGTAAGAAAGCAAAATAAACAACACTGCAGATAGGAACAAAAATAAAAAACAATTCAAAACAACAAAACATTACAAATGTGCGTACAGGGTTGATCGGCTCAGGACATTTTGCGGCAGCACATACAGGGTTGATCGGCTTGATATCAACAAATGAAAAAAGTATCCCTAATCATATGATAAATAAAGATGATAAAAGAAATTGGCACAACTCTTTCACTTCATGGAATCTGTTCCAGAAACCTCAACAGCAGAAATATATTTTTGAAAGAAAATGAGACAGAAAAGAAGTTGTGTGGGGTTGCTAGGTGGTTCAAGTTCAACTGGTAAAACATATTGGCGAGGAACAAGAGATTTTGGATTCAAATCCCTCTAACATGGGTAGCGAGGGACTCTGGTTCCATTAATGCAAAAGTTAAAAATGAGAAGGAAAGAAAAAGACAGAAGGTGTGTGTTTGCGTCTCTGAGTGTGTAAGAGAGAGTTTTGAGGGTGATTTGAAATAGAAAAGCCAAGTATTGCGAATACATACATGAAATAAAAAAACTACAAACAATACAATTACTCATCTACAGTAAGATGCAGATGGACAAATGTTATTGAGATATAACAGTACAAATGTGCTACCCCAAAATATCCTAAGGTTCTAAATATTTCAGCGACAACAACATATTCATCACTGACAAGAAAAATTCAAAACTTTGCTATCTAAGCAAATAGTCCATTCATACGACTCAGCTAAAATAAGCTTTGCCATAGCTAAAAAGTAAAGGCCACGTACAAAGATGCACTTTCTCCCTTCATATATTCTGAAAGCCACATCAGTTATTCTAATGAACATATTAACTGATTAATTATGAAATTGAACAAATTAACAAAACGAATATGATGGTCGGCAACCCACTAACGGAGGTTCCTTGGAATGACGTACCTTTTTAATAGAGGATAAACGAGACTGCAAATTAAGAATATATTGTTGAACTTCAGGGGTCATTTCACCAAGGCCTTCAACACAAATGTCCTCGTTTAAGTCATCAACATTTTGTTGGAATTCAGATGATAACTCATTTTTTCCAGAAAACTCATCAATGTTTTCCCTATTAAGCAACATCCCATGCAAATCAGTTTGGGAACATTCTGATGTTTGATTTTCACCATCTCCTTCATGTACATCAAGATTTCTCTCAAGGCAAAGCCTATATTCAGCATTCCTCAATGTATACCTAAAACCAAAGAAAAAAAATACCATTCCTAAGTCTCAAATACGTGATCCAGTGATTTGTGGAAATTAGTAAATTAAATACACTTGAAAATAACTAATGATACATGAACTCTTAAAAAACTTGAAAATGACTAATGATACATGAACCGTTAAACAAATTATGCTCAAAATATCAGTGTCACAAAATCCATTTTTATAACAATTACCACAAACAAAACTGACACGAGAGTGACATGAATTGGTTAAAAGAAAAATATGGATGTGCCAAAATCATCCCAAATAACCACGAAATCAGTACTTCTGTTCTAGTCTCATCTCTTGGGAAACCAAAAGAGCATCAAACATATTGCAGAATGTATATGAGATTGAAGATGAACTTACCCGGTCATCATTGAAGACACCAATAACTTAGAGAGAGGTTCCCACAAAGCCTCTATAAATACATGAAACCGATCAGATGGAAGTAAACCCAACATGCTTGAGATTGTTCTTTTCATGGCATCCAAGGTAGTGGGTGGAACGTCCTTTTGGATGAGGGTCACATCTAATGGTTCTACCTCTTGTATCATACTTGCTAGCACCGATTTCTATAAGAATAAACAATCTAGTGTCAAGTCCAAAATCTACCACATGATCATTCTATTAAAGCATATAAATGAAATCATATCTGAATATATTTATGTACTTAAAGCTCATAACAATTCTGAGTAGCCGAATCGAATAAGTTCTGATCAAAATCTTCATGTACACGTGCTTTTTCCCATCACAATGCCTTACGTCAACATTCCAATTTTCAAATCAGCAACTCAAATTATTCAGATTTAATAACTTGAAGCTAAACTTGAAACTTTCCTCATCAAAAAATTCCATCCATCAAAGCTAATCGAATTAGCCTAAGAACGTGGTCGTACATTATCTCAGCAACTAAACATTCAATTGCAGCTTAATCAAAGCTAATGTTAATAAGGCTCTGCTCCGATTTACTGTCTAGCAGCTGTAGCTTAAAGTGTTAGGTAAACACTTGCAACTGGCTGTCCGACGAAAAAGCTAGATTACTTTTACTACTTTGTCAAAATTATTATTTACCAAACACCATCAACTTTCACTTCACGGCTGAAGCTTCAATTTTCCAGCAACCAAACGGAGCCTAAGTGATTATTCAGGTTTGTCTAAACTTCAATTTAATTCGTTTAAATATTCGCTATCCAAAATCATCAACTAAACTCAAATTCCAAAAATATTAGTAAAGAACGAGCAGAAACACGAAAATTCTATGCATTTACTCATCAACAATGCAAACCACGAGCTTCAAACAATTCAATTAGCAATCAATCAATCAAGTACAGCTAGAAATGGTAAACCAAATATAGAAGCTGAATTGACCTTTGTTGATGAATCAGGCAACGGCGAATTCAGTTTTGAGCAGAAATCATCGAACGGAGATGACGACGATGACGAAGATGAAGACACGGCTAAGCTTCGTGATTTTCGAGGTTCTTTCGCTGTGAAGCGAAGAGGAGAGAAATTAGAAGGAGACGGAGGAAAACGGCGGCGTTGAGGAGGTGGTGAATGAGAAAGAGGGAGAGACGAGAGGAAAGAGAGTAGGGTTGCCATACGAAATAACAACCACTACTTCTCTTTCGTCTCTCTGATTGGCTTCTCGATCGTACTCCCTCTGTCCGCGTTGCGGGCCGGGGTTGCCCCGTCACTGTGGCTGCGACCACAATTAATCCCGAAGGAAGAAAGCAAAATCGAAACGCGAAGTCGAGAAAGCGAAACGACGAGCGTAAGTAAGTTGGATTGTTGAATGGCCCCAATTGATTGGCATATGGACCGGAAATGCTAGTATTTCCTACAAAACCGGATTCGGCCCATCTTGGAAGAGTTCTGTTTCTATGATCATCCATCCCACACTGATTGTCAGTACATCCCCTAATTTCTCTTTTTTTTTTTTTTGGATTTTACGTAAAATCTCTTAGTAAACCATTCGACACCCCTATAAATTTCTAAAAAAATTTAATTGAAATTTCCTAAATAACTGAAGATAAAGTAATCTTTCTTTTTGTATTGAACAAAAAAACTCAATTACATACATAAATAAATTAAACTTTAATAATCTTTTTACACAAACTCCATTTCATAATTTACATATATATCTTAAATTTTCATTTTTTTTTTTTGAGAAACTTTTAAGAATTAAGAATTATGAAGATGGAAATTATGTGACAAGAAGAAAATAGTTTAATGGTTTAGGATTTGTATGCATTTATAAATCAAAGATGCTTGATTTTAATTTGCGGATTAGTATTTTATAAAATAAGCTAGGTACCTTAGGGAATAGAGTTCGAAAAAGGTATTGTAAAGATTTTTTAGGGCCGTTAAAAGCTCCATTCAAAATCATCTGATTCTCATTCTATTAGCTTTGGTTGTGCTTAGAAATACGAGAGTGTTGCACATTAGGCTTGGCTTTGGCTATTGTTTTAAATTTTTATCAACCTATACTTCCTGGGTAAGAAAAATGATAAAGGGACAAATTAACGTATATGACCGGTCGTTTAAAGTATTTCTTAATTATTTTTAATTAACACCGTAAAGTCCTATTTGGGATTAAGGTGTTATAAGTTTTAAACTACAGCTGCTGTGGAAAAAAAAACTACAATTATGAAACAAAATTTAATAGTATATAATAAATATAAATTTTAAATAATAATTTTGACAAAATAATTAAAAATATAATAGATTTTCCATCATACAAGTGAAAAATATACCAACGTAGCTTTCAAGCTACAGCTGCTGGTGTTTACCAAATATTTTAGTGCTGTAACTTTTAAGTTATAGTTGCCCAACCTCGATCACAAACATACCCTAAATCAAAGTAGATATATCGTTATTTTTTGTCATTACTTTGTCAAATTCTTTTGTCTAAAAGTTAGAGCTCTTTGGTAAACCAATATGTTCTATGGATGCGTTTGGTACATTGTATTGTATTACACTGTGTTGCATTATTTAATGAAGATGTATTATATTATGTTTTATTGTATTAACATTATTTTATAAGAATATTATACAATATTTGATATTACACTATACTGTATTAATTTAATATTATATTAATTTGATTTATTTAAAATTTTATATGAATTATTAATATATAAATATAACATTATATAATAATATAATAAAATATCGTATTATGAAATAAAATGATATTATAGCATAATTTATTTTTATATTTATTTATTATTAAAAAAATTAAAAAATAATTATTAATATATAAACATATTATTAAATAATAAAATAATAAAATAATATTACCATATAATTTATTCTTATATTTTATTTATTATATTATTATTTAATAATAAAATAATTATTTAAATAAAATATTTGCCTCATTAGGGCAAAAGCTTTTGCTTGCCACCGGATTACCCAAATCCGAGGGAACCTTGAGTTTGTGTAATGCACCACAATGAGCCCCTAAATTTAGTCAAACATGTTATTGGTATTAAGTTAATGTGAACATAATTTTAATACCTCATAATTCAATTTTCCGAATACACCCTATGTGAATAATTGTCCGACATAACACATAAAAAATTACTCACGAAATAATTTCTAATTACATGAGTGCATATTAATTGTTGGCCGTTAAAAGGGATACATGTAGGGTCAAGGAATAAATTTCTGAAAATTGAGCCTTAATCAGTATTGCCAAAAACATTTTAAATATTAATTTCATTTTAAAATAAGGCTACAGCTATATTAGAGTTCACCTATGGTGGAGCGCGAATCTCAACTACATACGTAAAGTTATAAAAAATATAAAATTTATTATAATTTATTATTTATTAACTGAGATTCGTGCCCGTTAGGTGGATTCCAACATAGCTAAAGTCTTCCAATAATTATACACTCTTTTTAAGAGCTAGTGGCTGCAAACGGCTCATGATAACCCTCCACTAATTCACGTTTTTCATAAGGTTTTACCTTCTAGTCAGTAAACTATATTTTCAGTGAAAGGCCAACTGTGAAGCAGAAAGTTGTTCTGTATTCAACCTTGGCTGGCTGATGATGGGTTTTAGCATTCAAGACTTTTAGAGAGACTGCAAATTAACCCAAAGCATAAGGGAAGGAAAAAAAGATATTAATGGTTAGACAAGTTAAGGCATCATAGAATGATATTGTCAAAAAATCAATAGCATGAAAGTGATAACATATCAAAGTTTGTTGTGAATGCAATGGATAATTTGAGAAGTATAACAAAAAAATTTTGGCCAATATGTAAAAAAAAAAATTGCTTATACCAACATATAGTGGTATGATAATCTCTCTCTCTCTCTCTCTTTAACACGATCTATAGTTACAGTACTTAACAAATGATGATGAAGGGAATAAAAAGAAAAAAAAAATTGAGAAGCATCTAGTAGTGGGATGGTAAATTACTTTCCTGTGAGTTCTTTTGAGTGTATAAATGGAGTTTCTTTTGAATAATATATTAAAAGTAAATTCAGACTATCACAAACTCGCATATGTAAGTTTTGTTATCACATAAATATAATTAATTATAAAAGGTTTTTTAAAAGAGTAATGATATAGCCACAAACTCTTATACAAACTTATTTTATACAAATTGATGTGACATGATAAGATTTATTAAATTAAATATCACTTGACCCATATGATTTATTTTTATTATTTTATATTTTTATTCAACCAATAAATTAATATTACGTTAGTTTGTACAAAATAAATTTATATGAGAATTTGTTTGACATTACTCTTGTAAAATTAATGTAATTGTAATTATTAGTGAATTTATAACGTAAATATTAAAAAAAATAATTAATGAACCAACAAATCAAATCAATAGTTCCTTTGTTTGACAATATTAGAACAAACAGCTAGTTGGCCATGGACATGGTTGTCTCCTTTTGCCAGAGTACAGGCCTACTTATTCATGAATAACCTCTAAAACCGATATATAAAAAAAGGCTAATTATAAATGCATATAGAGTGATGGATAGCACAGACCTGCGGAGCCGTCTCAATCTCAAAAACACCTGCTTTTAATGAGTCATTAACCTAATTATGACATTTTCCGAGCAAACAAGAGATTTGGGACAATCCAGATATTTCACTTGAAAAAACCCAACATATTAATTATCAAACAACTGCTTGTGTCGAGGTGTTTGCTCGTAGTTCCAGGGATGCTGCAGCCACCATTCAAGCTTCAACAGCTTCTGTTAAAACGAAAAACAAAAGCTGAAAGCTGAAAGAATCACGATTCACGTGAGTGAGCAACGCAAACTTTTATTTCCTTTAATTTCACTGTAGCTGTGAATCTTCAACCCCACATCTGAGTAATTATTCAACTCAGATTCCAGCTCAATTGCCGGCTCAGTCGCCACTTGAAGATGATAATTGTGATAAGGATTTGAATTAGCGGTTACGTCATACTGAAGTAAACTTATAAAACACCCTTTTTATCTTTTATAAATATATTTTGATTGGTCATTTTATTCTAGGCTCCCCTTAAATCTGTGTGCGCCATTGAACCAATTGAATTATTAAGCATATAAATCAAATCCAGTAGGAAGGGATAAGTATGTCCTAAAAAGGAAACCTTCTTTTTGCCCCCATCCACGCCATTTAATAAATCTTGAAAGCAACCATTCATGGGACAAATTAAATCAACTCACATTGTTTCCACTAACTTGACCAAAATACATAGCCTAACTCTTAAAATAACTACACACAAATTAAGGATATAAAATTAAGAACCCGAAAAAGATAATTAAAAAAAAAAACAGAGTCTCTCTAATTCTATTAAACCCCCCATGACATGAGCCCATGCATTGACTTCATGTGGTCGGTGCCAAATGATCATCATCAATTCACCGTCTTCTTTCAGGGGTCCAATGCGGCAAAGCCGGGCTAAAATGCGCCGACACCGTCCTGGAATCGAGCAATTCGACAATGGGTGTAAAGTTAACACATCTTGGAACCTTGTACTGATTGATCGAGGCCCCTCTTGATATTGCGTAATCCATCAGCTCCTCAAACGTTCCATTTCTAACCACGCGTATTTCCAGTGGCCCAATTGAGTTGTCAGCCACGCGTCCCTGTCGGTAAACTGAGTTGAGACATTCTTCCATGGCCAAGCAGCACTGGTTCAGGACTTCGTTTGTTGGAGAATTGGCAGAGTCCTTAATTAGAAGTTCCCAGTATATCACGTAGTGACCTGGGATTGTCTTTGTATTCGCATAGCTTGTGTATTCCCCGACGCTGGTGTTGAATTCTCGGAGCAGTCGGGACGCGTTGTCGATGGCGTTCTGCAGTTCGGCCTCGTCGGTTTTGTCGGATTCAATGCTGAGTAAGACGTTCTTTCTTCTGACGAAATGGAACTGCGGGGCTGAGTTGTGGAACCCGGTCACTCGGAGGATGTCCCCGACTCGGTATCTGTACAAGCCGGCGTAAGTTGTGATCACAAGCTCGTATTCTTTGCCCACTTCGACATCGACAAGGTCAACAGGCTGCGGGTCGCTGCTGGTCAACCCGAATGAGTCTGCAGGCTCTTGGGGAAGAAACTCAAAGTAGGCCATGTTTGGCATGATTGTATAAGAAACCTCTGATGGCCTGCATATGGGGTTAAGATTTAACCCAAAGTAACATTCTGATGAAGCATACATGGTGCATGCCATTGGCAATTTGCCTCCGCTGTAATAATCAAGCGTAGGAATATACTGTGCCATTGCTCCAGTAACAATGACATCAAGATACTTTGTGTTAGGCCAGATTCTTGTGATAATTCTCTCCCAATTTTCCTTGGAACATTCCATTCTGATAAATTCTGCAAGCTCCGGGTTAGGCTTAAGAGTCTTTCCCAAGCAATCTTTAATTGAAGGGTCAGTGATTTTCTGGTTCACTGTCCCGGATTCAATATCACTAGCAAGAGCTTGCCAGTGAAGCTGAAGAAATCTGATGGCCCTGAGTAGGCCAGAGGCAAAAACTGCGCCTAGCCTGAGAACTTGTTCACGCTCCAACAAGCCGCAAAGCATTTGTGCGTACATGCTCTGGAACGAGTCAGCGCAAAGGATGGCCTCGTTTGGGCTTGTGTAGACATTGTAAGGGTCATACGGTCGAGTCTTGAAGTGCTCACTTTTGTAGTAGCTGGTCAGCACAGGGCGAGCCAAGAGCCCTCCTGGGGTCCGCGTTTCGGATTTCACGAACAAGAAGTAGAGGGCTTTGCCTTTGTCCAAGCCAGGCACATAACTGTTCCATTCCCATAAAATACGCGATTCATTAAATAAGGCACACATGCATGCATGCTTGGATTCAACATAAAGCACATGAAAGTAATACATTTACACGGTTATTCTTTTTATAAATGTATATATAATTTTTTAATACTTACAGATTCATCACTGGCATTAGAAGACTGTACAGAAGCTGGCGACGATCCAGCTCTTCTTGAATCGTTGGCATCAGCTTTCTTTCACCAGCCGAAGTCCCAGAACTGCAAATAAACGCAATTTTTAATTAGCTTACAATATTTTTAATTTTTTTAAAATCCTGCGTATTTGAATGTATTATGCACCCTACACACCTGGTGAGGAATTCGGAGATGGGGTGAGCTGACAAGATAGCAGAACGATCGCCGTTGGCAATACGTTGAATTTCAGGCTGAAGATCTTCGTATTTGATTATCGGAAGCTTTGACTTGAACGTTTCCCTGTCAGTTGCTCCGCCGAGTTTGTACCGTTTCAGGTATTCAACGTCGGCGTTACGGCTCAAGATTTCGGCCAGGACCTTCTCTTGAACCGCCTCGGCATTTCGGGTCATTTCCTCAATGAATCTTAAAGCTTTTGCATCTTTTTCACATGCTGGAGGGCCGAGTGGTGATGAAAGTGCTGAATCGACGGCCATTTTAAGAGAGCTTTTATGGAGTGAAATAGAGAGATTTGTTTTTAATTGTTTTTAATGGGTGAAATATGAGTTCTTGAAGAAGAACAGAGAGGAGTTGTAGTTTGGCGTGACTATGGAGAGCAATGAGTCGTTTATATAGGAGGAGGGAGCTAGTAATATGCTGCCACGTCACAAGACATGTCAGCTTTGTGGGGCCCATCATTGTGGTCAAAGACAAAGAGTAAGGCGGGGGAGTTTGGAACGAAGCAACTGATGGGACAGGGACTAGAAATTTTGTCTTGACTACTGGTGTCGGGAGAAATGGGGGACAATGGGGACCCACACCACGTAGACATGGCACGAAAGGAGGCAGGCATGTGGGGTTAGGTGACCTCCATGTCAGCGGAGCTAGAGTTTCAGTCGTTACGCGTAACCGAGGGTTTTGGTTTTTCTTTTTCTTTTTCTCATTCGTAGGGGAAAAATTAAAATACTAACAAAATAGAAAAAATAAATTAAAGAGAAGTGTTGGGTTTTGAAAACGATGGGTCACCGGCGAGTGAGGCAGATGCTACTGTGGACAGGGCGCGGCACGTGAGACAAATAAGATGCCGAACACAAGATCGATAATAGAGAAAGAAAGAAAGAAAAATTGAATTGTCACTGTTTTTGTTTGTTGTTGTGGTGGTAGAGAAAATCGAAACTCAATTTGAATATTTTCTCGTACGAAAGGCGTGATCATTAAAAAAAAAGTATTTTAGGCTTCGAAAAATTTGTGATCAAATTGATTAAATGCGAACCATTCGTGTTTGACATTGTTTTATTATTTGACGAATGTCTTGTTTTTCAATTTTCGATTGCGTGCGAATGTGTGATCTAAACACTTTTCGGAATAACTCATATTTACGGTTTCTCACATTTTAGAATGTAGGAACCGCCCTTATACCAACTTTTGCCCATTAAGTTATTGCAGCCACAAAATACATTCACGGCTAGCCGAATTATTTTACGGGTCAATTATATTGAAAAATATTTATTTTCAAAAGTTAACTCACAATTCTAAAAAAAAAAAATACAAATCCAAAATATGAGTAATTGCGAATGATACTCATTTTATAATGAGCGACACAGTCACATAATAGTGTTTGGTTAACTCATAATTATTCACATATAATACAAAATATTTCAAATGCATATTATATAGTGCACCCTAATGTTCATAAGATCGTTTTCATATACCCACATTAACTAACATTTTTTGAATTTTTATGTTGTTGGATATCGTCTTAACAAAAATTTAAGTCTTAACTCCTCTTACCAAAAGTCTAAATGTTGTAACATGAGTGTAATGTAGGCCGGGGGTGTAACTACTTGCATGTGTACAGCCGCCCCAAATTAAAAAAAAATAATAACAATAATAATAACCAGGTAAGTAAACAATTGAATTGAAATTACACATTTTATTCTAATTTTATGTCTGCCCCCTCATTTTTATAGAACTTTCATGGTAGCCTACTTAATTTTATGGTTTGTCTATTTTAACCCCCTATGTGTGGTATCTTCAATTTTATAAATTTTATGCTGCAACCTAGTTCAGTGTATGTAATTTTTTTTATTATTATTACATGAGACTATTGCTCAAACTACAACGCATACAACTCATATTACATGAGACTATAAACTGATATTTATAAATCAAACTATTAGTGGGACCAACTTACATTAATACTTATGAAGTTCTGCCCGGATTTTAACTATCACTAATATTTAAGAGATGTCTACTTCAATCACTCTTGGGTAAGTGAGAAGACTACTTTCACTCAATTATACAATATAATTAAGGAATGAAATACTTTCACATTGCGCTTGTGAGAGTTCGAACTGCTGCCCTCCAGCCCTAACAGTAAATCTATTTTAAGTGTTCTTATTCACAATTAATGTGGTATATTTATGAAAGACATTGTGACTATAATGAATATGCACAATAAATAATAACATGTGTCTATTAACACACATAACTTAAAAAGAAGTAAGAAAAATTGTGACAAAAAATTCAATATTTTAAATAAATTTCAAAATGATAAGAAGTCTCATCTCATGCCGCCTTGGACCCTTTTGTAATATGGGATCTTTATGTAATTATGTTATAGGGCAGGGACACCTTACATTTATTAATGTCCGTTGTCTTTAAGGTGCTTTCCATTAATTGAGCTTGAATCGAAAGTGACGATACATTTGTTAAAATTGTGGGTTTTTTGTCCAAATTTCTTTGTTGTCTACAACGTGTTTCCCATTTAACACAAGCTAAGTTCTCGTGACCCATCAATCATAAGCCTAAAAGTAGCAGCCAGTGGACTCATATGGTGTAGCATAATACGAACATTCACGTGCTTGCTTTTTCTTTCCTTTTTCTGTTCTTAAAATTATTTTTGTTCTTTAGAGGTTTTTTTTTTCTTTTAAATAAAATAAAAAGTTGATTACATCTGAATGATTCTACAAGTGGTTAGATTCATTGTTGGTTTTTTACTGGATCAAAGTGAATAACTTTTCATCAATTTTGATGACTTTAACAAAATTTAATTTAATCTATACCGTGACGGCATATGATTTTGATGCGGCAACAGTCGTAATAAAGAAACTATTATCTTAACGAGGTTATAGTATTAAAACTGTAAACTTAAGGGGCCAAACGTAAAATTAACATTAGCAAGGATTGTTCCCAAGGCCCCTGAATGGCCGGCTTATATTTATGAATTCAAAATATTATTAACGATTGAACTCAAAACTTTATGAATCCATCAACATCTGATTAGGTTGAGTATCAAAAAAGTTTAATCAATTTTGAACTGAATGCTCCTAGGGCTTTTTTTATATGTAATAATAACATTAAAGCCCCCTAAAGTATTTTTATTTGTGAAAATACAGAAAGTCAAAGGCCGGCCAGATATTATTACCCCTATTCTTTAATCATGTATAATTTTATTTTAATCAAGTAGGGGTATCATTGACTATAAATTAAACCATATGATGGCATCATGGACCATGGAGTTAACTTTTTTATATGTGTTTTGAATTTCGGGCTTATTTATTGTATATGCTACTGACCCAGTATTTTAAAAAAAAAAACAAACAAAATGTGTCATTAATAAACACAACTACTATTAGTAAGACAGGAAGATCGTTAATAACCGTCAAAAACAAATAATATATGGTTTTATATAATAATAAGCTACCATATAATTAAATGGAACTTAACCGACATTACATTATCCTCTGAGTCTACCATTACCAAAAAAAAAAAAAAAAATTTTATTTATTTATATTTGATGCTTGTGGTGATGTCACCCTACATCATTTTTTTGAAAAAAAAAATTCTATGATTTTTAAATCAATTTTGAGTTTTCTTTTAGCTGAGATAACTTGTACATAACGGACTCTAAAGTTGCCATTTTGTATTATTTCTTAACAATACGGCACGAAAATAATGGGATAATGATTCACTATGCGTATACAATAGGTTTATGGAGTAAGAATAAAAATGGAATAAGTTGATGAGGTAAGTCAAACATTATGTCTTATATATAGTATTTTTTTTGTTCTCTCTTACTTCATTTGATTACACATACATATTTTATAAGAAAATTGGTGAGTTTCTTCATTATTTCTTTTGTTAAAAGATGGGGTGGGTAAAATAAATAAATAAACAAATAAATTTTGATGACTTGTACACATGGTTTAAGTAAACATTTCTTGCATGATTAAAAGAGTCATATGACGATGATAGTACTAAGATTAGCTTAATTTTCCATCCACAACAATCAGTAAATAAAATAAAATAAACAAATATGAGATATATGTATATTATCATAATGGCGACGCATTATTATAAAATTGTCGAGTAAACGTACAAGTAATATGATATACTAATTTCATTTGCGACTTTGAAATTAAATAAGAGAAGGTTCATCCTACCAATATATAAATTTATTTAGCCTCATTTTTTCAAAGTCAAGTTTGGATAGCATAAGAAAGTGCAATTAGTCCACCTTTTGGCGTTTTGGTATCAAGTTTAGGTTTCTATGGAAAATTTAGCTTCGAGTCTATGGCTCATCTTTCTCAAACCAATTGAGAGCACGCAAAGACAGGAGACACGTAATGTGCTTTCGGTTTTTGCTTCTCCAAACACAATGTATGAGAAGCATAGGGGGACCCTCAAGCTCTAGGCATGTGTAAATCTTACCTAGTCGAGCTTACATCACCATACTTGACAATAAGTTATTTTGACTTCGCCAAATTCTTGATTTTTGAATTGATCAAACATAAGGATAAGTTCAAGAGAAAATGTTGCAAGTTACATCTATAAAGAACCCAAGTAATATCTTGAGTTAGGCAATTAGTGATCATCCGCAAATTGAAAAAAAAGAAGGATCAATTTAAGTTCTAAATATTTGTCATTAATTGGAAAACATTCAATAATTTGGTGGTAAATTGAATTTGTGTAGTTGTCTTTCTAACGTTTGGAAGTAAATTCACCTAATTTCAATTCAATTATTGGCATTGTTATAAATAGAGTTGATTTGTAAGATTACAATAGATTCTTGATTATAATATTTGTATATTTGTAATGTAACATTCAATAAAAATCAGGATTCGAATTTAAATGCTCAATTCTAAATAAATAGCGAACATCAAAATGTAAAAAAAAAAGAATAATAATTGTATTATCTAATTAAGACTAGTAATTGCTGCTTAGGTAAACCACTTGTGTGCATTTGGGTTGGCAGTCTTAATACTTGAAGCTGGAAATTTAAAGCTGCGAAAATGGATGGTTACTTCTTACACACTCCTAATCATTAAAAAAGAAAAAAAGAAAAAAAAGACAACAATCAATTACCAGGCAAAAAAACATGTACTCTGTATTACATTTTAATAATTGAAACAGTATCCCAGAGAATTTTGATTTATGTACGAAATTTATTGTTTAATTATCGCAAGTTGATAGATCGCCCGTACATAAGTACAACTGTATCCAGCATACAAATTTACTTTGATTCAAACTGAGTTTTGTTTCCCTAATTTTGGGTGTGCTTAAGGTAATTAATTAAGTAATTAATATTTCCTCCACACATTCTTTGAGGTGCTTAGTGTTCCTAATCAGGAAGCTTGAATATGCAAGTGAGCCTTGTTTTAGTGAAAATCAAGGCTTCCAGACAAAGTTATGAGCTCTACTTTGATGAACAAATCTTGTTTTCTAACTAAGCACAAAACATTTTACCACCAAAATTTGCCAAAAATAAGACTTACTTTGACTAGAATAAATTATGTCTTGGTCTTGGTAATAATATTTCAAAAATAATTATTCATGAAAATACTCAATTTCATAAAGCTATCCACGTATGGTTTCACATTGACCTTATGTAAATAATTAGAATATTTAAGAGCGGCTTTCAAAATATTTTAATAACTAAATAAAGACTAAAGTAAGATAGAAGGTGGGAACATAAATTAAAACATTTTTTTTTCAGTGAATTAAACTATCTGTTATTTGAAAATCATTTTGGGCCCCGACTAATTCAAATTCGAGCCGAGTAGGATCAATAGAACGGTAAAACTCTCCTAATAGATATTTAACTGAAACATTTTCAAGATAAAGATAATTGTTAAATTGTTAGCACTGCATAAAACCATTCCTCTTAGAGTAGCTATTAATATGAAAAATAAAAACTTTGTTACAGTCATTTCTGTATGTTTAGCTTACTTTGCGACTAGAGAAATATAGAGTTAAACATAATAAAATTAAAAATTAAAAAAATTTGGTTGACATTTTTCGTTTGGAACATCATACAGTTTCTACTCCCATTCAGTAAAATATAACAATTGCATATAGATTACACTTGTTTTTAGCAAAAAAGCTATGAATGAAATTATCAGATTTTCTTTTTATTATTTTTTTCGGATTGCGTAGTAAATATTACAAATAATTGAAAGACAAGAATGCAGAAAGGATACAGTGATGTCAACTTAAGATAATAAAAATCTGAACCATTGTTTGGTCTCTACAAAACGTGCACATGAACTGGTCAATTATTATTTTTTCCTAAATATTAGTATCCCTTTTTCAAAACTACAGTAACTCTAGAGTTTCCAGTTATGTAACCTTAATTGACAAGAGTAAAAAAATTTCCAAGTATCTAATAAAAGAAATAAAAATTAAACCAACTTTCACTTCTCAATTTTAAGAAGCCATAGCCTTGAACCTTCTTGGAAGAGTGAGATTGACTCAAATGAAGAATTTATGGTCACAAAGTGGAAGAAACGTGCGGATCAGGAAAAGTAAAGGAAAGTGGGAGCCAGCATATTTTGTATTGCCGCACGTTTTTGAAGGCCAAATTGTCCATTGCTTGATTGCACGTGAAAGGCCAAGGAACCACCCCAGCCGGTAGCCATTGGGTGACTCACGTGATTTTGTGTGCATATGTAATTCTAATAATGTTTGATTATGCGGTAACTTTTTGGGTAATTAATTTGGTTTCTACTGGCCTTTTTATTTTAATGGTCTAAAGTCAAGAGTCAAGGCTTTACCGCCGTGGAATATAAGGCAGAAAGTAAAAAGACTTGTGCTTTTGTGTGTTGCTTTGAAACTTCCCTATGACAACGTGGGTTTATTTTACTTGGTTCAAATCTGGTACCCACTGAAGAGTTACCTTTTGAATTTTTTTTAATTGGGTTGTTTCCAAAAGTTCTGATTAACTCTGTGGGTGTTATTCTAGTAAAATCTCTTATGTAAAAATAAGAGATATAGGATTTGGATCCTACACATATGGATAATGAAGGAATTTAATTGCGTTAACTTATAATAGTAATCATAACAAATAATAATAATAATCGATTAAGGAGTCATTTAGGTGAGTAGATAAATTACTCATTTATTAGAATATTCAATCATTTTGATAAATGAGTTTTTGAAATATTGTATTTTGACACATGATGTGGATTTGTCATATTAAATAAGTCTATCAAGATTAAAATATTAAGTTTATGTTGAGTTCATTTATGTGTTAAAAGAGATACAATTATCACTCCACCTAGCAGCGGTTCAAGTTTTCATTTGGACATTCAAGGCTTTTTCTCCCATTAAATTAAATAGAGTTAGGTATCTCTCCAATTATCTAGGTGGAGTACATATCTTCACAATATTTGTAAGAATAAAAATTTGGATTGTACCATAATATATCTTATTTAAGTGATCCCAATATATATATATATATATATATATGATATAATATCTGTAGACTTATACAATTGTAATGAAAAAAGAGGGGGGGGGGGGGGAGCGAGATAATCTAATAGTAAAATTTTATGTCAAATCTTTTGTTGAAAAAATAGGGCTGGAGAACGTAGCTCTTCAATAGTTGAAGTAAACTATATCCATGGCATGGGTAGCTTGGCCTAGTCCAGCTAGTACTTTCAAGGACTTTGCTCCCAAATACTCCCTTATTTGCTGACACCATATCCCCTAGACATCTCACATTTTGATTTTGACGACTGAAACGCCTTGAATTTACTTATCTTCATTCTCCAAATAGTATATTAAGATGAAATAAGGAATAATGGAATGTATTCAATATGTTGATATTATTTTCATAACCACTGAAAAAAAAATTATTTTAAAATTTTGATGGGGTTGATTGAGAAATGGGGTCTGACTAGATAAATTGATGTCTCAGAGTACAAATTCAATAATTCTTAGGTTTACTAGACCCACAAAACAGCTAAAAAGTGTTTCTTATTGGGCCAACTAGGTGCCCAATTGATTGGGCTAGCAAAATTGTAGTTGCCATTTATTTGAACATTAATTTGAGATGGAATAACAGCAATTCCCATCATTACTTAGTTCATACAGTTGGATAAGAAGCCATCATGGCAATGCCACAAGCCCCTTCCTGGGCACCAACTTCTCTTTGAATCCTCACATATCCACCCTCCCCCCAGCCTGTGCCCCAAGAATTCTTCACCAACCAATACTTAGTCCCATCAGAACTAGCCCCGTAGCCAATAGCTGTGACCCCATGATCAATATCCGTGCCACACTCCTATTTTATGATGCCGCTCGAGTAAAATTGGAACCTGTACCCGCTGCTGTCAATCGAAACAGAGACGGGCTGGTCAGCCACTACTTGCATTAATGCCTGCTCGTTATTTGCCGGCACAAATTTGAACCCAGATATTGTTGCTGCGGCGGCGTCATTTTCGTACTTGGTTGTTTTGCAAGCGCCATAATCATTTCCCACGAAGGGATAATCAACCTCAGTTGTGAGGCCATTGTTGTTCTTAATGAACTCAAAGGCAGTGTCCATGCGACCAACTGTACAGCCTCGATCAAAGCTTCCAGTGTCACAGTCAACGAGCTCTTGCTCTGATAATGACATTAACTTGCCTGTTTCAATTTTTGTTATTCCTTCCACTGCAGCCACGGCGGAAAATGCCCAGCAACAATCTGCAATGTTACTCAGTGGCGGACTAGAAACTAAAATTAGGGGTTAGTTCAAAAAAATTTATTTAACTTAGGATTTTTTTTTTATGTTCACTTAAATACATTTTAAGTCTTATAAATTTAAAATTTATTATTTTTTTAAAATTCTAAATAATAATAATAATAAAAAATTATTTATTTTAAATGCGTGAAATATCATTTTTCGAAGTAGTTTCCACAAAATTTTTTAAAAAATGCCTATTGGGATTTGAATCAAGACTTTAAAATCATCAAATAATATTCTTACCATTAAATTACAAGTCTTTAAATATATGAAAAATGTGTTCAAATTATTTTTATATAACTTTTTCAGAAGGGGTTTGAGGTACATTTAAAAGAAAAATTAATGGCTCAGAAGGGATTGAAGCCTCTCTTAGGCCTTAATTGGGTCCGCCCATGTGTATGTATATATATCTTATATATATAGTATGTAAAACTATCATATATGTTAAAATTCTTAATAAGATGATCCATCTATTATATTTTAATCAAAATTTATATTGTTTGGCCTTTGGCCCTCCAAATGTATTATTTTCATGTGATAACTCTCTCAACTTTGTTGTTTCTATAACACGCTTCCTTTTCAGTCACTGCATAAACAATTATGTACACAATCGAGTAATGTTAAGGATATCGACATTTGAGTTCCAACTCATGATGTGACAATATTTCTATTAGGTATTCAGATGAATTATTTATGTTTAACATGATATGGCTGAATTCCCATTAGGTTAATTATTAATGTTTAATATGATGTGATAATAAATAAATTGTCATATTTGAGACTCAAACATTAGGATCTATAACATTAATTATTGATACAACTCCACATGTATTAAGAGTACCAATATTACTATATTAGTAAAGCAAGAAAAACAATAGCTCCACAAGTTAAACTTGCAACTTACTACAATCGCCTTGATCCTTGACAGGAGTAACAGCACCATTTTCTCTCGAATCCATGCTACTTGGCACGTCAGTTACAGTCGAGTTTGCATCCATAGGAGACGAGGCATCTGGATCTGATGTGGAAATAACTGGAGAGTTTTGATTTTGCTAATCGTAACCAGCATATATGCTATTAAATTCGTCATTAGTTAGGTCTGAAAATTTGTTAACAGCAAGCTTGTATCCCCTATCTTTTCCAACACCATTGTTAAAGTTTTCAATATATTTCACATTGTCTTTGAAAATCATATGCCGTCTCTGCTTTTTCTGCTTCATCTGCATACACAAGTCCATGTTGAGCCATCCACTGCTCATGCATCTTTAGCATGATTAATTTTTCACCAATAGGGCGGCATAGAGCATGAATGGCCCAAAAGTACATGACAAGAAGAGATACTAAGCAAAAATATTGGCATATGTTTGTGAAAGCCATGTGTGATACCAAGAGTTTAAAATGTGGTCACTTTATGGGCATAGATGATACAAAATGGTAATGGGTTTTAATAGACTAGGATTCTTGCAACATAGTAATTCAAAAATTGAATTATTCTTTAAAGGGTCACCTTATGTTACGTTGAGTGTAACATACACACACTCACATCAACAGTAACAAGTCTCGTCATTTTACTGTTGCTGTGAGTGTGTGTATGTTACACTCAACGTAACACAGCAGTGGCCTTCTTTAAAATATAATGCTTTTTGACACTCTAGACAACTTGCAGGGTTTAAGATAACAATTTGGAAGGACCTTTTTTTCTTTTTTGCTGAGCTGTGTACGCACAAAGTTGGAGCGAAGTGCATTTTTTTTAGGAAGCACTGAGATTTTCTTTTCTTTTTTTAATATTGATTATACATCATATTATTGTATTAAATAAATATTTACAATTGCTATTATAGCAGATATTACATTAATATTTATAATCAAATATACATAATTAGGACTTACATTATTAATTGAGATTTATATTATTACATTAAATTCTATGAAGTACATAGATTATTAATTGAAACTTACATTATTACATTAAATTCTATGAAATACATGCCTCTTTAACCTTTACAAAAGAGGGATGTTTCTGCTCCAATCACATTTCGTAAGGGAAAAAGACTTTAAAATATTTTAGCCCCCACAATACTTTTGTGGGGGCTTGAACCGCTGCCATCACACTTGTGAGGGTAGCAGCTCAACACTCGGCCTTTGGCCGACGAAAGCACTAAGATTTTAGTTATATATGTGTGCGCCCGCATTGGCTTTCCGTCAGCTTGAGAATTTTGACAAAGATTTCCACCAATTATATTTCATTATTTATTTACGATAGTGAATGATTAATTAAGATGAAATAGATATAGCATGTTATTTATGCATTCACCACATAGTTTTGTACAAATGTAAGGGATTTTTTGTTACAGTACTTTTCAAATTGTTCCTTACATTGTCTTCATTTAAGATGTGCAACCTAAATTTTAGAGAGTGTATTGAAAATTTTGTGATTGTGAACAATAATCTGACCCTTGACGAGAATATGTATATATAATCAAGATTCTTCAAAATAATTAATTGGAAAACCACATGATCTAGGAGACATCTTAAATCTTATTGAATTAACATCAGTAACTATATATATTTGACTGATCGATGTCATTGACTCATGAATTTTAGTTGTAGCACTTCACGTCAATTTGGAGCCCATTTTTTTTTTTTTTGTATTTTATCAAAGGCACTGTAGAATTTCAGCGATCAAGTCGATTAATTGGCCATTTAATTGTGACCTACGAGTACTTGCTCGACCATAATTCGTTGTATGGCCATATATTTTAATTTTGACATTTTATATTCAACATTCATAAAACGTGGAAAATTTTAACTTTCTTTTTTCGAATTATTACAAGCATGCTTAGTGCTTATCTTTGAATTTGATGAGTCGGTTTGCAACTTCCAATTCGGCGCCTCTTACTTTTTTTTTGGCAAATTCAACAACGTACATGTGCTGTTTATTTATTTTACAGTGTCAACTATTTTAAATTATTTTATATTCTATTGAATTTGTTCGTGACTAATATCGAATATCAAGGAGCAATTTTAATAGATTCTTGTTATATTAATGAATTTAAATATCGTGAAATACTAACTAGGCAACCCAAGAGGGGGGGTTAATTGGAATTTTAAAATTTAAGCTAAGCAATTCGCTCAACAATTTAATCTATTGCCTTAATCAAATTGAAAACAATAAATTCAATAAAAGCACAATAATAAATGAGTAAGGTAAGAGAAAGCAAACTCAAGGATTTTTACGTGGTTCGGCAATCCCCGCCTACGTCCACGCCTCCAAGCACACCGGGCTTGAGGATTTCACTAAGCTAGCCTCCCAAGGCTTCAAACGCTTACAATTGACTTCCAAGGTGTCAATGGACCTTTACAACAAGAGATTATCCCCAATCTCTTAACCCAAGTGTATCCCAACACTTACAATCTTTTAACTTGATTTTACAAAAAGGATTACAAATGAATCTCTCTCACACAATGTATTTGATCACAAGTGAAAGCTCAATGTGTGAATGAATGAGATGAATACAAAGATTTAAAGCTCAATGAAAGTTGTATTCTCTATATTTTGCTCAATGATGATCGTTGGAATTATTCTTGTTTGAATTGGATTGAGCTTATTTATAGTTGGAGCTGAAAAACTAGCCGTTATAGACTGTCGGACAGAAAACGGTTCGCCGTTAACCATAAACGGTTAACCGTTTCGGTCGGTCAAAGTTACCGTTGGGCTAATTTTCAAATAAACGGTTAGCCGTTTAGGCTTACCCTTTCGCCGTTAATTTCCAGAGATTAGGCTTACCCTTTCGCCGTTAATTTCCAGAGACCTGCAAAACAAATTTGGTTTAACCGTTCTTACTAAACGGTTCAAAACGGTTCACCGTTAGTTTCCAGAATCATCATATTAACAATACTTTAAAGAACATGCTTTCTGGAAATTATCGGTTAGCCTTTTTAAAGAACATGCTTTCTGGAAATTATCGGTTAGCCTTTTTAAATAAACGGTTAGCCGTTTCTAAATAAACGGTTAGCCGTTTGCTACAGTGATTGCTACAGTAACCTGCACAGTGCACTATTTTCTAAAATTACAGTTTGACCCCAAAATTTTACAAAACTGTACCATAGCCCAACACGTCATGAAACTTTGCAAATAGGTCCAATTTCAGAATTTTTAAGTAATGCTTTGTTAATCCCAAAACTTTCTGAAATTATGTTATAGCCCAAAAATGCTATGACACTTTTCAAATAAGTCCTTTACCAAAATTCAAGCAATACTTGTTTATTTCAAAGTTTTCAAAATTCTTTCAATTAAACCATAAACTTTGAAAAACAACCAATTTCATAAAATCATTTTTCCATTAAGAATGAAACATTTATAATGTGAAACTAATGATTTATTTAAAAAGAATAAAAACAATCAATTTCATAAAATCATTTTTCCATTAAATACAAAACATTTATAATGTGAAAATAATGATTTATTTAAAAAGAATATTAAATAATTTGAGCTTAAAAGATTAATCATTCTTAAACTTATTTGTTATCATCAAAATCAATATTATGGAAACATATATGTTAACAATCTCCCCCTTTTTGATGATGACAAACATTTCATGTATTTAAAGAATGATTCCACAAATTGCTCCCAAATTGCTCCCTCTAAATATAATCTTCTTTTACAATTTGCCAATTAGCTAAATTAACATATTTAAATACATGGATTTTTCTCCCCCTCATCATCAAAAAGAAAAACTTAATTGGCAAAGACAAAAGTAGCAAATTTTTATAGATTTGAAAACATGTATTCTTCTCCCCTTTCATCATAAAAAAGAAAACGTAAAGGAAAAGAATAAAAGTAGCAAATTTGTTATCCATGTTGTTTGAGTAGAAATTTTGAAAGAATCTCCCCCTAACAACAAGCATTACCTCAAATACAAGATTAGTAATATTACTCCCAAATTATTATAGATCATGATAAAAGCCAACTCCATACACAAATCATCACACCAAAATATCATGAACCATTATTCCATTAATCACCAAATCAACAACTCATAACATGAAATTTATCATATAAAACACCCATGAAATCAAATCGTCATTATATCTCAAAATCATCACCATAATCAAATATCATCAAAATGATCACCATAATCAAATATCAATTATCAAAAGAATACTCAAAGTGCATATTATTCTCCTCCCTTTTGATAACATTGAAATGATATATTAGTTTATCTCCCCCTTTGGACAACAAAAAAATTCAAAATGCATATTATCCAAAATCATATTATATGCTCCCCCTAAATATATGGCCAATTTTAAATTTTAACCATAATGATTTTATCCAAAAACATATCATATTTATCTCCCCTTAAAGATGAGCAAATTCTCAAATACTCAACGTGATTAAAAAATATTTCCATATAAGCTTCAACAATTATAACAAACCAATAACTCCTTCAATTCATCAAGCAACGCACATCTAATCATCAATTACCAAAATCATCAAGAAATCAAATCATTCCAAGTTTATGCCGAATTTTTGAAAATTCTTCTTCGCAAAGAGGTTTTGATTTCTTTACCAAATTGGCATGCATATTATCAAATATTCAAGCTCCATAATTATCAATCACATTTTATAAATAAAGACAACTAAACTCATCAAATATCTAATGTGACATTCAATATAACAAAAAAATCTCATATACTTAAAATTCTCGAAGTATATGTATTTCTCCCTTTTTCGATATCATTTAAAATAAGTAAGACATATTCAACAATACATCGATAAAGTACAAAAAATGCATTCATTCACTGATCATAGATTGCATAAGATCAAAGCTTCATCAAATACAATGTAATCATCAATGCACATTCTTTATCATCAAAACTTAAGTAAAAACATAAGTACGTAATGGCAATATATAAATCATCAAAATCAACATATGCCAATATATAGATCATCAAAATCAACATAACTATTAAGAAAAGCCATAATTATGAGTTAAAGAACAAGTGATCAAATTCGTTATTACAAATGCTCACATATATTTTTAAGTGATGATCTAGTAGTTACACTTTGTGACGGATATTCTAAAATTAAGATCTTAAGGTGAGAAGAAACATACCTCCACTTTTTAGGGAGTGTTTGAGAAGTACTTTCATTTTACTCCGCATTTGTTTCTTCATGTTGCTCCTCTTGATTTTCAAGTGATGCATTCTTTTAGCTATCATTTGATAATCTTCTTGTAGCTTTTCATCTATATTATCATCAACAACAACTTTCTCCATAGAGGAAGAATTAGACTCATCAAATATAACATGTATAAATTCTTCCACAATCAAAGTTCTTTTGTTATATACTCTATAAGTTTTGCTTATGTTTGAATAGCCAAGAAAAAATACAAACATCAAATTTTGGATCAAATTTGCCAAGATTATCTTTTGTGTTCAAAATAAAACATTTGCATCCAAAAACTTTGCAATAACTAATGTTAGGTTTTCTATATTTTCAAAACTCATAGAGAGTATTATTGAGATGATGTCTAATCAATGTGGTCTTAACCATTTTTTGAATAGACCTATCATTTCTCTTTACAACTCCATTTTGATGTAAAGTTATAGGTCATGAAAATTTATACTCAATGGCAAAATCATTACAAAAAAAATCTCAAATGCATGATTTTCTAATTATCCACCATGATAATTTCTAATGCAAGAAATAACATATAACTCATCTATCATGCATATACATCACACAATCATGAAATATGTAAGTATTCTAAGATTGAGAATTAAAGTATATCACTTATTTATCATGCTTAGGCATTACATAATCATTAAAATAAAAACAAATCCATCATGATGAGTTGACAAGTTATCATTATATATATATATAGCCATGCATCATGATAAAGCACTCAATGTTAAACACAATGATAATTCAATCATGTAAACATACAAGCATACTTTCGCAAATTCATTTATCATGATTCATTCAACAAAATTAATATGGCAAGAATTGTTACCAAAATAATTAAATCATCTTGCCTCATCTTTTTCTCCTAGCTCATACTCAAGTGAATATCCTCACAAGCTTTCATCAAGGAACTTCTCCACCATTCCTTGATTGTGGTACCTACAAAACAAATTCAAGATGTACCCTTTGGTACCCAAATATTCTTGGGTCCTTGAGTATTAGCAATGGTTCCTTTTGGAACCCAAATACACTTGACTCCATAATATACATGTCTCTTAATTGGACATCTATTCTTCATATGACCATTTTGATTGCAATAATGACAAACAATTTTATGATCACTTGTGGAGGTAGCCTTAACAAAATAATTCTTATAATATTTTTGTTTCAAATAAGGCTTATACCCAAGTCCTCCTTTATCAAACACACATTTTTGAGTGCTTAGTAATTTTTCTAAGTTCTTTTGACCATTTGTGAATTTTAACACAATTTCATTGAGCTCATTACTCTTTTTCTTAAGCACATCATTTTCATTCATCAATTTATCAACATGTGATTTTTCATGCTCATACGAAATACTTTGTTGACATTTAAATGATGCAATCCTATCATGTAACAATTTATTATCCAACTCTAGTCCTTTAATCTTTTCATTTAATGAATCATTGCATTTCTGTAAAGCATCATTTTCATTTTTCAAGTCATCTACATATGATTCTAGATGCTCATGTGAAGTGCTAAGTTTCTCATTTGATAATGCAACTCTATTATGCAAGGTTTTATTATCTAATTCTAATCCTTTAATCTTCTCATTCAATGACTCATTGCATTTTTGCATGGCATCCTTTTCATTTGTAGATTCTAGCAATTTCGTTTTAAGGCATGCATTCTTTTTACCAAATTTCATCAACTCATCATGCATTTCTTTAAAAGCATCATACAATTCATCATAGGTTGGATCACTTACCTCATCAAGTTCATCATCCGATTCATCTCCAATTGCCATAAGTGCCAAATTCGACACTTCATGAAATTCCTCCTCGTTTGTAGTCTCCTCATACACAATTTCAAGTTTTCTCCAAATTTCATAAGCATTAGAACAATTTGAAACTCTATTAAATTCATTTTTATCTAAGGCACAAAATAAAGCATTCATAGCCTTGGAATTTAAAGAAATATTTTTCTTATCCAACTCACTTAAAGCATTCTTTCTAGGAATGAATAAATCATTACAAACAACTTCCCAAATTTCATAATCTAAAGCTTGTAAATAAATTCTCATCCTAGTTTTCCAATAAGGATAATCATTTCCATCGAAAAATGGAGGTCTAGTGATAGATTGGCCTTCCATGATGGTTGAGCTAATTTGGGTTGCTATGGATCTTTAACTCTAGACGGTTAAGTCTACACAAGAGCACCTTGCTCTGATACCAAATGAAATACTAACTAGGCAACCCAAGAGGGGGGGTGAATTGGAATTTTAAAATTTAAGCTAAGCAATTCGCTCAACAATTTAATCTATTGCCTTAATCAAATTGAAAACAATAAATTCAATAAAAGCACAATAATAAATGAGTAAGGTAAGAGAAAGCAAACTCAAGGATTTTTACGTGGTTCGGCAATCCCCGCCTACGTCCACGCCTCCAAGCACACCGGGCTTGAGGATTTCACTAAGCTAGCCTCCCAAGGCTTCAAACGCTTACAATTGACTTTCAAGGTGTCAATGGACCTTTACAACAAGAGATTATCCCCAATCTCTTAACCCAAGTGTATCCCAACACTTACAATCTTTTAACTTGATTTTACAAAAAGGATTACAAATGAATCTCTCTCACACAATGTATTTGATCACAAGTGAAAGCTCAATGTGTGAATGAATGAGATGAATACAAAGATTTAAAGCTCAATGAAAGTTGTATTCTCTATATTTTGCTCAATGATGATCGTTGGAATTATTCTTGTTTGAATTGGATTGAGCTTATTTATAGTTGGAGCTGAAAAACTAGCCGTTATAGACTGTCGGACAGAAAACGGTTCGCCGTTAACCATAAACGGTTAACCGTTTCGGTCGGTCAAAGTTACCGTTGGGCTAATTTTCAAATAAACGGTTAGCCGTTTAGGCTTACCCTTTCGCCGTTAATTTCCAGAGACCTGCAAAACAAATTTGGTTTAACCGTTCTTACTAAACGGTTCAAGGTTAGCAAACTGGAAATAATCGGTTAACCGTTTTCAATAAACGGTTCACCGTTAGTTTCCAGAATCATCATATTAACAATACTTTAAAGAACATGCTTTCTGGAAATTATCGGTTAGCCTTTTTAAATAAACGGTTAGCCGTTTCTAAATAAACGGTTAGCCGTTTGCTACAGTGATTGCTACAGTAACCTGCACAGTGCACTATTTTCTAAAATTACAGTTTGACCCCAAAATTTTACAAAACTGTACCATAGCCCAACACGTCATGAAACTTTGCAAATAGGTCCAATTTCAGAATTTTTAAGTAATGCTTTGTTAATCCCAAAACTTTCTGAAATTATGTTATAGCCCAAAAATGCTATGACACTTTTCAAATAAGTCCTTTACCAAAATTCAAGCAATACTTGTTTATTTCAAAGTTTTCAAAATTCTTTCAATTAAACCATAAACTTTGAAAAACAACCAATTTCATAAAATCATTTTTCCATTAAGAATGAAACATTTATAATGTGAAACTAATGATTTATTTAAAAAGAATAAAAACAATCAATTTCATAAAATCATTTTTCCATTAAATACAAAACATTTATAATGTGAAAATAATGATTTATTTAAAAAGAATATTAAATAATTTGAGCTTAAAAGATTAATCATTCTTAAACTTATTTGTTATCATCAAAATCAATATTATGGAAACATATATGTTAACATATCGCACCCTATATAATAATATACAGTAATGCTACACATCTCAAATTTTTTATCCTAAACGATGTGTCATTAATTGAGTGGTTGATAATTCTTTACAAGATTCAAGTGAATTAATTGTATTATCTCACCAACTAATTGATAAATGTCACGTCATTTGGGATAACTTTTTGGGATAAAAAATTTAGGATGTGTAGCACTATTCAATAATATATTATAAACAGATATAACAGAGGGGTTCCTAACTGCAGAGTTGTTGTTCAATCATTTTGTGCCTTGGCAGATAGTGCAAGTCACTCTCATCTCTCTCTTTCTCTCGTCCATGCTTGGCTTCGGTGTGTGAAGCTTCAAGCTTTGATCAAGGTAGCAGTGTGCTGAGATTTGGATCAAGTAAGAGGTGAGGAGGGAGCTAAATCACAAAGATAGGTCATGACAAGTTAAGGTACATGGTCTTGTCTCTCTTTCTCAAGCATGTGTTTCATTGTAAGTGTAAGATCATGAGAGTATGTTTGTACAGGAAAATATTGTGGCCCTGATCAACATTGTTCTCAACAAATTTACATTCTAATTGTAGCAAAATCGTCCAAGGTACGGTAAAACAAGAGGCCCGGTGAAAAGAACAATAATAAGGATTGGGCTCAGCCCAGCCCAGCCCAGCCCAATTGTAAATGGAAATCAAAAACTCAACGCCGCAAGCGCAAAATAGTAGAACCCGAAGCCCTCTCTTCCAAAATATATTCCGTCTTTCTCTCTCACATTCCTACTCGCCAAAGCTCGACGGTGGCCCAGATTTAGAGGCTTCTACTGTTAGAACCGCTCTTCTCTTCTTCTAAATTCTAATATCTAAATTAAATTCCCCTCTTCACCGGCATGCCATTAAATTTTCACTTCTCATTTACTACAAGATTCATGCCAATTTTAAGGTCCGTTTTTCTTTTCTTTTCTTTTTCCTTTTGTTTTTCTCATTTATTTTCTCGTTTCTCCAAAATAAATAAATACTGTCAAAAGAATAGCTAATAAAATTAAGTTAGCCCCCCCCCCCCCACCCCCAAAAAAAAAAAAGCTAGTAATTGAATTTCCTGCTTCCTTGTTGCTCCAATTTTATAATGTCCATCTTCAAGTAAGCTTACTTTTGTTCCTTTGTTTATTTCTCTTAGCTCCTGCTTGTAATGTAAGGTTTGTGTTTGTTTGGCTGCTGAGAAAGCAGAGGAAAACAGAAGAAAGAAATAAGAAAAAATATATCAAAGCTTGAAAACCTCTTTTTAATGTTGCATTTGTTTCAGCTTCGGTACAAGCTTTTCAGCTCCATAATCTCCCGAAGCCAGACGTATTTAGGTTAGATAATTTCTTATGTAACATTTCAGCCTCCAGTCTTGAAAAGACAACAACCAGTTCGGCGTAGTAGTTTATTGAACTCTTACGGCATTTGGGTTTTACTTTATATTTCAGATGATTCTTGAATAGATTTTATTATCTGGTAATGCATATGGTATGTGTAGATTTTTTGAAGCACGGAAGTAAGATATGCACATTTTGCAAATGCGAGTCTTAAGTTTAAAATACCTCTCAGGTTTAGGGGCAGTTGGCGGTATATAATTTTTGACTCTCGTGTCTTTGATAATAAGTGAAATATTTTGCTTATTCATCTCACTTTAGTACGCGTATGCCATTTACGTTTGCAATGCTAGGTTATAAGCTGTCTAATATTGTTGTATCTTCTGCAGGTGCATAGGATTTATACTAGGCTAAAGAATCTGTTCCTGTTGTTGTGGGTGAGTGTTCTTTGTTTGGTGCCAATTTTGAAGAGAAAGTTGGTTTGAATTGTATGCTTCACATTTTTTTGTGGCAAATACAAAGTCGGGAAGCATAATGGAGTGATAATTCTTTTTAGTTAGTCAATATTCATTTTATGTTCTTCAAATTAGCTTTTTGATTGATATGTCCAAGGCTGAGCATATGGGTGTTTCTCCATCACAAGTGACTAGTTCAACTAGAGATCATTCATGCCTTAAACAAACAACACCTGAACAGATGTGTAAATTTTGTGCTGAATGTATACATAGTGAGCCATTAGAATCAAAGAGTTTGCTTGGTTCTGAAGCTGTAGAAAATGAGCCTAGAGAAACCAGCATTCCAAATAGTGAGAAACTCCAAGCATTTTGTGGAGATGTGCCGGACAGTTCCTTCACTGACCATTTGGCACCCCCTTCTGAAGATATGAGAAAGAGTACTCAAACAAATAAAGCTTCATGCTCTCAACAAAATACGTCAGAGCAGAAACATGGCACTGAATTAATGCATAACGAACAATCAGAACAAAAGCATCAGCTATGTTATCAAATTGTATTTGACAAACCTCAAGCAACCAGTTTGGTGGACAATGCAACATTGCAACCAGTCTCTAAAGATGTGAGCAAGAGTAGTCAGACTGGTAATAGACAAGCACTTGACTTTCTTTCTGGAAATAGGTGTAATGAACTTGATGTTGATTGTGTTCATAGTGAACCATTGAATCAGAAACATCAACTTGGTTCTGAAATCATACAAAATGAACCAGCAGTCAACGTTGCAAGGTTACCCAGTGATGGTGTTGAAGAAAACTTGCAAACAATTTCTGAAGACTTGACCAAGGTTTGTCCTGTTGAACCTTCGCAGTCACCTCCAAGAGATGCAAACAAAAGTTGTCAGGCCGGCGAGATTTCATGCCTTCAACAATCTTCATCAGAGCAGACACCTGAGTTTACTCCTGGAATCTCGAGCCATGAACCATCAGTAGTAAATTATAAACTTGGCTCTCAACTTGAACAAACTGAACTAGGGGAAACTAGTGCTGGCGAGTTAGGGGCCTCTCTTGAACTTGTGGTCAAAAGTTCTATTGAACAATTAAAACAACTTGAAGTTCCGATTACAATTCCTAGCACCAAAACATCTGCAACCAAACATTTGCAATCATCTTCTGATCTCATGGAAAAAAAATCTTGTCTTGAGCAGTCGGAAACACCACCTAATTATGTGGCAAATAATTCTGCATGCTTGGGGCGCAAGGGCAAAAGAGCTACAAAATCTTTAAAGAATAACTATACAGTAAGATCTTTGATAGGCAGTGATAGAGTTCTGCGCTCCAGGTCAGGCGAGAGACCTTTACCTCCTGAGTCTAGTAACAATTTGGCTGATGTTAATTCTATTGGAGAAAGAAAACAAAAGAAGCGGAACAAAATTAGAAGGAAGAAGATAGTAGCTGATGAATATTCAAGAATCAGGACACATCTAAGATATTTATTAAACCGAATTAACTACGAGCAAAACTTGATTGATGCTTATTCTAGCGAAGGCTGGAAAGGATTAAGGTAGTATGTGCATTGTATTTCTATTTTGCCTTATTTTTTCATTTCTGCACTAGTTTTTGAGATAATTTTCATTTTATTTAGTATCACTGGATTCCTTTGTGTAGATTATTACTATTATTTTTTTTTTTCTGTGGTTGGCATGTGAGCCAAGGGAGAGTTATAAATAGGATGAAGTGACAATAGGATTATGAAGTGCCATATTATTGAGATTTCACGTTCCCTTTTCTTTGCTTTCATCTTTTTGGCAACCAAAAGGCAGAAGGTTATACTCAGGGCATTCTGTAGATAGAATGTATTTGTGATCTGTTAAATGTCATCTTTTTATGCTTCAAAATGCATAAAATATAAATTGTTAGGTTTGTATTTTATCTACATTGTTTTAAATATGTACTCTGTTTATTAACTGTTGCAGTGTCGAAAAATTAAAGCCAGAGAAGGAGCTTCAACGAGCCACATCAGAAATCCTTCGACGCAAATTGAAAATTAGAGATTTATTTCAACGTCTTGATTCACTATGTGCTGGAGGATTTCCAAAATCTTTATTTGATTCTGAAGGACAGATTGACAGTGAGGATGTAGGAGAACATTTCTTGATCTATTTGATGTTCAGAGATGAAATTCTTATTATATGTGCATATTTAGACATGATTTTTTTTTTGGGGGATAACAAATAATATACAAAAAGGTTGTAAATGATAAGATTTTGAAACCCTTTTATGGCAGATTTACTGTGCAAAATGTGGATCCAAAGACTTGTCTGCTGATAATGATATCATACTCTGCGATGGTGCTTGTGATCGTGGATTTCATCAATACTGCCTGGAGCCACCTTTGTTAAAAGAAGACAGTAAGCCTGAACTCTCTACTTCACACACACACGCACACACACATTAAATTAGGGTTTCTGGAGTTACTGTCCCCTCTTTTATATTTTTTGTTTTTGCTTACAGTTCCTCCTGATGACGAGGGTTGGTTGTGCCCTGGTTGTGATTGCAAAGTTGACTGCATTGACTTGGTTAACGAATTGCAAGGAACAAGGCTTTTTATCACCGACAACTGGGAGGTCAATGACACAACCTCCTGTCTCTAATGTATTAGCTACATACTACTTCAACTGACCCCTCAATGCTTATCTTGCTACTATCCATTGTGCAGAAGGTTTTTCCTGAAGCAGCAGCTGGACATAACCAGGATCCCAACTTCGGACTTGCTTCAGATGACTCTGATGATAATGAATATGATCCTGATGGTTCCGCAACTGATGAGCAAGATGAGGGAGATGAATCAAGTTCTGATGGATCAAGTTCTGATGACTCTGATTTCACTTCTACATCTGATGAAGTGGAGGCACCGGCCGATGACAAGACATATTTGGGCCTTTCTTCTGAAGATTCAGAGGATGATGAGTATAATCCCGATGCTCCAGAACTTGATGACAAAGTTACACAAGAAAGTTCAAGTTCAGGTTCCGATTTTACATCTGATTCTGAGGATCTTGCTGCTGTTCTGGAAGATAACAGATCTTCTGGAAATGATGAAGGTGCCGCATCTCCTCTTGGACACTCTAATGGACAGAGATATAAAGATGGTGGAAACAATGAGTCTTTAAATAATGAACTATTATCCATAATAAAACCTGGGCAAGATGGTGCTGTGCCTGTTTATGGAAAAAGAAGCAGTGAAAGGTTGGACTACAAAAAGTTGTATGATGTGAGTGTCATTTCAAACATTATTTCGTGTTACGATAACAGCTTTTTCTTTCTTAATATTATATACGTACCATGTGTTACACAATCAGTTTACTTGCCACTTTCAGCATTATGGATTTATTTCAGATTCTTTTTTAAAATTCTTAGCTGGTTTTTTATTTGCTCATCTGAGAGTGAGAGATGTGATTCTTCTGCTGTTACATCCTACCTAACTGTAATTATTACTCTTCCCTCTTGCCATTTATTCAAATTTAGAGACTATCTCTGTTATTCCTGGTAGTGCAAACAAAATAAGTACTCTGTATCATCCATTCATCTATTTTTATGTTCAACAAGATCCCTGCAGATGTTGTGTTTGGTCTTTGGCAGGCCTGTTTTCCATCAGTAACCACCAGTGGTATGGTTGCATCATATTTTCCACTGTCATTTGGTAAATGTTGTGCATGCATTTGTGTATTTGCGTGACCGAGAGAAAACTGAGGGTAGACCAGTCTCAATCACTTGGTGGTTGGTCATTTAACTAACAAAATATTAAACCGAATTCAGTACAGCACATATTATTGGGGATCCACTGTGCAATAGATTGGTTGGATGCTTAATGAATTGTATATTTCATTTCAATGAGCAGTGATTTACTAATGTTGTTAGCTTGTTCTAATACTAAAGAAAACAATACTGAATAAAACATTATAGTTATGTTATAATCCATTGTGTATGATTGTCAATGTCTGGACTGCCTCTCTGGTCATAAAATAATCCCGTACGTAGAAATTAACCATTACTGTGCTTAAAATATAATATTTATCCGATCTTGTCAGTTTTAGTTGTTATGGTGTTTGCAATATTACAGTGTCTTTGTCAATCTTATTGTTTCATAGATTATTGTATTCCACTCTGTAGTTTGCTGATTTTGATTCCCTGGTATATAGGAAACATATGGAAATGTTCCTTATGATTCAAGTGATGATGAAAGTTGGAGTGATGATGGAGGACCAAGAAAAAGGACAAAAAGTACTAAAGAAGGTTCTTCAGCATCTCCAGATGGAAAAACTCCTGTCATTAGGAGACGAAAGAGTACTAAGGCTGCAAAGGAAAAGCTAAACGAGACTGAAAATACTCCTAAAAGAAGAGGTCGTCCAAAGTTGAATACTGAAGATAGTAATATATCTCCAGCTAAATCACATGAAGGCTGTTCTACACCTGGTTCTCGGGGTAGAAGACATAGGACATCCTACAGAAAACTTGGAGAAGAAGTGACTCAGGTAATATGGTTAAGTGCAGATGCATTCCTTTTATATTGTGAGATATATAATGGCCATCACAAAGATGGCAATAATAATTTTATTGCAGTTTGAAGGGGTGGAGTAGCAGTGCGAGAAAGTCTTAAAAGACGGTCTTTTTGCTTTTTGCATTTGTATTAAAAGCTTTAGGGGTGGTCTCGATAGCTTGAAGGCAACAGCAGAAACTTTATAGAAATATAGAATTTAAGTAGATTATAAGAGTACATATGAAAAAGGTCAAGAGTGGAGACTATTACTTGATCCACTGGTATAACAACTTGATTTAGTGCAAACTTCTGTTTCGTATATCATTGCATAGTCTCAGATTTAACCATTATTAAGGTTTATTTTCGTTGTCCTAAATTTCATTTGACAAAATATTATAGATATAGCTCTTAATTCTTTGTTCTGATTGAACATCATTTATTGATCTTGTTGATTCACTAGGTGTTTTCTCATATACTTGTATACTTTTGGTTGCTTCACTCTTGGCCTTTCTTTATGAAATTAGAGAAAGAAACCCTTAATTTGAATCCAAGTTGATTTTTTTTTCAAGCTTCATCATTTTCCCTATTTCTAGAATTTAATGCTAAAAGTTGGATGGTGCTGTGATGCTACGAGAATAAATGTCTCCATTTATAGATAAAGTCTGTGTTAGTATCTCATTCTTAATGAACTTGCATTTGTAGTTTGATTTAGGAAGTTAGTCAACTAAAAAATCAATCCAACATATTCTGGAATATCGCAAAGTCGTAAATCCTTTGTAAATATTGTTTAGTTGCTGTTTTTGTAGTTTTTCAAAAAGTATTCTTGTGAAATAATAATGCCTTATCAGAAGGTTAAGGCAAGTTATAAGGAGTTGTTGGTGTGGAGACGGTCATCTTCATTTTGTAAACTTTAGAATGTTGTGCTGCTGATTTCTCTCTCTCCATCTCCATCTATCATATACATATCATATAACACCCAAACACACTTAAGATGGTTACACACACTGGCAGTTGAGAGGTAGAGCTAATCTTACGGTCTTTTTGCCATGCAGAAACTCTACAACTCCTTTAAGGAAAATCAGTATCCTAATCGAACCACAAAAGAAAGTTTGGCGAAAGAGCTAGGACTTACTTTTTCTCAGGTAATACCTTGTCCTATTGCTGTGGAAACAGACGTCTATGCATTCTTAAAGCTCCATTATCAAAATAGAAATTTTAGTGAACATTCAAGTTTTTCTTTGCAGGTTAGGAAATGGTTTGAGAATACTCGTTGGAGCTTCAACCATCCATCGTCTAAAAACGCAGAACTAGCCAATTCAGAAAAGGGCACCTGTACGCCTCAATCTAACAAGAACACAGTTGGAAGAGTTTCCAATTGCAATGGAGCTGAAAATGTGCAATCATCCAAGACGGGTGTTGACGATACGGGATGTATGACTGGGGATGTAAAGAATAATACTCAGGAGTGCAATAGTATTAAACCTACAAGTCAAACATCTAGAAAGAGAGATAGAGATGGTAAATCAGGAGATCAGGCATCAGATCCAAGCTCAAAAATGGAGGTTATACAAGGTCTCTCAGCTAATTCACCTAAAGTTGAAGTGCAGGCAAATGGTCGAACTAGGAGAAGACGGAATTCTGCTGTTTGACCACACTAATTTTGATCTTCCAAGGTGAACAATGATGACCATTGACCTCATTGAAAAGCAATATCTACTGAGATGAGGAACTTCCTTCGTCTTTAAGGATTAACTCATAGAGAGAAGGGAAAAATATAGTAATTGTTGTATTGTAATTTCACAGGGCTCTACAGATTTTCGTCATCAGTTAAGATTAGCTGAAGCATCACAAGGATGCTAAATAAAACTGCTTAATTGATGTAGCTCATTACTAGCTTTAAAATTTAGTTGCTTGTACACATGCTTTGTTCAATTAATTGTTAAACCTGTAGACCACCTACTGGTCTGGTCTGGTTAGTAGACATGTAAAATTTACTCCATGAAATTGAAGGACCAGCGAGCGGGCAGAATTTTCTGACCCATTACAGTTGACCTTCAGTGTGGTTATCAATGTTTAACGTACTTTTTAGCTTAGGGATGCTGCTAATGATGTAGGATGGGTGTGTAGGATGAGCAGGTACATTTTCAAGACCAGAACTGGAGCCATAGGTGTCCGTTTTGAGCCCATAATGTACTAGGAAGAGATGAATCTAATCCAGTACATTTTGTTGTATTGGCCTTGTGGTTCCATGGGATGATACGAAATTGTGTTTCTTCAGATCTTGTTTTGCAAGCTAAATTTTTTTTTTTTCCTATTGCTTTAAAGTATTTTTATTTTTATTTCCTATACATTAGATTTAAGTGCTTTTTTTTTGTTTTCTTTATTTCGGTCAGTGGTATTTTATTATGTGGTAATAATTCGGGTTTACATATTTTGATAAATTGACGTTATTTAAGTGTATTATAAAAGGGCTTTAAAACTGTAGTTTGTCATTCAGATTCTATTTAAGTAATATTCTAGTTATTCAGAAACTTTTTGATTCTATCTTTTATCTTTCTTTACATTTTCGTTTCGTCAGCTAATGTATTAAAATGGTGTGTGTGTGTGGGTGTGTGGGTCGGTGTGTGTGTGTAAATGCCTCGATGCTCAAGTTGCACGAAAGAACTTATGCAGCAAGCCAGCACTTTTGTTGGCCAACTCTGAGCTTATGCTGCGACAGTTATGTTTGGGTTCGGCCAACTCTAGCTTGTAATTGGAAACCAGTATTCGACATACGATGTGATTCACTGTGGCAGTGATTTTGAACAAAATTAGTAGCGGCAAGTTTATACGGGGGTAATTTTCAAGTTCTATTAATTATGCTTGATTTGAGATCGAGTGTAGCCTCTATGTCTTCACACTTGAGTGAATTTACTGGCTAAGAGTAGTTAACACGTGAAAATGGTACTAAGTTTCAATGGGAATAATTTTAATCTCAGTAAGTTTGTGAATTGTGAGCATAACATTGTAAACTTATCGTGTTGATGATAAAATAAAGAACTCGCAAGGGCGGTAACGGCATTTTTGAAATAAAGAAAATGGCGGCATATCGGCGTCTGTTCAACCTCTCTTCCCTCTCTTTATAACAACAAATGATTAAACAATTAGTTAATCAGAGAGAACAGAAATTACAGAGTTTTTATGTTAATCAATCATGGGAAACGCTGATGCCGATCAAGAAAACAGCGTGCGCGACCCGCGCTCATCCTCCAAGAATCGAGCCTCACTGTTCTCCTCCGCCTCCCCGCCCCGCCACCACGCTCTAGAGACCCCCAGGCGAGTGGTGCTGGGCGAACTTACCAACTCGTTTAACGCCGGCTCCAGTCAGTGTTCGGATTCTCACAATACCCAGAAGCCTAAACGAATATTGAAAAGGAAATACGGGGAAGATACCCTTGAGTCGATTCAACGCGAGTCGAAGGAGACGAAGAATGAAAATGAAGAGCTTGCTGAACGGAAGAGCAATGAGAGCTTGAGTGCTTTGCGTAATTGCGCTTACTCCTCTTCTATATACAAGCATCTTCGCTCATTGGAGGTATTGGGTTTGAATTGATTTATTTTTGACAAATAGTGTATAATCGTTGAAATGGGAGTACTAATTCCAGGGCTTTTAATTTAGATTAAGGATGATGGATTTATTGTTAGTGTCCGAAATTTTGTTCCAATTTGAATGAGTGTTTGTAATTTCTCTGTCATTTGATTTTAGGCTTGTAAATTTGATTCTGAAGTTTTAGTTTCTTTTTTTTTTTTCTTTGGTTCTGAATGGCTTTTACAATTCTTGTGGAATGGAAACTTTAGCTGAGAAAAAAAGTTAGTGTTTGGAAAATATGATTTTAAATAATAATTTTAATAAAAATAGTAGAATTCCGTGGAGTAAAATTGCTTTAGCTTCTGAACTACACTGTATTTTGAAAGCCACGGGTGTTAGACAACAATAAGAAGCAGAGTAGTCTCTTTTGATTTGGATCATTTCTCAGGGATCGCAAGTTTGGTGTACTTTTCATATTTAATGTTGGTTACCTTGTAGGATTTGGAATTTGCTTCAAAGACCGCTTGTAGTTATTTGGAGTGTAAATTAAGCATAATTTTGAGACTTGGATCATTAAATTAACATTTGATCTAGAAAGTATTTATTGAAATTCTCCGGAAAATGTGGTTGTGAATTTGATCTCGTTTTGGGGACACTTTTGTTCCATTGGCATCATAATGGCTGTTTGAGACTAGATGCAAATTTACTATTTGATGTTGCTCAGTAATTATACTCGATTTACACTTGCGATCCTAATCCTAAAATTTGAACAATGTATTTTGCCCAGATATTATTTAAATGGACTGATATCGATGGTTTCATTTCTTGTAATGATTAGTGGCGATACATATGAAAGATTACTTATTATCTTTCCCCGCACAGTATCTCAGTGTTAGGCACGTGATCATAAGATGGGGAATGTATTTTTGTCAATGGGATTTTCTTGGACTGATTATGATGGTTGGTTATTCAGATTGAGGACAAGACGAGGCCATTGCCAAATTACTTGGAAAAGGTTCAGAATGATATTTCAATAAATATGCGACAAACTTTGGTGGATTGGCTGGTGGAAGTTCTAGAGGAATACAAGCTTGTTTCTGACACCCTTTATCTCACTGTATCATATGTTGATAGATTCCTTTCGTCACATGCTCTCAGCAGGAATAAGCTACAGCTTCTTGGTGTTTGTTGCATGCTTATTGCCTCGTACATACACATGAACCCCTTCACTTTTGTTTTATGTTTCCTGATAATTTGGTTGAGTTCTGTTCTCGAAATGTAAATCCTTTCATGATCTGGTGATGCAGAAAGTATGAAGAGATCAGTCCTCCCCATGTTGAAGACTTTTGCTATATAACAGATAATACCTACATGAAGGAAGAGGTGTTTATCGATCCCTTTCATCTATTTCACTCTGGTCTCCTTCGCCTTCCTTTTTCTAATCTTGTTTAATTTTCTTGTATTTAAAGAAAGTTCATTAGTTACCAAAAAAAAAAAAAGCTCATTAAAGAGACCAACTAGGCCCACTTGACTTTTGGTCTTTAATTTATCATCAATTCTTAGTTTCATTTCTCTACATCTTCTTGGCAACCAACTGGATAACTTGCTTTTGTTCTCTGCTGAGATTTTTTTTTTTTTTTCTTTTTAAGGCTTTGGTAGGCGTTAGTAACTATAAAAGTTGAAGATGGTTTTGCGGTGATCTGCAGGTGGTGGAGATGGAGGAAAAAGTTCTTGAATTTTTGAACTTTGAAATGGGTAGTCCAACAACCAAGAGTTTTCTCAGGTGAGATTAGCACAAAATATAGTAGGTTTTTGCATCTAAATTGTTCTCATGTTTTCTCTCCCACATTAATGAATTCCCGTTTAATCATTACTGGAACTTATGTCATACTTAATGTTGGAACTGCAGAATATTCACAAGAGTTACCGAAGAGAATTGCAAAGTATGGGAACCACTCTTATGGCCTTGAGGTTTCTTCCAGCCTCATTCATCTTCGCTTTTTAGTTGTAATGGAGTCTGTAATGATGTTTTCTGCAGAAGCCTGATCTACCATACGAGTTCTTGTCCTGCTACCTGGCAGAGCTAAGTTTGTTAGATTATGGGTGTTTGCGGTACTTACCTTCCCTGGTTGCTGCATCTTCTATTTTTCTTTCAAGATTCATCATGCAGCCAAAGATTCATCCTTGGGTAAGAAATATGTATGTTTCAAATAATTGTGAGGATTTGTTTATTGTTGAGAGAAAATGAATAATCTGATATTCAGTAACTTTGTCACTGGTTGTAAAAGTTCTTTGGTTCACACCAAGGGAAAGAAATACAAGTGGCTTATAAGTACCAAGAAAAAGGCACAACTGGTTGAATAATTTTCATGGTAATATGTTATAGGTGATAAATTTGTTATGAACAGTTTAATAAAATTTTATGTTTCCTATTTATTTGGAAGTCTTTCCTATATAGCAAGGATCACTTTGTTCTTTTCCTATTTGGCAGAGTTGGGAATTGCAAACCTTTTCAGGTTATAGACCATCTGATTTAAAGGAATGTGTCCTTGCCATCCATGATTTGTACAATAAAAGAAAAGCAAATTCTTCGCAAGCAATCAGAGAGAAATATATGCAGCATAAGGTATTCTGATTCTATTTTCTTCAACTTCGAGAGTGATTTTCTTAATCTAGTGATCACATCATTCTCCGCAATATCTTCTAGATCCTGTAGATGAATGGATAATGTTAGTGTATCTTACTTTTGTCAATAGTATTAATGAAGTCCTTCTTTAGTGTGGACACTCTTATTTATTTTTTATTTTTCATATAAATAAGTTTTTAAAGCATGGGGTTTACGACTCTCTTAAACCATGCGGTTTAAAAGAGTGTCTGCATTAAAAAAAAATGCAAGCGTCCGCACCTAAGAATGATTAAGTACTAATGTTTCCACATTATTTTATTCTTGATTTTAGCTTATAAATATTTATCTGACAGAATCAGCTGAATGATCTTCTGGTCTGGATTACAGTTTAAGCTCGTAGCATTGCTATCTTGTCCGTCTGAAGTGCCTGAACGTTATTTTGCAGCCCTGGATGAGTAACAATCCATAGGAGTTCCATTTGAATTTCAAATTGGTGTTGTAGATGAGATTCTTCTGACCGGTTACATCAAATTTTCTTTTGCACTCTTGCTCGATTGGATGGTGTTGTGAGTCAACTGCTGGTTGAATGTTGATGGTTTTGTAGCCAAATTCCCGAAAACTTTGGCAGCAACTAGTGTAGGGGTGAGCCATTACAATATTACATGTTAGCATGTCAGCTTTGGAATAACTTTTCAATTCTCTGGTTGAATAAAAAATATGTTTTTTTATTTTCTACATGTCATTCTTCACTATCATATAACAACATGGAGATTTTGGTTCCTTATATCTCAAAATCCGCTTTGAATCAATATTTGTAACTTTTGGTTAAATTCATTGATAAGATAGTTAATGATGCCCAATCAACTTGAAACTTGAGTACATGATCTTGCTTCAATTACTGAATTTATTGAAAAAGACACAAACTCTCAAGATTTGTACTAATCAATAACTAAATAGTGTATTAAAATGTCCACCAAGATTAATTTACTATGATTTTAGGGAGTGATTGGCAATAATTTATTTCAGTAATTATTTAAAATGCTTTTTTCTATTAACAAAATGGTTAATCAAATTTGTATAGTGAGTTACAAGTTAAAATAATCAGAATCTATATAAATGCCCTCTAAAATGAGTGTTTAGGCTCTTGGGCCGTTTATGCATTATTCGGGTCCTCACGGGTTCTTATTATCCGACCCGAACAAACGGTGACGGTTTTTTATCAAATCTCTGCAACCTTTTTTTTTTGAGAAGCAAATCTCTGCAACCTAAAAACCCAAAGACGCAACCAAACAGAAAATAGCGGGGCAAACTAAGAAGTCGTACTTAAATAGGAAGGTAAAACCGGAAGCCGATCGAGTTGGTGAGACAAGCCGGGGATGGAAGTCGAGGTGGACGAGAAAGACCTAAAGGTAGCCGGTGCCGAACCGTTGACTGGCGAACGCCGCGGACTGCGGATTCGCGGCTGGGAGATCGAGTCTCGTAAGCGCTCCATTCTCAATTCCTCCTCTGTCGAGCGGTACACAAACTCAAACTCTCCCCCTCTGTGTTTTAAATTTCAATTCATTTTATTATTTATTAAGAAATCGAAGTATTAATATAAAAAGGTTATTATTTTGCCAAATACTGATGTTATTATTATTATTTTTAGATGAGTACTTAAATTTTTTTATTTGGTTTCAGGTGGGAGCAAAAGCTAGAAACAAATCATTTGCCAGAGATGGTTTTTGGAGAGAGTTGTTTGGTTCTTAAGCATGTTGAAAGTGGAACTAAGATTCATTTCAATGCGTTTGATGCTTTAAGTGGTTGGAAACAGGAAGGTTTACCGCCTGTTGAGGTTCCTGCGGCCGCACAATGGAAATTCAGAAGGTAATCGAACTTTTATCAAGTGATATTATGTGCAAACTTTGCAGTTGAGTTTAATTTTTGTTTATATAATGTTTAGAGTGTGGATTCATTGAAACTTGCTATTAATTATCGCGTTGAATTTGGATTTTGTGTCTCTATATATCAGTCACTTCACTTGTATGCTCACTTCCACATGTCGGTTCCCCGCATATTTAAGTTTTTGAAATTTGGTTCTTGTAATAAAGCATTGGGCCAGCTAATTTGACGAGTTGTGTAGAGTGTCTAATGTGATTATTGGAAGTTTAAGAGAGTGGAAAAACCATGTCAGTGTTTTTTATGTTGATATTCTTCATTATTATCACGCTGTAGTGAAGTGTATTTACCCAGATTAAGCATCCATATAATGTTTTCATACAATTTAAAATTGTGTGCAAAGAAAAGCTGGAATTAGGTCTCATGGGCCTTCTTTTATTTTGCAGCAAGCCATTTGAGCAGTTGATACTAGATTACGACTACACATTTACAACACCTTACTGTGGAAGTGAAACAATTGAGATGGATACGGATAAGGTTTGTGCTTCCAGTTCCTCTGTGAAATTTTTCAGTCCCTTCCTCCCCTTTTCTGACTAACAAAGGAAAAAAAATTGAATTTTGCCATTCTAAGTTGTCATCTGAGCTTTTCAGTCTTCATATAGTGTGGCCTCAGCAATGACTCTTGCGTATCCGATATCTTTGATATGAAATATCCTCTTTCCTCCATGCTGTTTAATTTGTGTCTAGTTTCTCAGAATCTATAAACAAACTGTTGATGGAAATTTTGGGACTATTATGAGTCACATAATTGCTATGGTCGCTGGATTTACAAAATTATTGATGCTTTTATCTTTGGTGTTATTCTGATCAGCATGGGACTAGAGACAACTTGGATGGGAGTTCCAGCCTGCACTGGGAGGACTGTAAGGAGAAAATTGATGTGGTAGCGCTAGCATCAAAAGAGCCTATTCTTTTCTATGATGAGGTGGGCATCTGTGATTATGATTTATGGTAGATCACCGCATGTATTTTATGTTCTAGTTCTCTTCTTGGTTTCATTGTTGATCATGACGAAAGTACTCCTTTTAGTTTTGCAGGTAGTTTTATATGAAGATGAGTTGGCTGATAATGGAGTGTCTCTTTTAACTGTGAAAGTGGTGAGTCTTGAACAGATGCTAGTTGTTCCTTGAAAAGGTTTGAAATGATTTCAATAAAACTGACGACATTACCTTCTATGTTTTCAGAGAGTCATGCCAAGTAGTTGGTTTCTTCTCTTGCGATTTTGGGTGAGTTATCCCAGTTCTCGTAATTTGACATATTTGTCTGGAAAACAAGTTCAGAAAATGCTTGTTTGTTGATATATATATATATATATATAAATGTTTTAGTTCACGTGCCTCAGTTGCTAGGGTATGTTTGTGTAAATAATGTAAGAAATTGCTCAACTTTTTAAGGAAGGCATACTATAAGGCAACCTTAGGAAGATATCATTTTATTTACTTTAAGCTTTCTGTTCCCCTGGCTTGTTATATTCTTTAAGACACTGAACTCAGTTCTTCCTACAGCTTAGAGTTGATGGAGTGCTTATGAGATTAAGGGACACCCGAATGCATTGTGTTTTCTCTGACAGCGGAAACCCTGTCATTCTTAGAGAGAACTGTTGGAGAGAAGCCACAGTTCAGGCTTTGGCTGCCGTAAGTTTAAAACTTCTCCCTGTGTGCACGTCTTTTTATCTGTAACTAGAATTTAGCTTCCTAATTTTCTTTCTGTTGAAGCTCAGAGCTTACCATCTGCATAATGGAGGCTCTTTTTTTTTTGTCCCCCAAATTTTTGGAATGCTATTATTTATTTAACATGTTATGAGTTCTCAGTGCATTGTTTCTTCTTTTTATATGGTGCAGAAAGGATATCCCACTGATTCTGCTGCCTATAGTGATCCAAGCATCATCAGTCAGAGGCTTCCTGTCATTATGCATAGGACCCAAAAGCTTAAAATCTCTGGTAATTTGTAGCAATGTAAATTATCTTCATGCAAAAGGATTGAAATTATTTCTGTATTGTGATTAAGAGAATTTAGTATTTTTAGGTGGGTTCTTTCCTGACACGGTATTTTGTTCCATTTTTTTTTGTTTGCCCTGTATTCTGTATCGTTGGATATCCTAGAACGGTAAACAAGAATGATCTATTGATTGCTTGATTTATATGAAGTCCCAATTTCTCCTTTCCACTTTAGGTATCATGGAAAGTCTGGATGATGAGGAGAAATGAGCTGAAGTGGGTACATCAGTAAGTACCAGGAGAACATTAGAGTGAAAGAATATGATGCTAACAGGAATCTGAAAGCATTCAATTTTTAGATAAAGTGAAGCTCATATGCCTATTTTACTTAAATATGTGGCAGTAAAACTGCATTATTAAGTTATGTTGGATTTGTTATTCTACTCTCCAAGGTGAAAATAAAGGTTTAGAGTAACAAAAGGTTTGGGTGTTTAGTGCTGGTGAAAGAGGGTTGCAGAAGTGGAACTAATGATTTTGTTGGAAAATCGAGGTCCCAATTGGTGCCATGCAGCAAATGGGAACCTTGTGGAGAGACTTAATGAGAAACAATAGATAAGAGAAACCTACTCAAGGATCAGACCTAGAGTTTTGTTTAAGCCATTCCATCTTGCTTTGAGAAAGAATGCAAATTAGCAAATTTAGAAGCTTTTTAAAGTATCCCTGAATTATTAGCTGAGAATGGATAGGTTTTGGTTAATGCAATTAAGCAAATTTAGAGGCTTTGTAATGTATCCCCGAGAATGGGTAGGTTTTGGTTGAATTTATGTAAGCTGGTATTACTTTTTGGACTAATAAGATCACGAATCCTAAAATGGAGACGAATTTTGACACTTAAATTAGACTTGACCAATCTAAATGCCAGTACTGCTGCACTTACAAGCTAATGAAACAATAAGTCCATGGTACTGATCCAACAAATTCGTGGCCGCTGCTATTATCCATCCTTAGCAAATCATTAATATTACCAGACCCTTGTCTCTGCAGCCGAAGAGGAATCAGATAAAACAGAAAGATCCAATTTCTAACTTAGACTTATCCTCTTCCATGACCAGTTATTAAAGGTTCAAGTGGCCCTTAGATCATCAGATGCCATTTTCTCCAATCTCTGTAATTCTCCAAAGAATGCTGCCCCCACCCCCAACAAAATGATGGTACAAGTGTCCAAAAAATTGTGGTTATGAAATTGTAAGATGTGATTGCCTGTAATTTGATGAGTGGCGTAGTAGTGTGCGTTTTCCTTCTCGGACTTGGTTGTTTGGTTGCAATTGGAAGATGTTCTTACCTGGTCCTGGGATCGAACGACACTTCATCACTTATAGAATCGAATGTGGAGATAAATCATATTGACTACCAGTTTAGGAACTTAAAGTAGCATATGTCTGACTTACTGGTTGAGCTTCTTGGAGAAGTATTTAGGATGTAGTGTTGCAGCTCTATCCAGAAGACTCCAAATTAACTTACTTTACTCTTACCAAAAAGGACAAAAAAGGAAAAAAAAAAAGATTTACTGCAGGTCAACGAATCTAATGGATTATGTTGTTGGGATTTGATATTAGCCAGTTCCATGGTGTCTCGCAAATAATTTGAAGTATTTATTGAGAAGTTCTTAGTTTCTCGAAAAGATTTTAGTTCGCAGTGTGCTTCTCCTGTGAAAGTGCGTATTGATGATTTGTAAATGATAACCATGGTCGAACAATTGATGAAGGAAATTGAACAAAGTATTTCATAATCAGGGTAAGAGAATCCCTTATAGACTCTGTTAAATGTAAGTATAGGCACCAGGAACAGTAATAGGCATCGAAATACAAGATTATTGAAATTGACGGTATCTCTTAGTGGCTTTTTTAGCTACAACACGCATAATGATAGGAAACATAAGAACTCGGAGTTTTTTTTTCTAGTTGTTAGGCAGAACCACCATCCTTGTTGAAATTATGGGCTCCTACCCTTGTTAGTTTTTGTACTTGATGTATTAATAAATTAAGAACTGACCCAATAGAAAAGACCGTAAAAAGAAAATTTCAAACTCAGTAAGAGGACTGATGGATCAGAGTCGGAGATTTAAGTCAAGCTTGAGAGGCTCCGGGGGTGGCTCTGGAAGTTGTAGATTCAAGCGAAAGCTGCCTGGCCACATCACATCTGTTGCTTCCTCTAGCACGTAAGGTGTCCATGCCATTCCAAACCCTGTGTCGGCATCATTAAACCTTGCTCCAACACCAGCTCCGTCTCTGCTTGGCTTGTGCACAAGTGAATGGGCCCTGACACCTAGTGATCGAACCATATTAGTGTGGACGGGCAAGCCCATCATTGTCATCATTCTCTGGGATTGGTATCTTTTAGCTGCACCTCTCTCCCTCTTGTGGGCGTTCTGATGGCCTCCGAGTGCCTGTGAACTGAAAAACTTCCTCATGCAGAAGTTGCATGAGAAAACCTTAGCGGTAGTCGGCCTTGCTGGTGAGTCAGGATCTCTGCTTGTCGAGAGTGAATTCCCTCCTAGCTTCAAGTTCAGCCACTCTCCAGGATTGTCATCCCCAATCTCTTCATTGTTATTATCCCCGATTGTTATGTCACCAAGTTTCTCATTAGTTACCTCATCTTTCTGGATAATCATTTCTCTACTAATCTTAACTTTGGTGAGGGTGTTCAAGGAAATTTTAGCTTTGCGGAGTGATTTTAGCTGACTCTTCAAAGAGTTGGATCAAATAGGGGAGGAAATAAGTGGAAAGAGGTATCGGCAATGGAAAGGTTCAGGGATTGGATTATTTTATTTTATTTTATTTTATCTCATTTCAATTCAGTGACCCCACGTCTTGATGCTTGGTGTTCCAGGGGACAATGCTTATGTCATCTTTACTATTGCACTTGTCAAGCTTAGGATTCCCCACTTTTCATTTTTCTACTCTCCTTTTTCTCTTCCACAAATTAAACCAACGTTTTACGTGGTTCTCTTTTGTCAGTAGCTCCTGAAATCCAAGGTTGACAACCCATCAACAATTGCTTTTAAGGTTAAAATCATAAAGCAATGAAAGTTGTTACCTTGTATAATTATCAGTTAACTTTTCTATAAATGTTTGATGAATATATAAGATAATAAAATTATGTTATTTTTAAGTTTGTTATTTTTTTATTAAACGATTGTAGAAAAATTATGTATCTTATATTATTATATAAGGTAACTAAAGTCTAAACTTATAGCTTACTTATAATTATCAATTAAATAAATTAATTTGCAGCATTTTCATTTATATATGCATGCATAAATTTTGATGCACCATGTGGTATTAATTGTGCACTTGTGTTTGTTGGGATCTAAAGTTTTGATTTTTGCAATATTAATCGATGTATGAGTGATCTATCTATTTAGGTCCCCGGCACACAAGCTAGATGATTGATATTCCAATGCGCCTCGATTTCACGTACATCTTCGCTTTCTCTTTTGGTATAACTTCAAAGTCCAAAATTTGAGTTTTTAGTAGTAGAAACAAAATAACTTATTTAATCTTTAAAAGTTCTACTTAAAAACTACTAAATAATAATAAAAATTTTGAAAAGAACTTATAGGATTAAATAAGCATTTATAATCATTAGATAAATCATATCAAAGTGACTAGGACAAGCACTAACAGGTGATTTTTAAATCTTACATGATTTAATTTCCTAGATACGTATCGATTGCGATTAGGAAGTTTCATATAGTGACGAGGCACATCACACAATGCTGCATACTTTTAAGGCAGTATAATTGCACTCACCACACCGGAAGCAGATGTATATCCTGATGAAATTAGTGAGTGAGTGATAAGCTGTGCTGAATGTGAATCAAGATAATGAAGTGGGTGGTGGTGGTGATGGTAGGATGAGCTTTGCATTTTCATTGCCTGATGATTAATATGTCATGGGGCCCAAAGCATTGCCAATAATGGCGATAAAAGCAGGAAATAAGATGGGGTTGCATCTCACCATTTTTTTTTTTATAGTGTTTCTATCGAACAAGAGGATCTATGTGGGTGTCTTCATGTTGGGGTTTCTGCCCGTTCTTTTTAATCATGGAGTGGGCAATTTATATGTACAGTAGTAGGAAGCGGGGGAAGTGCATCGAGAGCCACTTGTATTTATTCCGAGTTCTTTTGGTCATAAAAGCTGGAGCTCTGCAGCCCACAAGGATTTGTTTGCTGCATGGTTACTCTCTCTCTATCTATCTCTCACTTAATACACCCACACAAGACAAGAAAAGACTCCTTTACCCCACCAGTGAATTTTTCAATTCTGTTAAGTAGAAAATCAGGGTTAATTTTCCGGACAAACATCCTCTCCTAATCTGAGCTCTTATGAGCTTTTAATAATCTTGTGTCATGTGTATTTAAGTGATAGTGTATGAATAGAATTTAATTTTTTTATTTATTTTTATTTATTAACTACCAATCACACATGTGTATTTTTACTCATAAGGAAATCAGATTATGAGAGAATCATAATCCTAATTTTCCTTCGCCACTGTCTTTCATTCAACACATTCAGAGGTTGACTTTTTGTTTTCCTTGGTGAGATTTCAAAAGTAACGTTTATCAAGGGTTAAAGATAGGGGTGGGCATATTTTAACCGAACCGATCCAAACCGACCATTTGGATCGGTTCCATTAGTAAAAAAACTGGTTTCGGTTTATTGGATTGCAAACCGACATCACTCGGTTTGGATTTCAGTTTGGAAGGATTCCAAACCGATTCAAACCGATCCAATCCAGAAATATTATATAATTACATTATATTCTAAGTTAAGCAATCTAACTAATTATATTTATCATTTTATGCAGATTTTGACAAATCAAAAGTAATTGGGCCATAAGTTTTGACGGACAAGATGCACAATATTTTAATTGTCAAATGTTGTTCAAGTTTATTTTAATTTTGTGAGTTTGTTTTGAATGAACATGTTAAGAACTTTTTTATTAGGATATATTATGCTGTAAACTTGTATGGATGTATCTTTGAATTGTTATGTAGATATCAAAGTAGATATGAATAATATAAAAGAGGTATCAATTTGGATTACGGACACAAAAAAATAACAAATAATTTAGGTAAAATAATATAAAAGAAGTGAGCTTTTAGCTAATAAGCTCAAACCGAGGGTCCAAACCGATCCAGTCGGTTTAGATCGGTTCGGTTTAAAAAAATTTTAGGTTGATATCGGTTTGAAAATATTTCAAACCGATAAGTTTGGATCAGTTTGAGAATATATCTCAAACCGATCCAAACCGAATTTACCCACCCCTAATTAAAGAGGTTATTTTATTTTATTTTAATTGCCACCTTCCAAGGAAGAAGAGGAAAGGTTAAAAACAAGTAAATGTTGACTTGATTCCCTCTTCTGGACGGTGCATTAACTTTCCTTCTACCATCTTTTCCATTTTCTTACCTGTGACCAAAGCTCATTATTATAAAGACAGACGTAGTTTGGTTGAGGTAGTAAAAGGCTTTTATTTTAAAAATAAAAAAGTTTGGGGATTCGAATTTCACTTATATGATTGGAGAGGAAATTAGATTTGTCCACTATCATGGATTTGTCCACAGTATGCTAATCCTTAATAAATTGTGGACGATTCTAATTTTTAATAAAAAAAATCTATTATACTATTACAAATTGAAAAGTAGGAGCAAAAACTTGAGAGTTGTCAAGAGAACTTGGGTTTTGCACCGTATACCTATTTTACCATAGCCATTTCCCTTTATGGTAGTGTTCCGAGGCTAAAATTTTATTGGACAAATCATAAATCTCAATTTAGTTAAAATTTTAGTTTGAAATCTTAAAATTAACCCCAATAATTCATTGAGAGATTAAGGATAGGCCAATTAAAGCGTGGGGATACATTTGAGACTTTTTTTTTTTTCAAGTGCCTTGTGAAAGAAGGCATCAGAACTGGTAACTTTCAGATCAAACAGAGGTTGATTGAAATCTTTAAGTGGCCTTAAGTGGTGAAAGAAAATTGGCTAACTCGAAAGTGGGGGTATATTATTAGATTTTAATAGCTATAATCAGATTGAAAATAGATAGTTAATTGAGGGATTTGACATAATTATTCCCTTAATTTATTCTTTGCTGCTGACAGATCCCAAGAACAGAATAAAATTGGCACTGCTGACGCCAAAATAATTGGGGATAAGGGATTGCTAGCGATAACGATGATGATGCAAAGTGATCAAGTGGCTCTGTCCATTACTTTTGGAATCAGTCGCAAGCTTTTGTGCACTTGACTTCATAACTGGTTTTCTTAGAGCGCAAACATAGTCTTTTTTCAGCAGTGGGAGGTTTTTTTTTTTTATGTGATTTGATAGAGTTAGTTTTTAATATTATTAAATCGCACGATCTTATCTTATAATGTATTAAAAAATAATTTATTAAATCTCATGACTTAATAATGTGTCTGTATTAAAAAAAATGAAAGTGTTCGAACTTGAAAATAATTACACAAACATGAGAAATAAAAGTAAAAAGGATATAGAGCAGCAAGAGAATCGTCCAAATAATTGCTTTAGCTGGCTTCCATTTTAGCTGTAATCTTAGGAATATAATGATTCCCTTATTCACTTTTTAAATGATGAAAATGTGAGATAAGAAAATTATATTTTAAATTTTATCTCAAAATCCAAGGAACTTTTATGCCCTGAGGACTATTTGGTTAATAATGGTCCAAGTGAAATTGAAAAGCTTTGATGGACCACTTGAAATGAAAATGCAAAGTACATGTCTTCACTTATTTATTTCTTTATTTATTTTTTTTCTGGGATCAGTTCTATTTAATCCAGAATGTGGCGGGTTGAACAATTTGCATGTGGCCCCAATTACTTTCTTTACAATGGGGAACTCAACTACTTTTCTCTGGTCTACACATTGATTGAAGAAGCTGTCTACTTTTCTTGTTAAAGAAAGATAATAAAAAGTAGATAGATGATCAAAGATCAAGTCCAATTGAGGTTGAGTTTGGAAAAGCTTTCTGTGCATTACTTTTCATAATCTTAAAGATTAAGCTGGCCATGGGAGAGCAGATTCTCAGAAAATTCTTTACCAAGTTCTTTGAAAAACCAATTAATAATTTTTTGGAGCTTATCTGCTATGAATGTTTATATCTTTTTATTTTATTATATTTTATTTTATTAAATTTGTGAGTCTTTGTTTGCTTCTAACAAAAATGCTTTTCCAAACAAACTCTAGACTTCCAATTACACTTTTTCCTTTTTTTTCTAATACAATCTGTTGATATTAAAATCTGGGTGTATTGAGAATATTGATATTGACCTATTGAGAGTCTAAATACATAGAATACTAATATAACTATAGAGTCTAATGAGCACGACTTGAAAATTTTGCACGATAAAGTAATGTATATATACATATTGATATTGCAATGGGTCGAACAATATCTATAATGATATACATGGGCCTAGGGAAGTCTGAATAAATAGAATGAAAGCATAGCTTTAAGAGTATGCTGGGTGTGACTTAAAAATTTACGCCAATAGAACATTGTTAACCAAGCCGAAGAACAGGAGAAAATTGCACCCATTTTTATCATTTGTGGGAATTAAACCAAAGTCAGAATGCCTAGTGAAAAAGAGTTCGATATCCAGCCAAAGATGGCATCCAAAGAACTTTGGAACAAGCAGAAAACGACAAACATAAACGACAGCGTAAACTGTGAAACAGAACCGTAAAAAAGCTGAAGCATGAATAAAACGGAGAAGATAAAGCTCAGAAGTGAAGTCGCTTTACAAACCAACTATTTATGGCAGCGCTCTCAAAAGATATGCAAAATGACAATATTTGGCACAAAATTTAGTACTAGTAGCGATGGGCCACCTTCTCAACTACGTTGCGTTGGGACATTGCCCCAACTTCATCCGGTCAGAGCTCCAGTTGCTGCCGCAAACTGACAAACGGGTCAATCAAGTGGGTCATGCGGCATCATCAACCGATGGCAGCAACCCTCATCCACAGTTTCTATATTCCAGTGACTTGCTGCTAAAGTGCTAATTGCTCCTGTCAATAAAAGCGCATCACGTGCTGCACTGTATTCGATTTTGCCATGATCAAATCTTCCCTTCGCCTCAGGATTATGAGCAACTGATCACAGAATACTCAACTAAGTATATCAACAAGAAAAAGATCTAGAGACAAGAGAAGGAACAATCTGCCATACGTCGGGTTAATAATGTCAATATGTCATGTTGCCACAATTTTCTTTTTTCACTTTTTTAAGACGTTTTATGAGCAATTCAACTTGTAACTTAAAGAAGTGCCACCAGAAACTTGTCTATATATCATTGGAACCGAACGATGCATGGTAGACATGGCCTATCGGGAAACCTAAAAGCTAGGTAACGGTATCTTAATAGGGTTCATCCGCTAGAAGTGACAATTCTGATTCACTATTGCTGCCCACATGAATCCCAGCATATCATGAGAGAGATGAAATTTTGAAGTCTTACAACCTGAAGATCTCTCACTTGGTAGGAAATCAATGGTCTTAACCACCAATCAAAACAGTGTTTGTCAAAGCCAAACCATTCAAGAACTCTCCAATCTAGCAAGCCAAGTGGTGTTCGGGAGTCACCATTAAACATTTTGCGACTGAGTAGTTCAAATAACGCTGCAATGAATTCACTGAACAAATATATGACAAGAAAGAGACTAAAAGCTAATGATCAACAAGGAAAGATACATAGTCATGAACATGTACGATGCAACCATCTATAAGATTGTTCACTAAGTTGCAAAAATTCCAATTCTATTCTCAAAAGTAGCATAACAGATGGATTTTTTTTTTCCAGGTCTAAAAAGACCTGTAACTCCCCCACAGAACTCTCTTCACTGCCTCAATAAATTCTTGCACTTCATTGTGCTAATGCACCAGCCCTTCAAGTAACTGCAAGCCAACAGTGAAAAGTCATCGTAAAATATCTGAATCACATTGAACGGACATTTCTGAAGATGTAATAAATCCAAAGACACATGACTGTCAAGTTTACTCATCATCCATGCAAAACAAGTTTACCAGTTGAAATGTTAATCTGAGACATCTTTATTAACAAAAAGTAAACATTTTTGAATACTAAGTTCTGAAATCTACATGCATGCAGAGCAAATACATGATAATTTACAGGGAAACTCTAAAAGTGGAAAACAGTTTATATAGATGATGACAAAAATACCAGATACCTCATGGGCTTACACTATTAGATAATCATCTTTTAGAATTATTATTTCCACTTACTACAGATTCTCTATGCAGTGCTCCCAAAATACAGAAAATTAACTTCTTTGATTGCGAAACCACTCCCCACACAAACAGATCACGATCAGTAAACAGTAAAATTCATTACATTATATTACTTCCTGCAGCATGAATGAAAACATTGACACTCAGAAGACACACAATGCAATTTACCAACAGCAGCCTAGTGCTTCCAAATTTCCATCTCAGGGATAGCAAGACATTTTGTTTGACAAAAGTTAAGATAGCATATTTGCTCTGAAATTTTACAGGAGTACTTCCAAAATTTAAAAAATACAAAAAATTCCTAGTCACTGTTATACTGCAGAAGACTAATCTTTTCACCTTCAGAAAGGGATAGATAGGAGGGCAAAGAAAGGTAAGCTGAGAATATAACAAAACCAACATGTAAACTAATCAGCAACAACAATTTCTTCATTACCATTAATTTTTTTGGAGTATTAGTGACTATTGAAAGAGCAATAATGAATTAGTAGGAAAGGATGAGGTAAAGAAGTAAAGAAATCAAAGTTTAAAAAGGAGCATGAGATACAAATAAAGCTTACAAAATAACCGAGAGACATTACAAAAATCTTTTAGTGCATAAAAACAACCAGATGGAAGTAAAGAACACAATAGATAAGGCTTGATTCCTCAGATTAACTATTAGTTCTATAATAGCATAAATGAACAATTGCGATACATGTATGTGATACACCATTGGATCAAAGCCTCTACGTTCATTTCAAAGGCTATTATTCACTAAAATAAAATTGATTGTTACACCATTTTTTTTAATAGAAAGAGATGTGTAAAACAAGAAACCTACAATGCAGCATCATTCCCGTGCCTTTAGCTGATTGGAACTCCACGCAGGTCACCCATCTTTTCCATTCCTTCCTATAAATCCCAATCCCAATTTTTTCTTATCAACTATATTAATTTTATAAAAAAGTGAAACAAAAAGGCCCATCTGGTTATGCCAATCTTATCAATATAACACAGAAGTAATAATAAATCAATTAAAAAAAATAACACAAAAAAATTTCTGGGTTAAATTCAAGTTAACAACTCAACATCATTATGTTTTCAGTTTTCCGTGCGTCCTAGAAAAGACTCACAAAGAGACTACTAGCGATCTTGACAAGTACGGCGGAAGGTACCGTGAGACAGTTCAGAAAATGCTCGCGGGTTGACAGACAGGGATGGGAAGCTGCCTGCAGCTGCCAGACCGTGGAAAGGCAAAAACGAAGCAGTGCAACCTAGTTCCCCCAAATTCCTGCAAATAAATATATGTAACAAAACCAATGTAAATAGAACAGAAAAACATTTAACCGTATACTCTTAAAAAGAATAGCACAAATCAAAATTCAAATAGTGTTAAGCTGGAAACAAAAATATTATGATAAGATGAGCCTTACTAAACAACAATAACAAGCAAAAAAAGAGACTAAAAACCAAAGAAACTTTTGTTTGTAAGAAAGTCTAACTGAAAGGAAAGTAAAGTTAAAAAAAATTCATTATGATAATTAGGAACCTTAAAAATCTAAATAGAAGACCCACTTATTGCATTCTGAGACTCAAAAAGATTGTTTACAATATGCAAATCAATTCCACAAATAACAGCAAATTCCAAATTCTCTATAATGGAAATGTACTCACAAACAAAAAGAACAATTTTTTATCTTTTCATACTATTCAAAGCAATAACTGGAAACACTTATAAAAAATCATAACAATTAAAATTATTTGAAATGTTAAATCATAATTCACTAATAATAAACAAATGAAACATAATAAATAACGATACAGATCTACAAACACCGGTGAAGCACCTAAAGGAAAGTTCACTTATTTATCCGATAATATAGCGTAATTGAAAAATAAATAAACGATATTCAGCATTTTTTTTTTGTTTTCTCCGGAAACAAAAAGGGACCTGGGAGCGACGGAGGAGAAGCGGCGGGAGGGGAGGCGGGGGGCCGCTTCCGGCCGACGGATGCGGGGGATCGCCGGCGGAGAACGGAGGGACGAAACCCTAGACAGCGAACGTGACAGTGATCCAGCACTTCGCCAAGCCATTTTCTTTCTTTCGAACGGTGAAATGAAGGGAAGAGGCGAGGGTTTTCTATTCGTCAGGGGATTAGGGGTGGGTTTTTTGTTTTTTGTGGTTGAGCATGATTGTTGATGTTGATCAGTGGCTGAGATCCGTCAGATTGATTGACTTTTTTCATTTTCGTCAACAAAAGGTTTGAGATGCTGACGCTTTGGTTTCGACCGTTAGATAGCTGCTGATCTGTGTCATTGCACATTTTTTATGGACATGTACTGTATAATGTACCGGACCCCGACCTCAGCCCGGCCCATTAAAAAAAAAAACCAAAGTACAGAAATAACTCAAACGCAGAAGTGGTCGCTACTTATACAGCGCACACGTAGCCTCAACCTCAAGCGTTATACGAAAGGACGAAATTAACCTCGCATATTTGTTCATTACTTCAAGAAATAGTCTTAACTAGTTCATAAAATACAGCAGCAGAGCAGCTAAAACATCGGAATATAATTCCCAAATTCCTTGTAAAAGTATAATGTAACAGACATATCGAAAAAATTATGAAAAAAAATTGAAGAAATATAATTAAAAAAATTGGTGAGAAGCACGGTACAGCTGCTATACCATAGACTGATGTACGTTGGTGCATTTTAGCTGTCGATTGAATGTGTAAATTTTCCCAGCTGATAAATTCACTTTGACACTCGTGCCTCTATAATGTAAAGTCTTGAATGAATCATGATCGTTATTAGAATAATTTGAATAAATTCCAACTTCATGAAGATCCCCGTCTTTCCAGCATATGCTGACAGTCTCGCCACCGCGAGCTTTCAGTCCTTTGACACATCCGCTCGACCATTTATCCCAGGGAAGAGCAGGGAGTAAGTACAGGTCATTCAAGGTGCTTTGGACAAGCATTTCTGCGACTGCCGCTGTAAAACTGAAACCACAAGTTGCCGAAATAGAAAGGTAAGGCGAAAATGTAATTCTGCCAAGATGAAAACTAAATATCATCAGGAAGAAAATTGAAAGTTCAAATATGTTCTTGGGAAAACGATTTTAAGAGATACTTCATTTCGACACTAAAGGAGAATTCTTAAACTGTTCATCTACTAAAGGAGAATTCTTAAACTGTTCATCTTACTCGCCTAAGTTTTACTTGCTTTACAAGCTTTAGGATGATGTTGAAGAGTTAAAATTTTCTATCCCTGAGTTGGTCATTGGTTCATAATGCAAGATCATTACATTTCAAAGCTTTTCTTCTAAATTTGCCCGCAAAAACACCCAGAGCTTTGGTTACCATGCATTTCCACTGATAAACAGAGAGTCAGTGAGCTTACCCGAAGTTGGCATCAATCTGGAAAGGAGGGTGAGCTGCAAACAAGTTACTGTAGAGGCCACCTTCAAAATGCTTCTCATGTTCTGGATCCACCAAGTTAAACAAACGCTTGACCATCCGATATGCATGCTCTTGATCGTGGAGACGTGCCCACAAAGCAGTTTTCCACGTAATTGACCATCCTGGACCTTCCTCTCCTGTTCCCAAGGATACAACACCAGAGACAACATTCTCCAATAATCCAACAACAGAGATGATAAACTTAGCACTCATAATGTCACAAACAATTTAACTGAGCAGAAGAAAGCTGCAAACTGGCCACAGTTACTAAGAAAAAGATATCTCAGCAAGTTTTGACCTCTGTGAAGGGATGAGTAACAAAAATAAAACCAACTTTTGTAAGTTATTATCTAGTTCATCAACTTTCATGTTAAGTTAGAATATCCCTCTTTATACTTCTGTATGTTTAAGTTTTATTTTCTCCCTTGGAACAAGTTTTTAGTTTTCCATAAGTATTAGCATTTTATATTAATTAACTCTTTCCACTAGAATAATGTTTTATTTGTTAACTTAGGTGAAAATTGTCATTTTCAAGCCTACAAGCTATCATAGAAAGGAAGAATGGAAAGATTTAATTTCAATAAGATGATGGGTCACTAGATAGTCCTAAACTATGTGGCTATTGCGACACCAAAATGATTGATCAAGAAATTCAATACACAAACCTCGTTTCTGAAGGGTCTTCTCAGCAGCTTTACATAGGTCTGGATTTTTCTCAATGGTTATGGTGTGCCCTGGAAACAGGCCAAATAGATGAGACAAGTGTCGGTGATGCACCTCTGGATCCTTAAAGTCTTGCGCCTGCCCCAAAAAGTACACAATTTCTTAGGATACAACAAACTTGAGCAGTTTACATGTTGAGAAACTTGTATTCAGTCTACGTTGTACCCATTCCATTATTGATCCATCTTCCGCAATTTTGGTTGGACGAAGCCTAGGTAGAGACTTGAGCACTTTTTCTACAAGAGCATCTTCAGTTTTTTCCAAAACCTAATAGCAAAATGTATTTTAGGCTAGAATGGTAGAGAACTTATGAATATAGAATACTATGATTACCATGGCTAATGTAAATAACAGCTTTACCTCAGCAGCGGAAATAATTGCAGAAAAAACTTCTCTAATGATTGCCATATCCATGGTCGATGAGTAGCTCACACAAGCAAGCTTACCATCAGGAGCAATAAATTCATGTTCAGGAGAAGTTGAGGGGTTGGTTTCAAGATACCCATCATGGCCTTCAATCAACCAATCCAACAAAAATGATGCGCATCCTTCCAACAAAGGATATGCCCTCTTCTCAAGAAAATCCTATTTGAGCAGAACATAATACCAATCACCCACCAAATAAAAAAGGTTTCAACGGTATACTACTAACCAAAACATCTGACTACATGCTAGATAGAAACACAAGGTCTTTGGAAAAAAAGGGAAATAGTAGAATTAAATAGAAAACATTAAACATGAATTTGATAAGAAAGATAAGATTTCAAGTTTGAGTTTGTCCTAAGCCCAGGATCTCAAGCAACAGCAATATTTGAGACTTTTGAGTCAACGAAGTCTTCAACTTCAGCAATAACTGCACTTTCTAGACTCTATAAAGAGCATTGGCACGAATAAGGTAAAAATGAATGATTACAAACTTCTAGAAGAAATTTAGATTGTAGAATTAAGGTTCATATCAAATACAGGAAGAAGCAATCCATGTAAGTCCAGAATTCAAAACCTAGTGAACATATCTTCATTCTTGAGAGTGCAAGTATCCACCCACAAGGAAAATTAATAGAAAGCAGTGATTCATCCAAGGAATAAGCAGCTTATTGAAAATAGGAATCGTACTTTGTCCATTGTATAGTTGTAGTGCTCCCACAAATGTGTACAAAGCCATGCTCCACCCATTGGCCACAAAGCCCACACAACCTCACCTCGATCAGCAGATGATTTAGCCCATATATCAGTCTTATGATGTATAACCCAACCACTTGCTAGGTAGTTCACCTGTAACATTGCATGATAAATGACAAATATTTACTTTCTAATAGTCATGCACAAAGAAAATAAACTGCCCAGCAACAATCAGAGAGCAAAGCAAGAATATGGATGGAATATTTCTGAGTTTAGGCCATTTTATTTTATTAAGAAGAACTATATGCAACCCATCATCCCGATATCATCTCAGTTTAATAAAAATGTCAATTAGAACTAAGGGTGAGATCTATAAATTGTCATATATCAGTTCAACTTGAGAACACCTACTTTCAGATTGTCCCAAATAATTAAACAATATAAAGTTGAAGGGAAACAATTCTTACTTGCGCAGTTTTACTTCCATTAATTGACAGATAGGTAAGGAAATCAAACAATGGTTCCTGGCACTCGCTAAGATTGCAAGGCAGCGACTGCCAATAATTCATTTCAAGGTTGATGTTGACGTGAGGAGCTGAACTGGAGAATGATATAAATGAGTTAGTAAGATCCAGATAAAAATGATGCACTTGAAAGCAGAGTGTTATCCTTCTATCTGTTGAAAGTTAAGATTGTGCTGTCACTGACAGCAAGCATTTTACAAGTAATACAAATGCTGATCAAAGCCTTAATGTAGAAATTTAACTAACATTCTGTTCCCAGTACCAATCATGCTCCACATATGTCCCACTTTATCCTCTATCAATTCAAACATGCTAATTTAAGATGTTACTGAATTTTGTTTGAAATGATTAAAAGTGTCTGAGATAGAAACATCTAAATCAAGGAAATATATACAAAGAAGAAAATAAAACATACTCCCATGTTGGACTAAGATCTTCGTTCCATATGCCCTGCAGGTTGGCAACCTGAGTTCCAGGCCGTGAAGAAGAAATAAGCAAATATCGACCAAACTGGAATAAAAGCTCCACCAAGGATGGATCTTCATCAGTCTGAAAAGATTTCACCCTCTCTGCAGTAGGAACCGTATCAATATTTTCCTCGGAACATGTATCAGTTACAATGTCCTTGAGGCTTCTTGAAAGTTGAATTGAGACACGGTGAAAAAGCGTCTGATAGTCATCCAAATGGCGTGTGTAAAGATCGGAATACGATAGGTTTCTGATTGATTGCAATGCACTCATAGACTCAGAAGTAGGATCCTTTTTAGAATCTGAAGGATTGATGAATGGTCCATCAAATGAAGATGAAGCCACTAGAAGTAAAACAGCCCAATCCGAACCTTCAACTTTCAACTTCTTGTCCTCTAGGGCAGAAATCGTGCCTCTATCATCACTAATCTTTATCTCAAGAATTGCAGAAAATTGAATTCCCTTTGGATCATCATTTGCATTTGCTTTTGGTGGTATTCTTTTTCCAGGGCAACGTCCTTCCATTATAATCTGATTGTTTCCATTTACATAAGAATGATTATCTAACAGACTGTCCAGTGATACACTAAAGGATAAAGACCCAGATTCACTTCCAGAAATCTTTGTCACAATGACTTGGTCAGGATTAGAAGAAAAATGTTCTCTGGTGAATTCAACATTTCCCACAGAATATTTCACTCGGGCTGTTGCAGTATTTAAGTCCAGCTCTCTTCGATATGTTTCTTCAGCATACTTAAGATGCGAATCATCAAATTCTAGTTCGATATCCCCAAGAAGTTGGTAAACCTTCATCATCAGATGCAAATCATCAAAAACTGAATAAACTGTATGCAATTAATAGCAGCTTGCTTCATACAACACAAGCCTCACAGCGAGCATTAACAATAACAACATTGCAGTCAACACTTGGAATATGCTATTCACCGCAACCACAAGATGAATGCAATCCTTTTTAAAGTGCCTTAATTTTGTAAAAATCAGATGTCAATATAAGATATATAGCAAGTAACATACATACATCTGCAGGATGTCCAAACAACTTGACTGATGCAGCAGTAGCTTCAGCATATTGGCCACTATCCACGAGACTTCTCACATCTGATAAAGCCTTTGGAGCATCTGGGTTTGTATAGTCCCCTGGAACTCCCGTCCATAGCGTGTCCTCTGCACAATAATTAATTCAAATAATAAAAATCTGTCGGTCACGAAATTAATCCTCATTTACATTACGTATAATGTTAAACTTGCTTGCTTCTTTACATTATACCGTTGAGCTTTAGAGTTTCTGAGGGAACGCCGCCCCACACCATGGCTCCAAGCCGGCCATTGCCGATCGGAATTGCATCGGTGAAGTGCTTGGCTGGCCCGTTGAACGTGATCTTTAACGGGTTAGTAGTAGAAGTACTCTCAGCGTTCATCATTTAACGTGATCAGGGTCAGAAGATGCTTTTGCTGTTGGAAGTGAGCCCCTCCAGACGATATCACCAAACGCACGAGTCAAATGGAGTAGGACAAAGCGGAAGGACGGTTGCCGGGTCACTTTGAATCTGGTCGTGGGGTGTGATTAGTTTCAGATTAAATTAATAAATTATTTATTGGTTCCAACTCCCACGTCCGAATAAGGACAAAACAATTCGCCGTCTGTGGGGATCGAACCCACGACCACGTGGTTAAAAGCCACGCGCTCTACCACTGAGCTAAGACGGCCTGATCGAAGATTGTAAATATAAAGAAACATAAATTGCAGATAATTACTTCAAAATTAGATGTGGTTGAGCCATTTCGACATAGTTTGACGTCCATGGTTTGAAAAGGAAAGGGAATCAATATTTAAGCTATTTACTTGTTTCCCATTGTTTCCTGCAGCTTCTGAGTGGGTACATTGATATCATCTCAGAAGTAAATTACACATGCCAGAGGGAGTAATATCAGATCATCAATAAAGAATCGACAATTAAATGGTCATAAACAAATCAAGAATCTTTACACACCTTTACTAGTCCTAAGACATTAAAAGTTAATGAGAAGATTCTCTAATTATAAAGGAACCGAGTTCCTTTTGCTGATTTATTAGGAATTGCGGAATACAAAGTGTTTGCAGCAGCTTCTTAGAGAGAATAAGCCCTGACAAATTTTAACTTATTATTGAATGTGTATACTCGGCCGATTGATATATTTGCCGTCACTGTTCTTCCTCTATAATGTATTCTTTTAACAGAATTTTGTTCCTTCGACCAAAGACCAACTTCGTGCAGATCCCCTTCTTTCCAGCAGATATTGACTGTGACCCTACCACGCGCTTTCAATCCTTTTACACAACCGCTCCCCCATTTATCTCGGGGAAGTGCAGGAAGTAAGTAGAGATCCTTTACAGTACTCTGCACGAGCATCTCCGCAACTGCTGCTGAAAAACTGAGACAAAATGATGAGCGAGTTAATTGCTTTGCGAATGAGTAACATTTTCTACTTGACTTTGTGTCAATTCTGTTACTCTTATTAGTTTTCTTGCTCTGTTGAGCTTTTTCTTTACAGTTAGCACATTTTATATACATGTAAAGTTGCTGACATGCACACAAACTGCTGCTTACCCAAAATTGGCATCAATCTGGAAAGGCGGGTGCGCTGTGAACAGGTTACTATACAATCCTCCTTCATAATTAGCTTCGTGATCCGGATCCACCAAATCAAACAAATGCTTCACCATGCGATAGGCATGCTCACTGTTGCGAAGATGTGCCCACAAAGCGATTTTCCATGTGGTTGACCAACCTGGACCGTCCTCACCTGTCCCGATCAAGGAATGTACAAAAACACCAAAAACAATAACATTTAACATGTTGAAGTTTAAAATCAAGTAAAATTCCAACTAATAGATATTTTATGAAATGGCTAGTTATAAGCAATTAGCCAGCAGGGAGATCTTCTTGGTGTGAATTGCTGATTGTTCTGATAGTTGATTAGTGGACCATGGCAAAGTTGTATAAAATGGCTACGTGATATTGACTTATTTTCAAAGCTATTGAAGGAAAAGATATTCATGTATGTTCAATAAATAATCGCACTGCAAATGTTATATTAACTGGTTAGATTTATGATTATAAAACCTTGCTCTGTAATGTGCGTCTGTGCCTCAAAAATTGTGCTAATGTTTGAATGCAAAGATTTATTCAATATGACAGATCCTTCTCTACACATTTATATAGGCAGCCGAAAGAAACACAGGACATCAATTTGGCTTCAAATTGACCTTGAACTGAAGGGCGTTTTGCGATACAAGTAATCTAACCAATTAATTATGACACACATACCTCTTTTATAGAGGGTACTCTCAGCTGCTTTACAAAGGTCCGGAGTTTTATCAACAGTAATTGTGTGTCCTGGATACAGGCCAAAGAGGTGTGACAAATGTCGGTGATGGATGTCTGGATCCTGAAAGTCTTGTGCCTGCCACGAAAAAGAACAGAATCTCTTAGCCCATAATAACTAATAGCCTCTTCTAGATCTTTACTTCATCAAAAATCTAGAACATAAAAGCTTTATAAAGATCTGTGAAATTAAATTTCAAGCTACCCACATACCCATTCCATAATGGAACCATCTCTAGCAATTCTTGTTGGTAAAAGCCTTGGTTGAGCCTCAAGAACTCTTTTAATAAGAGCATCCTCATTTCTTCCAAGAATCTGTTTGCCATCAAAGTTTCTATCATATAACTATGCAAAGCTTATTAAGACCAAAACTGACTGTTATTTTATCACTTAGGATAAGAGCTTCACCTCAGCAGCAGAAACAATTTCAGAGAAAACTTCTTTTATGATTGAAATATCCATTGTTGACGAATAGCTCACACTAGCCTGCTTGCCATCAGGAGCCACAAACATATGCTCCGGAGAAGTTGATGGGTTGGTTTCCAAATATCCTCCAGGGCCTTCAATCAACCAGTCCAACAGAAACAATGTACATCCTTCCAACAAAGGGTATGCCTTATTTTTAAGAAAATCCTAATATGTAGAAAATGTTAGAAATCACTTACAAGAAAGAAAAGTTCAAATTAAAAAAAAAAATTATGTACAGTATTGTGCAACAATATCACTTGGGCCATTTTTAATTCTGATTCCCATGGGAATGTAATTAAGAAACGACTGATATGACTAAAAAGAACGGGATTGCAACTACTATTGCAGAAAATGACTGCACGCTTATCACTCAGAAGAATTATCTGGTTCATGAAATCAAAATATCAAGGTTTCCGCATCTGAATGTCTTATCAACACAAGTCTCTATGTTCTGTTCAATGAGCAAGTGCTCACCGTGAGAATTTCCCAGAGTCCTTTATAATACAAATTTCAAGCAAAAATTTAACCTAAGCAAGACGTGGACTATCTAACAAAATCAGTATCTTACTTTGTCCATTGTGTAAGTATAATGCTCCCACAGATGGGTGCAAACCCAGGCTCCACCCATTGGCCACATAGCCCAAACAGCTTGACCTCGATCCGGTGATGTTTTCGCCCATAGGTCAGATATTTGATGAACCACATAACCACTAGCTTCATAGTTCACCTGTAACATCCATGAACTAATTAATAAAAATCCATGTGCAAAGGATACAGAAAGGTGTTTTAAAATAAAAATATGATAAGTATTTTGCAGAAATCAAAGATCATGGATTCTAGTAGCAAGCTAGCTAGCATCAAAGATTAAAATGGCCTCAAATTCATTTTCCATTGGATCATTGATAGCTTCTGTAGCGTCTAGATGGGGTGATCAAGGCTTTACATTATTTTCCAGTTCTTTATCTAAAGGTTTGCTGAATAAATATCAGAATGCTCTTTTAAATTTTCAGTCTCTCCAACTTCACAGTAACCTCATATTAGAAGTTCCCAGACTACATGCAGAATCATACTGGAACCTGTGGAACTGTGGAAAAAAGAAAGAGAAAGAGACCCTGAGGAAAGAAAAGAGCATCTTACTTTCGCAGTTTTACTCCCATTGACTGATAGAGAGGAAAGGTAGTCAAACAATGGCTCCTGACACTCGCGAAGGTTGCAAGGAAGGGAAGGCCAATAGTTCATTTGAAGATTAATGTTCAAGTGTTGAGCAGCGCTGGAATTGAACAGAATGAGAGGGTTATGTAATGAAATTTCTAGATAAACTACATGAAGATTGCCGCAAATGGGTCAAACAGAGGTAATAACTGCAGTAGAAGCATATAACCCAAGGCATCAGTTCAATCATGCAATGCTTCCCATCATTTACAAATTTATGAGAGGCAAATCAAATAATATTTCTGATAGCAGCAACGCTGAGGTTGCTATATCATGTTGCACTATCTCCGTAACCCTTCCCAAAACCCAAACTTCCCGTACATTTATGTTATATGAAGATCACAGGAAACAAAAATCTCTAGATCCTTACTGAAAATACTTCAGTGGGAGAGAAAATAACAAGTCATCAACTTAAAATCATGAACATCAACATAAAATTGTCTGCAGAGTCCTTTCCACTTCCAATAAGATATCTATTACAGTTATAACTGCAAACAGCACCAGACAGTCATAAATACAGGAAACAAGTAGTGTAGCCAGGTAAAATAAGGCAAACACATCTAGCAAATACCTAAGTTAAATTGAAGGAAGAAAATAGGTAAGAAAAAATAGTGACTGTGGAGGAAAATAGAACAGAATGCAGAACATACTCCCATGGGGGCTCAATATCCTTATTCCATATACCCTGCAGGTTTGCTACTTGAGTTCCAGGGCGTGAACAAGAAATAAGCAAATATCGACCAAACTGGAATAAAAGCTCCACCAAGGCTGGATCTTCATCTGTCTGAAAAGATTTTACCCTCTCTGCAGTAGAAACTGTACCATGATCACTCTCCTTTATATGGGATGCATGATTATCTCTCTTCAGAGAACCATCAACACATGTGTTCTTGGAACTTTTTGAAAGTTGCAGGGAGACGCGATGAAAAAGACTTTGATAGTCATCCAAATGACGTGCATATAGATCAGAATATGACAAATTTTTTGTTGACTTCAATGTGCTGAGAGACTCTGATGTAGGATCCTTCTCAGAATCTGAAGGCTTAGTGAATGGACCATCAAATGAAGATGATGCCACCAGAAGCAACACAGCCCAATCACAACCTTCAACTTTCAACTTCTTGTCATCCAGAGTTTGTATAGAGCCCCTGCTTTCACTAATCTGCAAATCAAGAATTGCAGTAAACTGAACACCCTTTGGATTGTCATTCACCATCACTTTCGGCGAGGGCCTTTTATCGGGACAACTTCCTAGCATTATAATTTGATTTGTGCTATTTACTTGTGAATGATGATGCAACTTGCTATCTAATGACACTGTAAATGACAAAGAACCTGGTTTGCTTCCAGAAATCTTTGATGCAATGACTTGATTAGGATTAGAAGCAAAATGTTCCCTAGTAAACTCGACATCACCCACAGAATAACTTATTCTAGCTGTTGCAGTGTCTAAGTCCAACTCCCTGCGATATGATGGCACTGTATATTTAAGATGGGAATCATCAAATTCTAGCTTGATATCACCCAGAGGTTGGTAAACCTTCAAAATCACGAGAAAAATCATTTAGAGAGTAGTTGAATATTTTTGAAAGAAATAATTTATTTGCATATTCAAGAAGTTTAAGAACTTCCAATTTAGAAGAGAGAATCAAAAAGCCATATCCATCAAACAGATGATTCGCAATGAACAGTGGCACCAAGGTCAAGCATTGATTATGCTTTCAAAACTAACATGTTAGGCTAATGGCATTTCTAACTTCAGCCAGTGGTTAAGTTATATCTGAAGTTAATGCACTTATGTTGAAAACATTAAGAACAGACTCTGTGACAGAGCAGAGGATAGATCTAAAGTCAAATGTGCCTTAGGAAAAGATGCCATTAGTCAGGAATCAAACACAGAAGATAGTAAAATTTCTGATTAAGAAATATCTTGGGCACCATTTTCCATATAGCTCCAAATGTCTTAACATTTGGCTAAAATTCGAAAATATCAAATCATTATAAACAGGATAAAGTTCCAAGTGGAGTTGATGGAATAATTGGATTTTAATCTCTCATTTAGTTTTCAATGACCTCCATCCACAAGATGGAAAATACTTACAGAGACATATAATTTGTATGTATAGCTAATTTAAGTACAAGTTTACCACTGCTTAATAACTTTAAGATGAAAGTAGGGTGATCTTTCACCATTTTGAAACCAACCTTGAATCAGATAGCAAAATTCTACAATTGTGCGTGCATTTATTGTTATAAGCATTTTTTAGGCATAGAATAACGTACATCAGAAGGATTGCCTGACAACTTGACTGCCGCTTCAGTGGCTGCAAAATACTTGCCATTATCAACGAGTTTTCTGACCTCTTCTAGGGCTTCTGGAGCTTTTCGGTCAGTGTAGTCCCCTGGAGTCCCAGTCCAGAGGGTGTCCTCTGCAAGCAAATTGAAACCTCAACATAAGACACAAATAGTGTGAGAGAAAAATAGGCACTTTTCATAAAATCCCACCATTGCAGCAGAGTGAAACCATGTCTGTTAAAACGTAGTTGCAAATACATGATATGAATATCAAGTCGAATTACAATTTGAACATGGACGTTTATATCATCTGGTACACCAAGAAAACAAAAAAAAAAAATCCCACATTTATATAAAACCAATCCAAGCATTTGAAGCAACTTACAATATCACAAAGCAAAAAAGATAAAGTAAGATATCAATTACCATTAAGCTGGAGAATCTCAGATGCAACGCCACCCCAGACCATGGCACCAAGCCTGCCATTCCCAATGGGAATGGCATCCGTCCAGTGCTTAGCTGGCCCACCAAACGTCACTTTCAACGGCTCAGAACTCTCTCCTCCTCCATCCCCAACAGTACCACTCGGGTTCCACCAATCTTTCTCTGTTGATCGCCGAACCAGAACCCACTCTCCAATATCCTCCTCCTCCATTATCTCAATAAATCAAAAGTACACAACCCAACGAAGTGAAGCGAAGTAAAATGAAAGAGAGAGGAGTTGGTGTGATGTAATGACTCTGTCTTATGGCTGTGAGTCTAATGTCGATGGGTCAGTTTTGCATTGAATACGATGGCGTGTAGTGTCGTAAAAGCTGGGGGCCCAGTTTAACTGGCATTTTATTGAATTGATTTTGTGGCTTTAGAATTTGAAGGGAAGGGATAGATTTGTCGGACAAAGGGTGATTATACTAAGAGGGGCCATCGGTGTGAAGTACGGGACTGACGAGAATCATCACGAAATTGCCTAGGTAGATCACTCCATTTTCACGACTTTATTTGTGTTGTCGTTTTACTGTTACAGCTTTTCGCGGCACCGTCAATTAACATTTGATTCCCTGATCTTTTTTATTTTCTCCGAAAATCACATACTTTTCACATTTGTATCGTATAGGTCCTTACAGTTCGCTTGAAATATCCAAATTACCCCGCACGAAATAATAGGTCAATATTTTTTTTTAGCTTATAATGTTGAATTTTAAGCATAATAACTGTAACGTAACGACGGCAAAGACTATACAAATATGTGTTTATCAAAAATACTAAGTAAATAAAACTCATTTAAAATTTATTAGTATTAAGATTTTATCTGAACTTGATCTTTTATTAAGTGATATTGATGATTAATAAAAAAAATAAAGAAATTAAATTATATTCATAGTTCAAAATTATTAAAAAAATCAGATTAGGAGAGAATTTTCATCTATTTTATTAATGTTCTGTTCGGATTCAATACAACCATTAGTGATCATTGCCTATTTTATTGGGGTAGTGGTCACTAGTTAGGGCCCTATTTGTTATAAATTTTTT